>NC_089511.1:20741989-21042189 GCF_036850995.1 Saccopteryx leptura
TTTGTAGGCCGCTGGTCCTCCTTGGTTGCTTCTGTTCTGACACAGGCTCTGAGAACGAGGGTGCTCTCTCTAGTCCCATGGTTCCAGCAGGGAGTGATTTTGCCCCCTCCATAGTGAGACAGTGGCAATATCTGCAGACATGTTTGGTTGTCCCAACTTTTGGAGGAGGAGTTCTGTACTGGCATCTGATGGGCAGAGACTAAGTAAGGATGCTTTTAAACATCCTATAATGCATAGGATAACACCCCACAACAAAGAAACATCTAAGCCCAAAGTCATATTGCTGAGGTTGAAAATCGTCCAGTCTATCCTTTTTAAGACTTCCTTCAGCCAATACCAAACAGCGCTTTGGCAGTAGCAGGTCTTCTTGGCGCCTTGCTTAAAGTAGGTCCTATTTCAGGAGACTGGGAATTTGCTTGACCTTTTACCCTGATCATCAAAAAGCAAGCCCAATTGTAATGGAAGGACCACCACCCTAAGTGAGGGTTTCTATCATCCCTTGGTCCCTGTCTTTCTTTGGAGTTTTGACCCCAAAGGGAATTCAGGATACTAGTATCTGATCTATTGCTTGCTTCCTCTTTATCATATACTACATTTACTCTGCTCCATAGCTAATGGATTTGGGTGCCCTAGGCTTAGCTCTGCCAAGAGAAGCTTTTACCTACCCATCCTTCCCTTGAAACAATGAAACCCATTTATTTAATGGATGGTGAGAGGAATCCACTTAAGGGAAAAATTAAATGGTTTATTATTTTCAAAATATCAGCCCCATTATGCTATGGCTAATGGGGTTACGACAGAGTTATTGGCGGGCATATGGTGCAAGGGCGTGTCATGTACAGAAAGTTATGGTGTCCGAGTGGCTGTCCTAGTCTGTAACTCAAATCATTCATTCTCAGTCCCACCGCCCATCCCTATTTCCAAGTCGTTTAAATCATGTTCTTAATCTTGCTGCTCATTTTGAGAGAATTAGAGAAGGGAGAAAAGGGAGAGACTTAAGTAGATCCCCAACATACACACACACACACACACGCACGCACGCATGCACGCGAAGCAGCAATGAGAAGCTGTGCTGATTGGAGGAAGATCCCTGCTTCCCACTTGGACTTCTCACTGAGGATCAGAGTCAGCTCTGAACCTAGCTGGGCCATCGTGGGTAGTTTTCCGTCGGCAATGTGACGCAGGAGAGCTGTTGGCCGTCTAGCCTGAGCACATGTCTCCCTCATGGCTGGCTGCCTTGAGGAAACAGCCCTGTGGCTGGATCCCAGCAAAGCATGGAGCATTTGCAATCAGGCTGGGCAAATAAATGCGGGTCTAGTTTTCTTTTTATATATAAAAGCTTTAAAAAAAAATCTTTAAATTTGTTCTTCAAGAAGAAATAAGCATTTATTAGACCCTATGTATTGCTGTAAATTTGATTGGCCAGATGTGTGTCAGATTTAATACACGCTGTTTAAAAAGTTGCTTTCTACATCTTGAGCGGGGACCTTTCTGGTGAGAAAAGGAGCAGGTTTATAGGAAACAATGAAATCATTTTTTACACCTTACAGATGCTCTAATCTCATTACAGACTGAGGTGTTTAAAATTCTTGGTGTTTTCTTGTTCTGTCTTTATGGTGTGAGTGATTCTAAAGGAGAAAGCCAAGGCAAAGAAATATTCAAATGAGTCATCCCCAAGAGGGTTAGTGTGGGTCAGGGCGGGGGCGGAGGGATACAAGGAGCCGCTGAGGTCTGTTCTTTTGTGTTTGGTGAGCTTCCCAGTCCTGGCCACTGGCTACAGCTGGAAGGCCACTGCTAGAACTTTGATCATTGATGCCACGCTCTTGGACCAAAATCCAAGAAGTTACTGTGCAGAGGAATTAGGGCTGGTTTCTTAGTTTCATTAAGTAGAACATGGGCCTCTATAATCCCCTCAAGTTCTCGCCTGAAAACAGATCATTAGTTCCCTAAAAGAGTGGCAGACTCAGATGTCTACAAGGACTAGGCAGATGGCGAAAATGCTCACTGTGGCTAACGGGGGATCCCAGGCCCCATCAGAGGAGCAGGAGGTCCTCAACCACAGCAGCTTGTTGCCTCCTGGGGAAATGAGTTCAGAAGAAGGAAATTTCCCAATTGGTAACAAACAGAGTTTGTCTGTGGGGTCTAGTCTGCCTGAGGACCACAGGTTTACAAGCTTTGTTCTAGCAAATTGTATGTAAATAGAAATGTACCATTTGTAGACGGGTAAACCCAACTTTGAGTTACCAGGACCAGTAAAAATAAATGGTTTTAAGATTTGGAAGTTGACTTAGGAGTTGTCAGTCTTTTTTCTGTTGTGTAAGGATATTAAATAGACACTGTTATTATTTACTATTACCAACATGTTTTATATATAAAAAAAGGATATTTAAATAATCCCATCCTTACACACCCCCAAAAAGAGTAAGAAATATCCCATCTCAGACTTAAGGACAGCTTTTAATGTGAACAACTTTATGTTTATGGAAAAAAGTATTCCAATTATCCTTTTGTTTTTAATTTTCTAGTGAACACTTCATCACACACCAATGGTGATCTACAGATCATTGCCCAAGATACCCTACTTATCAATAATACTAGCATACGTTGTTTTCTTCAACTACTTTATACCGTTAGGGTATTCTTGGATTTTGTCATCTTTCTTGCCCTTCTTGCTATCTATAGATCTGTCCCTTAGCAGAAGTATAGCTCTCCTTAGAGTTGGAGGAACCTTAAAGAATATTGAATTCAGCCAGTTTATCCCACATTTAAAAAACTGTTTAGTGGGTTATAGAGATCACTGGCTTAATAACTGGAAATATAATTATTTACGTCGCACGTGGGAGAAAAAAAGTTAGTTATAAAAATAATGCGTGCTAAAAGAATAAAATAAAGATTGCCTCAGTTCTATTTCTGTGTGATGCCACCATAAATATTTTGGTGTTTCCTTCTTCATCTTTTCTTCTAATTGTGTCTTTGTTTGGGATCCGACTGTTTGTGCTCTCTGTGTTTTCACTTCAACAATAGAGTGTGAACATTTTTCTTTACTCGATAATCCTGAACAGAACTTTTTAATGTCTGACTTTATAGTTTGTGGCACATCTTGATGTCTGTAGTTATATGTTCATATTCTTTCTCATTTTGAATTTTTCAAAGAGCACCAGAATGAAGAAACCACCTTCTGAGTGTCTTATTTTGCTCATCCTATTTTTTAATTGAAGTATTTTTGGTCTAGAACATTCTATTAGTTATATTAGTTTCTGGTGTAGAGTAGTGATTCAACATTTTTATACCTTGCAATGTGATCACCCCTCTATTTCTAGTAATCATCTGTCATTGTGCAAACTTATCACCATATTAATAACTATATTAGCCTTCACCTTTTCAACCACCCATTTGGTCTCTATTTCTATGAGCCTGTTTTTGTTTTGTTTTGTTTTTTAGATTTCGCACATAAGTGAAACCATAAGTATTTATATTTGTCTTTGTCTGACTTATTCCACTTAGCATAATACATGCTGTCTCACATGACAAGACTTTCCTTACTTTTTATTGCTACCTAATATTGCATTCTATGTGTATACCATCTTTTTTTGTGCATTTATCTATCAGTGAACCCCTAGGCCGCTTCCATGCCTGGACTGTAGTAAACGGTGCTGCCATGTACCTAGATGGGAGTGCATATATCTTTTCGAATGTGTTTTCTTTTCATTTGGATAAATAACCCAGAATTGAAATTGCTGGGTCCTATGGTAGATCTATTTTTAGCTTTTGAAGAACTTCCTTACTGTAGTGGCTGCACCAATCTGCATTCCCACCAACGGTGCATGGGGGTTCCCTTTATTCCACATCCTCGTCAACACTTGTTATTTGTTAACTTTTTGATAATTGCCATTCTGACTTGTGTGATTGCAGTAAACCCCTTACATATAAAGACCAGTTCAGTTTCTCTCTATTCCCAGTCTAAACCACCTGTGAACTGTTTAGGCAATCAACAGTGAAAGATAAACTCCATGGTCAGTTGGGGCTGTTTCTCATAGCGAATATTATTAGGTAATCAGTCTGAACCAATATGTGGACCACGGTGGTTAAATGGATGACAAGTACTGGTCTCATCACTGGAAGGGAAAACAGTGTCACCATGTCAACCAGCTTTCAGCATTTAGCTTTGGATCGGGAGGATTGACAAGTTCTATGCTGAGACAGTTGGGGATGTCAGTACCACAGGATTCAACCATTTTGCTAGGGAAATGCCTGGCTCTGGTTGTATCTTCCCGTATTATTTAATAGATTTAAAACAATTATAAAATGTATCATTTCTAGAGCGCTGTAGAATATTTCTCTGTTAGATCCAGTTTGTACCGAAATGTAAATCTTCCTTGTGAGCCCTTCTTATCCAGATTATTGGCGGCAGTTTCATTAAATGTATCATGGTTTATATTCCCATTCAGAATTTTCTCACTGCATGGCCTGCCTTTACAATTTAGTTCTTCCTTAGGAAAAAAAAATACCCCTTTCTGTAGATTTGGGCATATCTAATTTTCATGCCGTTGTATTTTACCGAGTACTCTGCCTACTGCACTTTGAATGGAGATGAGAGAAAAGAACTTATGCATTTGAAAGAAGTTTAATTTTGTGCCGAAGAATCAGAACCGAGTGTGAGAAGATTTCTTGGTTCACAAAGTCAAGGTTAATTTGGGAAAATAATGTTGCTGTCCCAGATAGCTGGAAATTGAATTCTAGTGGATGGAACTTGTTTAATTCGCTCTACTTTTTCTCCTACGTCCTAATGAGCAATGCTCCAAGACACTGTCACTCAGTGGAGTATGACTTCCTTTGCCTTGATTTCTTAGAATTATTATCTCTTAGCGGAACGTGAATACTTTTTTTTTTTTTAATTGTCTATTGCTAAATTAGCATGTAAGTTCCGTGAGGGCAGAGACCTTGTTCTTTTGTTCGCAGTTACAGGCTCAGTACCTAGTGGAGTGCTAAGCGTGTAGGAAGGACTGAATAGCAACTGAAGAAATAAAGCCCAGGCAGGAACGAGAGGGAGGGCCTCGCCCAAGCGTGGCTTGAAAGGGAGCTATGTTGCAGAAGAAAACCCAAGGCTGCCCGTTACTGTTTCTTCCTTGGGGACACTTTCTCTGTGCCTAGGTACTCAGATACACTTGTGCAATCAGCCTTAGGTACTAGAATAATTCGCTGTCTTTATGATTTCTAGGGTATCTTTCTTCACTGGCTGTTTTCTGTATTGTAGTCGTGGTAAATTGTCCTCTTTGATTACTTCTCGGTTGTTTCATGTAGTCAGCAATTAGAAAACAAGGAGGTCAGTAAGAAGAAAGATGATGTGTTTTTGTGCTGGTGCTGGCTTACGAAAGGGACTGTGTATCCTGCATTCATCCCTAACCCAGATCTGAGTCTTCTATCGTCCTTCTTCGTTATTATTATTCCAGACCTATTTATGAAAAAATTGACAAGTCACTTAGAATTGAATAATAGCTTATTAAGCCATCCCTTGAAGAAGCGTTACCCTTCTTGGGAGCAGTGAAGGGTCATAAAAATAGAGGACCTTTTGTGGCAGAGAGCAGTGTGGTACAGAGGAAAGAACTAGTCTTTGTCACTACAACCTTGGCCCAGGACCTGGCACATAATAGGTGCTCAATAAATATTTGTCGATTTAAATTATCTAATCCTTTTGTGCTTGTTTGACCATTTCCACAATGAAAGTCAAATAAACTTTCTATGATTCTTGGAAGGAATAAAGATGCTTATCAACACTTAGCATGTTTTCTAGCATATTCTAGACATTCACGAAATAGGAGCAAGCACAAGCTTTATGGTGTTGACTGGAACCCTATCCCCCAGATGTGATGGTGTTAGGAAGTGCGGCCTTGGGAAGGTGACTTGGATTAGATGATGTCCTAAGGGTAGAACCTTTATGAAGGGGATTGGTGCACTTATAAGAGGCATGAGAGAGCTTGCTTTCCTTCTCTGCTCTCTGCCATGAGAAGCTATAAGGACAAGTAGGCAGTCTACAAACAGGAAGAGGATTCTCAGTCCTGGCTGGTTGGCTCAGCAGTGGAGCATCAGCCTGGCATGTGGATGTCCTAGGTTCAATTCCCAGTCAGGGCACACAGGAGAAGCAACCACCTGCTTCTCCATCCTTCCCCCTTCTTTCTTTCTCTCTCTCTCTTCCCCTCCTGCAATCATGGCTCGATTGGTTTGAGCACATTGGCCCCAGGTGCTGAGGATGGCTCCATGGAGCCTCTGCCTCAGGTGCTAAGCTCAGTTGTGAACATGGCCCAAGATGGGCAGAGCATCAGCTCCAGACCAGGATGGCTGGGTGGATCCAGGTCAGGGTGTATGTGCAAGTCTGTCTCTCTATCTCCCCTTCTCTCATTTTGAAAAAAAAAAAAAAAAAAAAAGGAGGAGGATTCTCACCAGCACCCTACCATGTTGGCACCTTGATCTTGGACTAATTTTTACATTAATAAAATGGTCCAAAAATATTTATGAAAATAAATGGCTCATTTTAGAAAACTTGGAAAACATGGAGCAGTATGGGAGAAAAGAAAATTACCTGTAAAAGTATATCACATGGAGATAACTACTCTTTATATTCTGTGTAGTCTTTTAGAGTTCTCTCAATGCAACTATACAGAAATCACAGGAATGTACAAAATTGAGATCCTACAATATAATTTGTTTTGTTTAACTTCATATAACTAGTGTATTCTCCTATATCATTAAATGCTACCTTAAAAGCATGATTTTAAATGGCTACATGGCATTTTATCATATGAATGGACAAGATTTTATGTTACCATTTAACACTTAACCACTGAGATGGACAATTAGAGTATATATTATTTCTCTTTCTTTTAAATGATATTGTGATTTAAAAAAAAATCTTCGTATAAAGATAGCACCTATGTATAATTCTCCCATGTTTAGGATCAATTTCCAGACACTGAACTTTGCGGTCAAACAATATGAATACTTTTAGGAGTGTTAATAAACATGGCCTGATTGTCACCCATAAAGGCTGCACCAGTTTATACCCTTGCAGCCCGTGTGGGCAGCTCTTTCCACACCAGAGCCTATCGTGAAAAAGTGAAACAAATGAAATTGCCAGTGTGTTAGACAGAAAATGTTACCTTTTCTGTCTCACTTTCCATTTCACTGATTATTTGTATCTATTGATGCATTATATTTCTTCTCTGTGAATCTTAGTTTAATGCTCTTGCACATTATTCTATGTACTATTCAGCAGTTTCACAAATATTTATCATCAGGCACTGTTCTAGGCATTGGTAAAACCAGTGAAGGACGTGGCAGATTGAATGAAACGAAATCATGTCTCTAACACCTTGAACAGAGTGGTGTCTGACTCGTACAAGACTGCAGGAAGTTAGCGAGCGCTCCTTTTTGGTGGACTTATAAGAGTCTCTGTGCCAGGAGCATCAGCTACTATTTTGGGTGCAAGATGTTTCTGGAATTTTTCCTATGCTGAGTTGGCCAGCAATGACTTAGGTGTCTATGGACAGGACCGTAAACCTCACCTAGATATATTTATATTTTTCTGAATATATGTCCCTAAATTGTCATCGGATTTCCACAATGCTGGTGACCACACAGGGGCACCTGATGTGAAAGGAAGTGTAGAAGGGTCAAGGTGAAAAGAGGCAGCAGCCCAAAATGATCGCCTAGAGCAGGGGTCCCCAAACTACGTCCGCGTGCCGCATGCAGCCCCCTGAGGCCATTTATCCAGCCCTCGCCGCACTTCCGGAAGGGGCACCTCTTTCATTGGTGGTCAGTGAGAGGAGCATAGTTCCCATTGAAATACTGGTCAGTTTGTTGATTTAAATTTACTTGTTCTTTATTTTAAATATTGTATTTGTTCCCATTTTGTTTTTTGACTTTAAAATAAGATATGTGCAGTGTGCATAGGGATTTGTTCATAGTTTTTTTTATAGTCCGGCCCTCCAATGGTCTGAGGGACAGTGAGCTGGCCCCCTGTGTAAAAAGTTTGGGGATCCCTGGCCTAGAGTGTATCTTTCTTCTGCGTGTTTCACAAAAGCAAATGGCTCTTGACCGCGCCCTCTCCCGGGGCCTCACAGCTCCTCTCCTCCTGGGTGGGGTAGGTCTCGGGAGCTCGAATAGCACCCGCAGACCCCATGTTCGGGTGGGATCATTGAAGTACAGTTCAGAATTGCCAAGGTTCTTGTTTCTTCTTTTGCCACACAAGGATATCTTCATCCAGTGCGCAGAGCACGAGGCATCAGGGGTGACAGGACTCAGGCAGGCATGATCAGAATTATGGGTTTGATGGGCCTAATCCCCCTTCCTTACCCTGATTTCAATGTGTTTTCCATATGGTCTGATACAGAAGGGCTGGTTTGTTTTGAAGCATGATTCAGTTCATGGTCTAGCCACAGACGGCCAGAGTCCAAGCAGATTCCAGATCTGCCTATTTCAGCTTGACCTCAGTCCCTCTCACCATGTCTGTTTGCAAATTTTCCTGCCAAATAGGAGCTGTGAGAAGGAGGAAGGGAGGTGCTTGCTTTTATGGGTTGGTTCTTGTTCTTGGAGGAGAGACCTGGGGGCCGGAGAGAATGGAGAAAGGATAAGATGTGAGGTGTCAAAATCATATCAGAATAAGTTTGTCTTTTCAAGAAAGGCGCCAATTGGACAAAATGTCACCCAATCCTCGCCTTTTACCAAGAGCAAAACCGGCCACTTTTCATTCTGCAGTTTGACGGCTGCTGAACGATGTAGGTCGGAGCCAGAGGCTGGCGGTCTGTATGCAAAGTGCTGTGTAATTGTGCAGTTTTCTGTGGTCCGCCTTTTGGAACACTGTCTCATAAAAATCTTAAGCGGCTATCACTTTTCATGGCTAATGAACTGCAGAACCAGGAATGAGATCCACAGCCAATTCTTGGGTTAAATCTTCTGAGCCTCAAACAGCGCTGTGTATGAGAACGAGGGAGAGGGGTGGGTGGAAGCCTGGACCTCGGGGATGAAGGGCGATAAACTCTGACCTTTCTCCCAGAGCCTAGAGACCTGCTTGAGGAGCGCACCAAGGACCAGTCCAGTCGGGGGGTGAATATCAAAAGGCTGGTTGGAGTGTCAGTGGGGCTTTTAGTGTGGTCCCCCTCTCCCCTCGTTTGTTTTCCTTGTGATTTCTAAGAGGCTCTTTCTTGTTTTAAGGAATATCTGAAGTAAAAAAAAAAAAAAGCATTTACATTCATATGCTGATTAGTAGCCAAATGATGACAGCCTCTGGTGAACTGTGGTGCGTCCGTGTTTGTGGGGTGGGGGGAGCAGGGGTGGGGGGCGTGGGGGGGCCTAGAAACCTCTGGCACAGAGACATGAAGCAGAATGGGGAGTCTCTGTGAAAGGTGGATGCTCTGTTTCTGTGGAGGAAGGCGGTTCAGGGCGAATTCCATCCCTGATACACTCATGTAAATATACATACATACATACATACACACGTGCATGCTGGTTTGCTTTCCCTTTATTCCCCACAAAATGCAACGTCTGCAGGTGCCTGAGCTCCCTGAGGAGAAAAGACAGTGAGCCGCAGCCCAGGTAGAACTGCCTTTAAAAACATTTCAAATAAGTCCCAACTAGATCACCTTGTCTTTCATCTTTTCTTTCTGAGATACTGCAAATTTCCTTTCCCCTTCTTTTTATTTTTTTTTTCTGGCTGGGTCTATGGCGCTTGCACTCATTTCCAACGAAGGACGTGAACATTCTTTCGTATGGCAAGGTGAAAATAATTTTATTTTCATCACTTCCCTCACCTCCCCCACCCCACCCCAATCTTGTGATGGATTTACTTGAAAAAAAATAATGACGGGGCTTCACAAACTGGCCTGACAGTTGTGATGTGGAGAGCGAGCGGCTGAGTAGGGACGGTGAGGCATCTCTGTACCTATTATGGCAAAAATCGATAATGCTTTCTGTAAATTGCTCCTCCCAAAGGAGCCGAACAAATGCAGGAGACAGGGGAAGCCATCATTCTGTGTGAAGGCTCCGCACACTTGGACCAGTGCAATTATGAACAGGAGGGTGGTTTGTTTGGTGTGTGTGTGTGTGTGTGTGTGTGTGTGTGTGTGCGCGCGCGCGCGCGCGCGCGCATTCAGATAGGAATTCTGGGGAAAGAGGGAACTTACTCATCATAAAATTTTAATTGTCCACTTCTCTCCGGTGCATCCTTCCATCTGTCCTCTGAAGGTGGGAGAGCCTGGAGTCTAGTTACCCCAGTAAACCCTTGGCAAGTTGCAATGAGTGGCTTAAGGAGAATAGCCAGCTTATTTAATTGTTGGTTTCCTGGCTGGGGACTTATTGTTCTGGCTCTTTTCTGGAAAGTCTCTTGCAAGGGCTTTGGGAATTCCATATTGGATCTATGGCTGTAAACAATTTTGTATGTTTGGCTGTTTCAACATTTTTTTTACGATCTAAGTCTCTCATTTTAGTGATCTTTGAAAAGATAATATATCACAAGTTCCTTTAGGGACTGTTTGTTCTATAAGATTATGACTCCCTCTTACCCCACCCTACCCCACCCTCCTCCTGAATTATAGAAGGAAATGGGAGTCATTTTCTCTCTCTCTCTCTCTCTCTCTCTCTCTCTTAACTTTATAGAGAAAGGAAAGGGGGGGGAGAGAGACAAACATCAAATTTTGTTCCACTTATTTATGCACTCATTGGTGCCCTGACTGGGGATCAAACCCGCAACCGTGGTGTATCAGGATGATGCTCTAACCACTTAGCTACTCAGCCAGGGCCTTGGGAATCATTTCGTAATGATGATTCTTGTGGGCCTCTGCTAGATTTACTTTTTTGTTTAGTAGGAGGAGCCTAAAAATTAATTATTGCCATGCAATACGAGTTGATATTAATAAAAGCATTTTTTAACTGATGGGTTGGAGATAATGGAGTACATGGAATGCAAAAGTTTCTATGTAGGTTGTTGTTTAAATAACTAAGATTGAGAGGAAGTATGCTCTGCTGGAAAGACCACTGGATTTAGAGGCCAAAAAACCTACATGTAAGGATCAGCTATGCCACTTATTACCATCACCCATAGCACACTTTGTCCTCAATGTCTTCATCCATAAAATGGGAATGGTGATACCACCTTAAGCTCTCTCAAAGGTTATAAGAAAATTGTATGAAACCCATTGCTAATATTAGGGTTATATAAATTATTATTAGCATTAAAGAAGGTCAGGTCAGGTCTTGGTATACTTGAAGGGGAATGCCAGGTGTGTCTGTCCACAGCCATACAATGCCAGCATACTTAATAACATTTGCTATTGAGTACTATTCATTAAGGTTAGTTTCCTATGGATCAGAAAATTAGGTTTCAACCCATGTTAGAATTGAGCACGTAAGTGAAACCGTGGATATTCAGGTAGTTGGAATTTTAGCTGAATACCACTATCTGACAAAACCACATTTTCCACGGCATCCAGCTTGAGTCAGGCAGGTAGGTTGGGGGGTGGGTAGTGTATCGTCAATTAAGACGTAGTTGAAACTTCAGTGGGGAGGGAGGCATCCGAGAAACAAAAGGTTCTGCTAAAAGGCAATGAAAGATTCTGAGAGAGAGAGAGAGAGAGAGAGAGTGAGAGAGAGGGAGAGAGAGAGAGAGAGAGACTGGATTTCATCTGAAGAGATGAGACTGTTAGAGTCTCCTACTGTGTTGTTAAGTTGTTTTGTTTAAATTAGTGGAAAGAGGACTAACAGATTAGTGAGTGCGAGGAGTTTGTATGAATCGTGAGTAAGAAAGTAAGAAACAGGAAAGGGCAGTTGGCGAGACAAGGGGGAGGAAAGGAGACTACACAAAGACTAAAGTTTTAGAAGTAAGGGAAATAGACACATTGGGAAGAATAAAAAATAACCACAAGCATCATGACCCGAGGAAATAGTGGTTGAAAACTTGTCTCAGTTGTTTGGAAAGTTGGGAAAAGAAGGTAACACACGTGTTGAATTAGCCAGACGTCTCCGCGCAATAAAGAATTTGCACAAGCAGGAGGTGACTCAGAAAGTGGGGTGATTTAGAGGGCACTGGGGTGGACATGTGAGGATACACTTGAGAAACACAGTCACAAACACCCTAGGAAGGAGTCAAGTTGATGGAATCCTACCGGATTGGTAGCACTGTGAGATCTAGTCCCTACTGCAGAAAATGAGTCGAGTTGAGGCACATGGAGTCACCTGCCCCAGCACAGTCCAGAAGCAAAGGCACTTGCTTTCCAAAGGAAATGTCTGACGTCTGCCCCCTGCTGGAAGCAGCTGCCTTGGTTCCTTAAGGTGGGGAAGAGAGAGCAACTGCAGAGGGGGGGGGAGGGGAAATTGACCTATTAAAGTCAATAATCCCAGGATCCTAATGGATCCAACTGCATCTGAATAGCATATTAAAATTACCAAAATTGTCTTTTAAAACCTACTGATGTGGGTCACCCCAGCAGCCTGCTCCCAGTTGTTAATAATTAATACCGAGCATCCTGGGGAGAAATCACTGTGGATAATTGTAGTCAGTAAGTACAGTCTGGCAGCCCAGCGGGCCGCGGGGCGGAAGAGGGCAGCGAGGAAGGCATCGTCCATCAAGCTGGTGCCAGCCGCTGGGTGCCGGGGTCTGCTCCCTTCGGTGGTCCTTCCTCTTCTGATGGGAAAGCCTGCTAAACAAGGCTGTGAATTGGTTTTCATGCTCGCATTGACAGATTGGGAAAGCAGTTTGTTCTACCAAATTTAACAATGATATATCATTATCACAACTTTGGGGGAAATCTATAAAATCAATAAGTTTGTAGCCTGAACAGGATTTGTATCGCTTGCTTGCTGTGCTGGTGTCAAAGCGTGAGCATATGGATTGAGTCACAGCCTGAGATCAATGGAATTTGTGGACAGTGAGCTCAATAACAAGCCCTTCTGAAAAGAAATAGATGTAAAAAGCAAATTTACTAGAGTATAAAAAAATAAAAAGCTAATATCTTTTCCGCGCCTGGCTGTAAAGTGCTGTTTGGCCGCCTCTGGCTGCGGGTACTTTGAAAGCTGTCTCGGGTATGTGCTTGCAATGCTGAACGCTTCCGCGCCGGCACCTTGCGCTGCGTGTACAGTGGGTGCTTCTGTTTGCAGGGTTTGTACTAGGAAACTCGCCAAGAATAGGAGGGGGGGAAAATAGCCCTTTATATTGTAAACTGAATAAAGAATAAAAACAGTCAGTGTGTCTGCTGGGGAAAGACCACGGTGGCTTTATTTACTTTGTGCTGGTAGGACTTGCTAATGGAGAAAAATAAAAAGGCATAATTAAATAGTTTAATGAATTCGCAGCTCTTTTGTCTGAGTGGGACGGGAATGCCTGTTCCAGAGAGGCCTCACAAAGAGCTTGGCTGGCAGTGAGTTAAAAGTAGGAAATCAGTTCTTTGAAGGCATTTTTATACTTCATTATCCCAGCATGTAAAATGACTTGTACTAAACGATTGAGGATTTTATTTTTCACTCTCTCTCTCTTTCTCTCCTTTTTTTCCCCCAAACAATAGAGAGCATGGGGTGGCTGGTGTCTAATTCCCCTTCGGGCCCTGGAGCCGGGAGACCGGCCAGGCTGATCACGGGCTGGTGGCCCGGCCCCACGTAGGTGCAGGGTCCAGGGCTCTGAGCCACGGCAAAGCCTTCTGAGCAGCCAGCCCGCCCTCCGTCTCCGCCACGCACGGGTCCCCGGAGTGGGCACCCGGGGCCCCTCAGCTCTTCCTGAAGGAGGGGAGTTGTTGCCTGCTGCGGGGATGCGAATTGGGGGTTCTTTCCGTTGTGGTTTTGAGCAGCCAAGATGACCTCTCCTCTCTTAGGGGAAAAATGCATGTGGGAGATGAAGCCAAGCTTGGAGAAGCCAGACTCTGATGATCATCCCGGCCTGGTCCCTTCTGTTCCGCGGGGGGAATGTTCTTGCGAGGGCCCCGCTGTGCCCCTCTGGCCGGCTGCTCAAACTGGCCCACTGGGCACTGAGAGGCTGCAGAGAGGAAGGCATGTTCCCAAGCCAAGAGTCAAGCAGGGCCCGTGCTACCTGCACGGGTAGGTAGGTTAGCTCACAAAAGGTGGTAACTTTAGATGGCAACCTGGGCAGGGTGAGTTCAGTAATCTGGGTTTGCGTTGAGACTCTTCCTGAGGACACACCGAGGAGAAGGCCAAAAAGAGGGGAACCTTGGACCCCGGAGGGAGTGGCAGCTTGGACTTGCCACCACGAGGCAGAGCATGGTGGCTGGGGAGCAGCCCAGGGTCCCTCCGCGCCGGCACAGGCCTCCCGTTTTAAAGCCACGGTGGCTAGCTGAGCTCAAGCTCCACCTCACTGACTTGGGGGGAACGAAGCTCTTGTGAACTCAGGCCCCAGATGAACCCTGGTCGTGTAGGACCAGTCCTGACCGCTCTTCAACTTCCACACGTGCCTTGTGTATAAAGAGAGTGAGCAGAATGATTGTTTTCTAAATAACTTGACTATTTTACATGCTTGGCAGGTCCCTGCCTTCTCTCTCCTCCGCTTCTCTCCCTCCCCACACCATTTGAGCACATGGCTTCCCAGAGGGGTGGCCACTGTCAGGGCTCCAGAGGATGTCCCTGAGACAAGGCGGCTGCCGGAGAGCCTCTCTATAAGGTTTGTTATTTCTTCCTTTCAGCCAAAGTAAGGGTTTTCTCTTGAGCATTCTGTGGCGACGCTTGGAAGGCAACACAAAAACAGCCCAGTGGAGGTGGCTCTAGGTGACACACCTAATCCATCTTTGGAGGAGCAGGGCCCTCTTGGGCCTGAAAATAATAATTGTTTCTTTCCATCAGCCTCTTATTCTCTCTCTCTGTCTGCTATACTCACACTTTAGTCTTGCTTCAAAATTGAGCCCAGTGTGATCTCTGGGCTTAGTCCCCCCCCCCCCAGCTCAGTAGTGTGCCCCTAACACCCCTCAGGAACGATCTCTGCACCCACACTTTGAAAGGCTGATTCCTGGTGACCTTTTAGCTCTGTCACCTTCAGCATTCCTGAGTCAGCTCCCAGCAGCAGGGAATCTCCGTTTAGTTCTTTGCCAGGTTCTATATTTGCATTTATAAAGCCTCTCTATGCCTTTAAACAGCTCACATTTGCTTATAAACAACACTTGCTGTTTGTTCCTTGTTAAATTTTACCTCATAAACAAATATTAGTATGTGAACCCCAGCCAATAATTGCTTAACCCTGATTTCTTCTCTCTCTCTCTCTCTCTTTTTATAATGCATTGACTTCAAACCCAAGACTTCAAGTTTATAGGATGGTTTGTTCACCCCACCCCTCTGGAGAACTAATTGTGTGGCATTAGAAATAGCTGGACCCTTATCCATAAATACCAGCTAGAGAGTACATCTTCAAGGGTGCATAGAATTTAGCAGTTTAGTTAAACCAATAATCCCCCAAATGGACAAGCTCCACATTCTCTCACCTTCTTTGCTTTGGGTACTGAAAAGCATGAAAGAAATTATTTTTGCAATTAGCCCTAACTTTTGAATTACAGCATTTCTTTGGGTATAATGACCAGGCTCCGTGGTAATTTACAGCCGGTCCCCGGCCTTGCTGAGTAGCAGGGAAATGCTGTGAAAGTGACTGTTAATATTGATCAATGAGGGCTAGAGAGAGTTGCAGACCCTCAGCACTGCCACTTAAAGTGGGCAGGAAACCCAAATTGACCAGTAATAAAGTGTTTGAGGTTGTACGAGGCGGCTCCTGGGGAAACGGCCTGCTCCGACAGGGGAGGCTGGAGGAGAGAAGCTGTCAATTACTCTTGTTTGATGCCCGGTTACTGAGCAGGACCAAGCAGGCTGGGGCTGGTGGCAGGCGGTGGACAGACGGGAGGCAGACCTGGCCTGGATCTCTCTGGAAAGCCAACCTTTGTCAGTCTAGGAAGTCAGACACTGGGGCTCCTTTCACATTCCCCAGGGGTCCAATGCTCAGTCCTGCTTGCTGTGTGGCCCAGTTTTCTGTGCAATCTTTCCTCTGCTTCTGTGCCGGACTCTAGTGGATCATTGAACTTGGGTTTTGGCAATTATTGGAGTTACATCGGTGGAAGTCCCAAAATCTAAAAGGATAGATTTAGGAATAAAAATTAGCTTCTGTTGTGGACTTTGGGCATGTCTCATTTAAAGTGATCACATTGTCATTATTGTTTTAAGGATAATCACTAATAATAAACATTCTGAACTGTGAGCTCTGATTTCAGCGCTTACATTATTAACTTATTTAATCCTTAAAACAACCCCATGTGGGAGGTGCTATTATTTTACCAATAGAATAATATATGATTGCAGTTTTGATAGTAATTCTACTGAGGAGAGACAAATGAGAACATTCTTGGCATAAGACAATGGTCTAGAGCAGGTGTCCCCAAACTATGGCCCGCGGGCCACATGCGGCCCCTCGAGGCCATTTATCCGGCCCCCGCCACACTTCCGGAAGGGGCACCTCTTTCATTGGTGGTCAGTGAGAGGAGCACTGTATGTGGCGGCCTTCTAATGGTCTGAGGGACAGTGAACTGGCCCCCTGTGTAAAAAGTTTGGGGACCCCTGGTCTAGAGGAAGAGTTCATGAGAAATCTTTTACCCCACTGGTTGTTGCTGGAGTAATGGATTTTCTTTAATCACCCTTTGTTACACTGGCATCATTTAGGGCTTTTGTTTTTGACCTTCCAATTCATTGTGGGGTATTCTGTTACTTTAAATCAGCTATATAGTCTAAACTGAGAGGCAAGTGATTTAGTTAAAGCAAAATTTGAGTGATTAACCAAAAAATAGATGATTGTAATCAGTTTAGTTAGATTAAAAGATCAAAAAGTATTGATGTAACTGAGACTTCAAATTACTTGAGTAGTCATTCACTTTTAAAAAATTTATTTTTAGAGAGAGGAAGAGAGAGAGCCAGACACAGAGAAGGAGCGAGAAAGAAAACTTGGATTTGTTGCTCCATTTTCTCGTGCCATCACTGGTTGATTCTAGCATGTGCCCTGACTGGGGATCGAACCCACAGCTAAGCAGGCTTCCTGCTATTTTTCATAAGTCTTTCCCTATGCCATGCAACAGTTCTTTAAGTTACAAATCTCTATAAAACCATTTGATAGTCTTCCAATATAAGTAAATACATTTTTTTTCTAATTATGAAATATTTCAGCTGTACAGAAAAACATATAGAAATTAATATCTATTTTACCCACCCAGCTTTGTCAAATCTGAACATTTGCCGCATTTATTTCAGGCTGTGTTTTTCAATACATAAAATGTTCCGAGTCCATTTGAAGATTTCCACGTGTGCCTGCCTCTCCTTAATCTCATTGCTTTTTCTTCCCCCCTTCTCTGCCCACAATAATGAACCCTTTACTGAGTTCAGTTTTTTCCTAATGCTTACATGTGTGCCACGATAAATGGCATATAGTTTTTTAAATTTTACATAAACGTTATCATACTGTATGTAGCTATTGGTAACTTGCTTTTTTCACTCCTCGTTACATTTTAAAAATAGCCCCATGTTGGTGTGTTTAGGACTTTAACTACTGCAGAGTATTCCAATGGCTTGTTTTCTAACTAAATTCCCTGTCGTGCTCTTAGCAAAGGAGTCATGCCAGGTGGAGTGGTTATAGCTTAAATCATAAGGGAAAAAGCAAATCCTGAGAAAACAGGACAGAAAAGGATTTTTTTTTAAAAAATCAGCTTGATAACTTCTAATATGTTCAACTTAAAAATTTTAAATCTTTGATTCAATACACATGATATGTATATATTATGAGAAATATTGGCTGCTGAATTAGGTTTTTAACTGGCAATTCAGTCTTACCTTATTTGAATTGAAATGGACACAACGTATTAATTCAACAAATATTAAAATCTTAGTATGTGCAATACGCAGTCCTAGGCGCACCAGGGAAGGAAGAAATTATAAAGTAGGGAGAACAGAAGACAAGGAACTGAAATACTAGTCAGAATAGGCCCCACTGCGGGGGTGGGGTGAGGGGGGATGAGGAAGCGTTCTGATCGTTAAAAGCGGAAGAGATTCTGGGTTGGTGCTGGGAGAACCAGGAGATGATTTATGAAATAGCTTTTGAAAGAATGACAGCTATGTTGCTTATGAAGAAAGCATCTTGGGCAAAGGAGCAGCGGCCGAAAAACTCTACGTATTGCTCCAGAGTCGGCCAGCAAGCAGTTTAGTTTGTCAGACCTTCCAGGGTCTGAGAGGGTATGTGGAGTAGGGTTGCGATGGGAGGTTGGCCTAAAGCCACATACAGACTTTAATGCCAGTTTGAGGTTTCTCCTTGGTGATCACTGCGATGCTCTTGAAGGTATGTAGGAAACATTCCCCCTTAAGTGATGTCTAGGTAGCCTATACCCATCAGGAGCCTGGTAGCTGTGGACAGACTTAGAATGCACTTGACAGAGTCTCTGTGAGACACAACACGGGCCTGGGCCAGTATACTGTCCAAGGGACTGTAGCAAGAAACTGAAAGAGACCTTTTTGGGGACTGACTGAATAGGAGAGCTGATTGGATATGGGTTCAAGAGAGAATCCAAAGTTGAGGGTGTGGGCAGGCTTCCTCAGACCAGAGCAGTTCCTCAACAAAACACGGACGGCAGGAGGAGGAGGAGTGTGTGGGATGGGGAGAGCAGAGCGGAGGCAATGGTTCTGGACAGACGCAATTTTACTTTTAGTGTCTGTTTATTTATTTTAAATTTTTCTGAAGTGAGAAGCAGGGAAGCAGAGAGACAGACTCCTGCATGCGCCTCGACCGAGATTCACGCAGCGAGCCCGTATGGGGCGATGCTCTGCCCATATATTTTTAAAATTTATCAGGACAACATTGGTTCATCAAACCATACAGGTTTAAAATGTATAACTCAATATAACACCATCTACTGAGGAGAGACAAATGAGAATATTCTTGGCATAAGACAATGGTCTAGAGCAGGTGTCCCCAAACTGCAGCCCGCGGGCCACATGCGGTCCCCCGAGGCCATTTATCCGGCTCCCGCCACACTTCCGGAAGGGGCATCTCTTTCATTGGTGGTCAGTGAGAGGAGCACCGTATGTGGCGGCCTTCCAATGGTCTGAGGGACAGTGAACTGGCCCCCTGTGTAAAAAGTTTGGCGACCCCTGGTCTAGAGGAAGAGTTCATGAGAAATCGTGCACCCTCCGGCCCAAGAAATGTCTCTTTCCACCCCTATTCCTCCCGTCCCTTGGCCACCTCCGCCTGCCCCACGTCCCCTTTCCCGCTGGCTACTGTCACCCTGTTGCTTTTTGGTTAACCCTGCAGTTAATTTTAAAGCAAAAAACAGGACCACTCAGTGAAGAATATGGGGTTTGAGCTTAGTAATCCTAGAGGAGGAGACTGTCCGGCAAAGGCTCCAATTGCTCGAGGTGGAAAGAAGCAACACCGCAGAAAGCCATAAAGAAATACATCAAGGCCTCAGAGGAAACACGGCCGGGCTGCGAGCCCGTGGAGCGCGGACTGTTGGAGCCTGCACGCACCCTCTCACCTTGACCACCTCCGTGCACACTGGCCGAAAATCCAAGTGCTGGTGCCTGCTTTGTCTGGCTTCTGGGGTCCACTCTGCTGCCCACACCCCAGACCTGAAGTACTAGGATTTTATTCCTTATTTATTCCTTATTGAACCAACGAGTTAGGGGAATTTGTACAATGGAGGCTCATGCTGGCTTCCAAGACCTGGTTGTTAAAATTTTCAGGAATTTTGCGAGTCTGTTGTTAAAACACGGCCATTATTAAAAATGAAGTTGCATACACTTACAATTAAGTAAATGATATTAAAAGTGAAGGTAGTTGACTACCACTTTCTAATTATTTTACTACATTTTATGGGTCCATATATTCCCATCTTATGGATCTCTACTCAGCAGTACTCCACAGTGGCCGCCGCCAAGCTTCTCTTTCCCACTTCCTGTGTTCAGCAGTGTGAGGTGGATGGTTTGAAATCCGCCGTGGTGGGAGAGTATTTACAGTACACCATGGAGATCAGCAAACGTTATGAGTCACTCAGCCCCGCTCCCACACCTGCTGGAGAACTAACTGGTGGTCGAAGATTTACCAGCACACTACTGACTTGGTAAACACACACTCAAGCTCCTGACCCCTCAGGCGGGACAGTTCTGAGAGCTGGTGTACACTGGCCGAGTTCCCCAGTGGGAGAAGGTCCAGCTTCCCACCTGGGTAACTTCCTTCATTACAGATCATCTTTGGCTGCTTCTCTCTCTTTCTTTGTGTCACTGTCCTAACTTCCTTCCCAGTAATTCTTGGACCACTTCTAAAATAACACACTTACCAATTAAATTCTTTGTTTCAAGGTGTCCGCTTCTGGGACGGTCAAAACTAAGACAAATAATAGAATCTTTCCTCTTTCTAATAAGGGTAAATGACGAGGTAGGTAAGCGACCCCATGGTTGGCAGCTCCTTGGCCTGTGGAGTGCATGCTCCCTGAGGACTAACACCAACAGATTTCTTCTCTCTGTAGTATAGTCACAGTAACTTAAAAACAATGGGCTTCCAACCTCATTGTATGTTTTCCTCTTACGTGTCCTCCATCTGTTTTAGGGAGCACTCAGTAAGTAGAATTTCTTGTTCCTTCCTTGAAGAATAGTATGGCGCATGGATGGTTGTTCACTCTTCAGGAGCTGAGTTCCCATCCCCGGACGTGTATTGCTGTGGGGAGAAAGACATTTAATAACGACGCGTGCCTTTTTTGTTTCCTTAAATATTGGGATTTATGTTTTTTAAGGGACCAAAGAGCAAAGGGTTGTCACTTTTTCAGTCCAGCATCGTGTAATCTGACGCTATATACCTTACGGTTCTTTGTGACTGCTGGCAGGAGACAAATTTGCATGTGCTCAGCTCACAACTCACAGATACTCAGCACTTTGTAGGAGGATCTTAATTCCACTGTGTACTTCTCAACATAGGTGGGAGCAGCGGGAGTCGGCCAGGAAAGACGGCTTCGGCTTGGCTTGCGTGCTGTGGCCACCGAATGCCCAGTTTGATCTTGCTTTTTATTTTCCGACTTTTAACTCACCCGGTCTGCCTCGTTACAACTGGGGTCCCTTGAAAACTTACCACGGTGAAGCAGAAAATTTTTAGTGCATCTTAAACCTGAAGATTGCCTGTCTGTGCTTTCCGATCCATCTACCTCTGGGTCCACCTTAATGGACTTTTGTTTAGTTATTGGAACGTCCACTCCAGTGTCTGCCCTGAACCTCTCGGGACTCTTAAATCTTTGTTACCAGTGCAATGATTCAGGTAGGTACAGTCTACCAATCTCTGCACACTTCTTTATTACTAGTTCGTTATGGATACCATTTCATGGCTCTCTCTGCTACTGCTGTTGGAAATTATAGACCTCCTTCCTATAAACTTCCCCCTTCTCTTCCCCACATCCTTCTTCTGCCTTCTCTTGCACTCTTGTTTTTAATTCCTATTTGAACCCACAGAATCTATTTTTAATATTATTGGATAATTAATATCTATCTTTTAAAAGAATGACTTTTTTTCTCTCCCTTAGGTGGGTTGTTATTTTTAATGATTGCTTTAATGGTAGTTGAGGATGTCCCCACCTGGGGAGGCCCCTTTCTTTCTGTCCGTAATGAGGCATAACTCATTTGCACTGTCCTGAGATTTATGGAGGGACTGTGGGTGGTGGTGGGGAAGTAGCTTGTGCTTTTCAATTTATTACGTCTTAAATGAACTGCTCCCAAAGCAAAAACAAAACAAAACAAAAGGGCAGTAAAGCTGTGCCTACTGTTTAGTTTGATGTTTATTGAACTTTATGGGCGTTTGCTGACTAGTCTAAGATTGGTAGGTATGAGTTATCATTTCATTTGAATTGCTTGCTTGCATTCTGTTTCCCCTTAGCTCTTTCTAATTTTGGACCATCACCACTATCACCACCTCTTCCTCCTCTCCCTAGCGATCAGAATGTTCCTCAGATAATCATACCCATGTCTTTAGATAGTTATGATGATTTATTTTATCATTCTACTTGAATTTTAGTGTGTGGGGGGAGACAAGGTGTCAAAGGGGCCTCTTTATTTTAGACAGTTGGGCCCAAGTGGATGAAGCTCTTAGATATTTGATCTCAAGGACATTTGTAATTTAATGGAGACCCTTTGTCTTTCCCCCTTTATGTGAAACGGTAGTCAAGCACTGGATTCAGTTTGCCACTGAAGTGCCACTTACTTTCATCTACAGGATTCACTCCCTGCATTCTCTGCTGCCCCAGATTGCCAGGTCGCCTACTAAGAGGAACCTCCCACCCACACACTGACTTTTCACTTGCGCCATTGAAGCACGTGTGTGTGTGTGTGTGTGTGTGTGTGTGTGTGTAAGGGCTGATACCTGCCTAGGTGGGGCAGTTGTCATTTCTTGAGCACCAACTGAATGTGACTTATATTCCTGCTATTGAGAGTGAAAGAGCAGGTCACTTCTGAGGAGGGCTCAGCAAACCTACTGTTTGTTACCTGTTCTTTCTTCTTGGCTTATCTCTGTGTGAACTCTGGAAGGAGTGAGAAAACACCACCATTCAGCAGAGTTTTAAAACGTTTCTGGAGAAGCCAAGGTGTTTTTGGTGTGTACCCCACTAAGGCTTTGGGAATGATCCCAATAAAATGTCCCCAAGAAGCCCCTTCTCTGTGCTTCACCCTAACACACACCTCAGGACTCTGCCACTCCGCTCACTCGCCCCCTTGTTTGTGCAGCCCTTCCCCACCCCAATCCTCCCACTGAACCTGTGAAAGAGGATGCGTGTTTATTCCCCCAGCACTAAAGCAGGCTCCAGACTTAAAGAAATTGTTGCTCATGGCAACATTGCTCTCTCTGCTTCCTTGATTTGGGAAATGAGGCATTTCATTTCTAACCATGGTTTGAAGACTATATAAATGCATTTCACACAGTACGGAACACCAGCTGTATATAGATGCTAATGTTTTTTTCATTAAAAACCCTTCTGCTTCTTGCCTCTTGCTTCTCTTGCTAGGTGCAGTGACAGAAAGCTCCCACATACCTAAGACTGCCTTTTTTTTTTTTTTTTAGTCTCAAACTTCAGAATATTTTCAATATCTGCAACATTATCTTTTGAATAATAATTACCTCTTATATTAAATTATAATACAGCAGGATTCAGGATTAGATCTCCCCATATTATTCTAGTGAAGGAAATTATGACAGGGGTCATTTTTTAGAATTATGTCGCAGGGTAAAAGGTCCCAGGCAGCATTAGAAGGCAAAGGCGTTTATAATTAAATTGTAATTTAGGCCAGTGATTTATCGTTTTCTCAATGAAAAATTTGGTGCTGCCGAGAGATTCTAAGAGGAACTTTAGTGAGATACAACTTAATGAAATAATAAAAAGAAAAATTATTCCGGAATAGATTGTATTACGGTGGTGGAACAATTGCAGCCTGCCTGCTGTGGGTATTTCCATTATCAATCCTATTTTTCAAGGGCTTCTAATTTAGCTATCTTTTTTTTTCTTTTTTCTTTTTCAGGATAAAACATGGCACAGAAATTTTTAGTTTTATATAGAGAACATTTTTTGAAGACTTTAAAAAATAATTAAAATCTTTCATTTGTTTGTTTTTTTTTCACGTTCCCAAAATAACATTTTCAACCCTTGGCGCTGTGTTTCAGAGCTATCAAAATTGAGAAAAACGCTGCCTCCGTAACAACCATTTTTAAAAACCCTGATTTATTTATTGTGGAAAAATAGGTGATTTTCCTTTGTTTGTTTATCACAGAGGTTTCTGTCCAGGCAGGTGGGCCCTCTGGTATCTGTCGATTCTTTTCCTTTCTACCTATCGGTCTGTGTTTCCCTTGGGGATGAGGTGAGAGCTTCCCTATGGGATGGATAGGAACAAGCCACCAGAGAGCCTGCAGAAGGGGAGGCATTTTTCTGCTGTAAAATAAAAAAGGGCGGGCAAGTTTAAAAGAGAAAGAGCGGAATTCTTTGCTGCAAGAGTTCTTTCACAAGCTTTCAAAGTTAAGTCAGCCATTTTACAAAACCGATCGTGACTGAAAGTTTGTCTCACGATCAGGCCAATTCAGTTGGTGTTTGGGGCTGAGAGATTCAACAGTTGAGTTGTTTAAAAAAAAATGAAAGTATATCTTGCTTGTTAGGGTGATGCTTGCATTTACATATGATCATTCAAATTGTTCACTTATTGTTATATTTGAGTGGTCTCCATATTACCTTGATTGCTTTAATGATCTTGGTGGTGGTTCTTTAAAAACAATCATGTTAATAAACTTTTAATGATATGTTTTAAATAATTGATTGAAAATGGTCTAAATACCTGTTTTTCCAATAGGCTGTAATAGCTTCTTCACTAAACACCTAATCTATTGGGTAAAAAAATGCATGTTTCAGAAAGCGCTCTGTGCATTTACATAATAGACTTCAGGTATATTAAGATGACAACATGTATCTTACAAATTCTTTAAATATGTTTTCTTTAATAGCAGAAATCATTACCATTCATTGAGTAAAGAGCATACACTTCAGGGATTGTCTAAATACATGTTCTATGCAAGATCTTAATGTCTCACAGAGATCTTTTAACGTTTATCTTATCAGTCTCTGATCACATAGTAAGTTTCTTCGTTCTTACTTTTGAAAACGTATCTAGTAGGCTTTGGAATGAAACTTTTAGGAAGAGCAGAACCATAATGTTTCAAAAGAGAGGGATGCTTTTTTATTTTCAATACATGCTATGTAACAGTGTCCTTCTGAATACTGTTATTAACCTGAAGTTTCTTATCCTATGGTCTTTGTCCGGCAAACATGAGGCAGAATTCACCCTGGTATGATGGCCCCAACATTACTTAATAGGCAAATGCCAGTGGCGAGTAAAAGCATAGGCAAGCATCATGACCTTGGGCAGGTGACTTACCCGTTTCTCATTTGTAAAAATAGGTATGGTGATAGTATCTGCCTCATAGGGTTATTAGCACATTACATGAGTTAATACACACAAAGCACTTATAATATTTTTTGGCATATACTAAGTACTTAGTAAATACTAGCTGGTCTCTCTGATTACTTATAGCATATGACCAGCTTCACTAGACAGATATTGACAGAAATGTTCTATTAAAGGCTTGTAATAAAAACTTAGCAATCTAAATTTTGACCTACCTATAAAAAGCTTTTGAAAGCAAAGTCGGTGAAGTAACACAAACCACTTGGGGAGAGTAACTAACTCAGAAGGCAATCCACAAAACATAGTTCTTTTTGTTCATGTGAAATGTTAGTCTGTCATTTTATATTCAATGCTCATGTCTTTTTAAATTTTACTTTTTAGTTTCAAATAAGTTTAGACTAAGAGGAAGGTTGTAAGATAGTAGGGAAAGTTCCTGTGTACCTATCACTCAGCATGTCCTAATATTAACATTTGCATGACCACGGTACAGTTGCCAAAACTGAGAAATTAACATTAATAGAATACAGTGATGAACCAAATTTAAGACTTCATATGGATTTTTACTGTTTTTTTCCACTCATGTCCTCTTTTTGGGTTGGGACCTAATTTAGGATTGATTACACATTGCTTTTCGTGGTCAGGTCTTTTTAGTATCCTCCAATTTATGACAGTTCCTCAGTCTTTGACTTCTGTGATGTTGGCAGTTTTGAAGAGTTCTGGTCAGTTATTTTATAGAATGCCCCTCTAATTTTTCTAATTTTTTTTCATGCTTAGATTGAAGTCCTATATTGTTGGGAAGAATACCACAGATGTGCTGCATCCTGAGTTTATTAGATCATTGATAGGTCTCATTACTGATGATGTTAAGTTTAGTTACTTGATTAAAATTGTAAATGCTGGTTTTCTTCACTGCAAGTATACTATTTTCTCTTGGTGATACCACGATAAATATCTCGAGAGAGCTGCTTTGAAATTATTCAAATATCCTATTTCTTCTCAAATTTTTACCTCCTAATTTTAGCAGCCATCAGTGGATCTTACTTGCAACAATTATAACTGATGTTCTAATGTGATTTTTCTGTTTTTCTGATTTCTTCGACATTGAATAATTAGAATTCTTCTGAAAGTAAGAGTTTTCCTTACTATTTTTTATTTATTCAGTTATTTATACCAAAATAAATTTATAGATGTTTATTTTATTCTTTAGATGATAAACCAATACTATTATTATTATTTTATTTTATTTGCTCAAATTATTCTAGTTTTGGCTATTGGGAGCTCTTTCAGGTTGGTTCTTATATTTTCTTGACATACTCCCATCGTATTTTAGGACTTTCTTATTCTCTGACACCACAAGATGTTCCAGACTTATGTTGGACTTAAGGAGCCCTGGGTCCTTTTGTTGGATAATGGTATTTAGACACCAACCTCTAGACTATTAATGTGCTCACTACTACCAGGAAATCATTGCTTCTAGGCAGCCTCAGCAAATAGAGCCTGGTCATGCACATCTATATTTGTTTATGGATTCTTAAGTAATTTAAAATTGTCTGTCATTATTTTTTTAATGACAAACAAGAAAGGTGGTGAAATTTATATAGATAGAAAAGTTTTAAAGCTGGAATTCAGCATATATCCAAGGTAGGACTATGACCTATTGTAGGATGTTAGACGGTCTTGAGTCTTTGCTGCATGAAACAGAATAAGAACTTTCTAACAATCTTTGTGCACCAGTGACTTGGGGACCTGCTGATGACACACTTTGAATTCCATTGTCAGGTATTTGTCAACTTGGAAACAATGTCAAATTATTTATCTAATAAAAATAATAAAAAATTGGGAGGATATTTTAATAATTGGTAACAGTTTAATGTTTATATGTGCTAAACAAAACATTTTTGCGTCTGTGTTTTAAAAATATGGTTCATTTCTATTCAAATATACATGAATTAAAAAAAATAATAATTAAAAAAAATTTATCCATGTTTTAAACACCTGTGTGTCAAGATGTTTACATGTTGAAAATCAGTTTAATCCCTGTGACAGACCCTGAGCTGCCCTATCTATTTTCCTGATTTTTCTTAGTATTTAAATTTTAAAAGTTAAAAATTCTGAAATAGATATATTTTGCAAAGTCACAGAATAATTCTCTTTTGAAACACCAGAAACAAGTGATCTCAGAATTGGTTTTTCTAACAGTTCATTCAATTAAGTTACTTTTTTCTATCTCTTATTTCTCCAACAAATACTTTATAAATAATTAAACCTTCCTATTATTTCTTTTTTTTAATGTGTTTTTCTTGTCTCTTTGCTTTTGTTCATTATTCTGTTCTTTTTTGATGGTCTGCAAGCAAACAGCTGTTATTAGCATTAATTACTACATGCTAGATATTATGGTTATTTTTTATTATTTTACAATTTAAGCTTGGAATTTACCAATGCTTTATTTCTACCTTTCACCTTAGGTTTAAATAGTCTTTTCGTTATTTCCAGAAGTCTCTGGAAAAATTGAATATATGACAGCCACAAGTCGAATGGATAAATGGAAATTAAGGAAGAGCTCTTGTGTAGGATCCCTGTGCGAGAAGGGAAGTGGCCAGAGGATAAATCAGACCACCATTTGCCATGTTTGCAAACTGGGGCTTTGATAGAGCTGACATTACCCACACAAACCCACACCCCAGGGGGCAGTGAACTGGCTGAGCAAAGTGTTGCTTTCCGTTCCTGTTGGTGTGTCTTAAAAACCAAATTGTTTGAGGTGATTTCCAAGCTGAAGAAGAGATAGGTTAATACATCTTCAATCATTGGCTCTTTGAGTCAGAATTCTTGACTCAACATACTTTTTTCTTGGCTAATGGCAATCCCAACAGCCATCACGGAAGTGGCAAGTGTCACAATGTCAAGCTCGGGAAGAAGCTCAAGATGCTACTCCTTATATCAACCACTTTACGAGTTGCAAGTCAAGTTAGTCACTATGGCAGACGCTGATGGTGCCCCATTCATATTCTATGGGAACTGACCTCTTGACACTGAAGTCTGCTTAGTGACAACAGCTGTGACCCTGTGTCAGAAGATATTTTTTTTCTGATTGTATGCTCACCTTGGGCAGCATATAGGCAAGCCAGAATTATCAGAGACTTGATGCCATCAGAAACAACCACCGTCCAATGACAAATGAGGGTGTGGTGTGTACGCCCTGATCCTTCCCTTGCTTGGTATAACTCTAGGGCAAAGTTACATTCATTATCTCCTGGACTTCTCACTGGTTTTGACTCCAATTGCCCTCTTACTTGATAATGCACCCTTACTGGCCTTCTTCCCTCCCATGTCTTACTCCCTAATTGCCTACTGGTTTTTCCCAGGGTCACTTCCCTGAAAAAACTACATATAATCTAATTCTTGTTACTAGGTCAGCTTCTGGGAGAACCTAAACTATCACCAGACAAATTCTAAGTTATCTCTTGGCATAAAATAGTTTCCAAGTCTCTTACCTCCTCTTCTTTGCTGTTCCTATAAGTCTACTTTGTTTTTCTGGTTTCTTGTCTAGCTGACTCCTTCCTCGAGAGCTTGGGTATGAGCAGGTGAGCAGAACAGAAGGCAGTGAACAGACTGAGAAAAACAAGTATAGAGCTAGGGCAGGGAAGAGGAATCATATGTTTATTGAGCAATTTCTGTGAACCAGGGCTGGACTGTATATTAAGCGCTTTACACAGGTTATCTCATCTCATTCTTTTGACAGAGCTGGGAGGACAGGCATGGGTGGTGTTATCCCTTTTCTTGAAGATGAAAGAAGCTGATATTCAGAGGGATCAAGAGATTTTCATAGGGTTACAAAACTGCTAATAAATAGAATTAGGTTTGGGACCTAAGCTTATGCCCTTTCGTACCTGCTCTGTTGCTTTCCTAGAGAAAGACCTGAACCAGAAACCAGGAAACTTGGGTTTGAATCCAAGATAGTCTATCTATCAGTTGGGTGGTCATCAGCAAGTAGTTTACTTTCTCTGGACTTGTTTTCTCATCTATCAAGTGAGGAGTAAGAGGTGATTACCATTATAAAACATTTTATTTAGCCAGCTTGGTGCTCTGAGATAATTTTGAAGCAGAGAAAAAATTAATCTAGATATATTTGGTTAATAGAGCTCTTAAAAACTATTTATCAGCTGGGACCAATCCATGGGTGGGAGGGGATGGAGCTGAGTGGACAAAAGTCATCATTTACCCTTAAATATATGGCTTTTAAATCATCACTGTGTAAATAGCTCTACAGTAATGAGGCAGAGTCATGTATCTGAGCAAGTTGTCCTTGCCTCTGGTAGCAGCCACACCATGGATCTGAACGACCTCAGCTTAGTAAAACACTTGGTTTTTCAAACTCTTGGGTCCATCATGGCTGTTTTTTCCATTGGTCAGTAAATGGCTTAATCATCATAGGGCCTTTCATTTCATATTTGTCACTGTCAAGTTGGCTTTGTATTTTGGAGAGCTTCCAGCATTCATTACCATAAGGAGAAAGGGAAAGACGCAGGGGGTGACTGGGTCAGTTTCCATTGAGAGAAACTCATATTCCTAGCAGAAAGACTTGGAGAGATGCTTAGAGAGGCCGTCCTTGCTCTCAGAATTTCTCCTTTTAACGAAAAGAACCTGCAAACATATGTATTAAAAAAATATTCATTGTTATTTGAGTCTGCAGAATTGGAACCATAACCTCGTTCAGATTTAGCCTGTCAGATAGACACGGTTGATAACAGAGCTCCCTTTAGCACTAATTCATTTATAATTTTGTATCTTTTCACCATAGAAGCCATTTGTAGGTGTTTTTTAATCAGTCATGAGACATTCAGGCTTATGGGTTGCTTCCTGAAGTCATCATAAAACAGGTAAAAGATTTCTAAGGAAATCTCATAAGTAAAAAACTGGTATTTTATTTTGTACATTGGGATTGGGATCCTCACTTAAGAGAAGAACATTTTGCAGTGACTTGCGGAGTTTTCCTTTGTGTGACTCTAACTAAGAACCTGAATTTGTGTTTATTAGAGAGAGGCCAGTGTGGCCTTTGTGAGGAGGAAAGAGCTAGACCTTCATTTTCCCCTTATAATGTGGGATATAGGATGGTCTGTATTCTCACTTGTCATTTTCTTGCCTGCTGTGGTGTTGAGAGCTATCCAGGAACACTTCATGATGCAGCTCAAACACAAATGTCTTGAGAAGCCCTAATCCAAAGTGAATCTTCTATAAATAATAAACAGCAAATAGGCTCCATTTAGTTATATTAATCCCCAAATAGGTCAGGCACATTGCTTAAAAATGCAAACATCACAATAAACAGATTCCCTAGATGCAGAATTTGATGCGTATGTGCAGATTTTCTGGACATGGTATGGGAAAAAATAGCCCACACCTATACTTCACTACTTAAAATATTTATATATTATCTCTGAAAAGTGCTACTTTTGAAATGCTATTTATTATAAGCTGATTGAGTTCCAGGGTTTGCCATTCTTGTAGAAGTCTTTCTGACATTTCCTGATTGTTGACCAGTTACTGCTAACTTTATTTTCTGGGACCTATGGGGTCCTCAAGAGAATGGTAGCTCTTGCTATTTTTTTTGTGTGTGTGTGTGTGTGTGTGTGTGTGTGTGTGTGACTTCTTGCTGAACAACTTGGCATTCATCTGCAATCCTCTTTAGTTTCTTCAATGGGTCTAATTTCACATGGTAAGAATCTTATTGTTTGCCAGTCAAAATAAAACAGCATTGTTCAAGACTATTTATACAATTCAAAACATTTTTTCATTTGGAGCTCAGTTGGCTTGTCTTTCTGCCTTGATCATATTTTAACTTCATTTCTTTCATGCCTGGAATAATTAGACAATTAAGTGCTGATGCTCTGAAAATGAAAAGGCACGTTTTAATTGAAATTCTCACCTACAAAAATAGTTAGTCCAATTTACGCGCCCCCTCCCCTTTTAAATGAGATGGGTAAATAATTCATTGTGAACTCTAACATATAGATCCCAAAGTATTTTGCACCTGGACAAAGATATGGCACTGTAATTCAATTGAAGAATGGTAGTAATTACTTTTTTTCCCAGGGAAGAGTAATTCTTTCAATTAACAATATGTAGAGCTTGGATGAGGCATTTCGGTACTTCCCAATTTGCTGATGGACTCAGCCATTACCCATGCCAATCTGTGATTCTGCTGTAAGGACTCTAAGAGTAAATAAAGCTGCGTGATGTGCCACCAATATTTATGTAGAGAGAGGAGACCTTCATTACTGTGTTGACATCTTTTGACATTTTAAAACTCGTTACTTCCATTAAATCTTTATTTAGTTCCTTCCCCTCCCCCCTCCATATTCTAGACTTGCCACAAGTAGGAGACGAAAGAGAATCCAAGTTAAATTGGGATCTCGCTATACATTTGGCTGGATTCATTCATATAGAAAGAATGTAACGCTGCTCCCAGCCTGATGCGCGGGGCCTGCTCTGTAGTTTCCCCTTCTGAGGATTGCATCGGTCTCCAGTAATCTCTTAAAAAATGACATTCGTGAAGTTTCAGGGAACAGTTGCTACCTCCTCTCCTCTGCCCCTGCTTTCCTCACTCCTGGTTGCTTTCACCACATTCTTCTATTCATGAGAGGCAAGTTGATAAGTCCAGGCCACAGTCAGAAGAAGAGAATTAAGTTCTAGTTCTGGAAGGGAGAAAAATCTAATAATTTTTATATATCTTGTATATAAACTATCAGAATCCTAAAGGATTCTAAGCAAAGGGGCGATGTAGATCGTCAATAGAAAAAGGTTGGTCTAAAAGTTGGGTCCAGAGGATGCTGATAAAAGGAGAGGCTATTTATTATTTGAGTCAAATCTCCTTGACCCATTGAACCCTGTTAAGGCTAGGACCGCATCGCTGTCACCTCCCAGCACCTCAAACCCCTTGCAAATAAGAAATGCTCCTTAAATATTTTTGAAATGACTGAATCAGTGAATTGGTAACTCAATAAGTGAAAAATTTATTGAGAATGAGTGACTTGGTTATATAACTTAAGAGCTAGCATGTCAAAGTGGTAAAGAAGATGTTCTTAGGAATCATACTGCCTGGGTTCAGATCTAGGCTTTCCCACATACCAGGTATGTTTTCTTGGGAAGTCACTCAGTCTCTCAAAATCTCAGTAGAAATGGGCATACTACTAGAACCCATTCCACAGAGTTATTTTAAGGATTACCTGATGTTGATAACTGGGTATATTTGGTGCACAATAAATAATGTTAGCTATTATTATAACTATTTTTAATACTCAAATCTTCAGCTACTAAGTGATATATTCACTACATTAATTCATATCTGTCTTATTCAAGAGTTTATAACCTTAACTTTCACACCATCAAGCTTGGAAGTAATATGTCTCTTTCAAAGGTAGTAATATTCATATTTACACTCATTGGGCCCCTTCAGTCACTATTTTGATAGAAGCTCTACAGTACTTGGTTTTTACCCAAGCTTTGGGCTTTTTTTTTTTTTTTTGTATTTTTTTCTGAAGCTGGAAACGGGGAGAGACAGTCAGACAGACTCCCGCATGCGCCCGACCGGGATCCACCCAGCACGCCCACCAGGTGCGACACTCTGCCCACCAGGGGGCGATGCTCTGCCCCTCCGGGGCATCGCTCTGCCACGACCAGAGCCACTCTAGCACCTGGGGCAGAGGCCAAGGAGCCATCCCCAGCGCCCGGGCCATCCTTGCTCCAATGGAGCCTTGGCTGCGGGAGGGGAAGAGAGAGACAGAGAGGAAGGAGGGGGTGGGGGTGGAGAAGCAAATGGGTGCTTCTCCTATGTGCCCTGGCTGGGAATCGAACCTGGGTCCCCCGCATGCCAGGCCGATGCTCTACCGCTGAGCCAACCGGCCAGGGCCCAAGCTTTGGGCTTTTTAATTCGGTTGTGGAGAAGATGATGTGGAGAAAGCCCTGGGGCTGGATGACTGGAGTGAAAGAGGGGTCTGAGATGGCCTGACCTGCATGTCTGGCCAGCTGTCAGCTGGACCACCTGTCGCCTGCACCTAGCCGCGGCGTATTCACAGCGTGGCAGCCCAAAGCGGACAAGTCCCAGTGCACAAATTCTTTTTAAGACTCTGCTTGCATCAGGTTTGCAAATATCACATTGGCTAAAAAGTTATATGGCCAAGCCCAGATTCAAACACTGGAGAAATAAAAAACACTTTAAAATTTTTTTTGTTACTGTTTAATCACAGTTTACATCTGATATTATTTTGTATTAGTTTCAGGTGTACAGCATAGTGATTAGACAGTCACAAACCGTACAAAGTGTTCCTCCTGATATTTCCAGTTACCCACCTGGCACCATACTTAGTCATCACAATATTATTGACTGTTTTCTCCACTTTTTGACAGGAGAGTCACATTGCAAAGGGGAGTGCTTTGGAAAAGGATGGGAGGAGTCATTGCGGCCATCTTTGTGAACAGTTATCATAGTGTGGAGAAGAGTTGCAATTCCAAGTTCGTGTTTGCAAAGTGTGATGCAAGTCCTTAAAAATCTTTGAGTGGGTTTCAGCTCAAAATTGAACCAGGCACAGAATTGATTTGAAATGTGCTGCTCACATAGCAGCTTCAAGCAAGTTACTGGAGGATCACATGGTGTTTGTTAGTGACAACTGACACCTTAATGCGCATACCCTGCACACAGATGTGAATGCTAAGATGCAAATAGATCTAAGAGTTTGCAGTTCTAGCCTGGGACTACTGGGTGGACGCAAAAGCCTTGTTTATACTTAAATACTGAATTTCTCCAGAGCTGGGTAAGCTTTGCTAATGAAACTTCATAGAGTCATGTTTTCCATGGTTTCTTAAGAAAATTAAAAACCCCAGGAAACTCTGAGAGATTTCATTTATTCCATCTCACTTATAGCATAGAACTCCTGATACGGCTTTCACAGGGCACTACCGTGCTGTGCCCAGCCCATCTCTCTCTGACTCCCCACCCTCTTCGCTCCGTGTCTAAATGAGGCAGCTAGTTAGATGCTGAGCGAGCCAGGGAGGAGTGGGAGGGAGGTAGGACACGGGCCTAATTCTGCATAGCCAACAAAGTGTACGCGTGGCACCTAGCCTGCTCCCTTCCTTCTTAGGTCAGAAAATGCCTGCTGTGTTCCCGCTCCTCCTTACCTGAACCTTACAGCTCAGAGATGCTGCAAAATCAGTGAGCACCCCTCCCCCATCCCCAGGAAATCAACCTGTATGATCATGGGGCTGGGCCCCTGGGAGGCTTTGAGTAAATTTAGAAATTTAGCAGATTTATCCTAAACTCATCCTCTCCTATGGCATACAGTGTGAAATCATGGCATTATTCATAATAGTTAAATAGAACTTTGAAATATTCAGGTAACTAGCTCTTGTTTTGATATTTCAGATGGAAGGAAATACAATCTCATCAAGATAACCTCTGTTAAATTTGAGCCTCTGGGTTTCATTTATTATGTCTTGGAACAACCTGCCTCGAACATTTGGCCAATATGTATTGGATTACTTAAGATGAATTGATCGGTGTTGAAGTCACTAAACTTTGCCGTAGCGTCACATGTCCTGTGAAATGTACATGTTATGGTCTCTTATGGATTTGGGTTTTAAATTGGGGGGAAAACCTCATTGTCTTAAAGACAAAACTACATATTGTGGAAATTTTGGGGGGGCTAACATAAGAATGATCTTTAATATTAACAGTTACTAAATCTTTCAAGTATGCTAATGTATTTCTTTGTCTGTTGTACACGAACAGAAAAATACACTATAAGGTCATTTTGTAGCTTAGATTTCATTTCTTAACATTTAACAACACAGTAGAAGTTCATTAATAAAAGATCCAGAGTTTCGGAAACCCATTAAAATAAAAAAAAAAGCACAACTTAAAGGAAAAAATATAATTTGTCTCTTACAACATCCCCCCCCCCTTTTTTTTTCCCGCTAAACAGAGATGCTAAAAATTGTGCTCCTTCTCTCCGGAGATGTATCAAAGCTCTCTTCCAACAAGGGTGATAAACAGAGAGGGTGGGCCAAGGCTAAGAGCCCACGAACAAAGTGGCTTTGTTATGATCCCTTCCTTTGTGTTAAGGCCATAGCCTTTGGGACTTCTAAAGAAAGGATTTTGAATCCAGAAATATGTGTTAAAACTTAATAGTTATTTCAGTGGGTGTCCCACAAGTAAAGACATGCCTACTTTTATGGTTAGAGCAGTGAGTTAGTATACCAGACATGCCCTGCCGAGGGGGAGCCCTGACACTCATCCTGAATCGCGGGAAGGCTCAGCCAGGATACTCGTAGCAGGGATGAGACGCGGAGACCTTCTGTACGGATCATACTGAGCAGCTCTAGAGACCCCTCACTGAAGTGCACGAAGCATCAGTTTTCTTTAACCTGAGGTACGTGCAAGAATCCCTCCCTAAGAGTCTGTTGGGTTTGTCTATTGCTGTAGGTCAGTTTTTAAAAAATGGGTTATGCAGGACACCATGCCATGATACTCCCAGAAAAGAAACAGGATTCATAGGTAGGATGGTTTGAATATATTATTATCCTCTTGGAGATTCATGTAAGCATATTAAAGGTTCAGAGAAGTTTGACATAAGACAACTTTAATCTTGTTTAAGCTATCTTTTCCTACACATTTGTGAACACAGATTTTCTCTTGACATGTAATATCCCACACTTCAAAGAACATTTCTCTAGGTATTCTAAGTTTGATCTTCACATTAAGCCAGACTCTTAGAGAATGTCATAGCTGAATCTCATGGCATTGACTTCGTATAGAAGAGTATTTGCTCTGTTGTGATTTGCTACTGGCCAGCCAGCATCCGATTTAAGGGTCATTTCAGGAAAGAGATGCAAGGAACTTGCCACTCTATTCCCTGTGTGCCTCTCATTGAGCGTGCAACCCATAATATTATGGTATACTCCCATTATAAAGACCCACAAAGAAATTTCTACTTTATATTATTTGCCCATGTGTTAATTAATGCTGTAACAGATTACTACAAAGTTGGTAGATTAACACAACACACATTTATTATCTTACAGTTTTGGATACAAGATGTTTGAGATGGGTCTCACTGGACTGAAGTCAAGGTGACAGCAGGGCTATATTTCTTTCTTGAGGCTCCAAGGGAAGTTGTGTTTTTTCCTATTCCAGCTTCTAGAGGCTGCCTGCATTCCTTGGCTCATGGCCCCTTTTATATTCAAAGCCAGCAACTACTAGTCCAGTCTTTGTCACGATGCCAACTCCCTGGTTCTTGCTCTTCTGTTTTCCTCTTCTGTGTTTAAAGGACCCCTGCGATTATGCGGGGTGGCCAGCTCCTGTTCTACATACTTGGAGGCTTAACGGTGTGCTGGTCTCTTTCTTTAATGCAAAGGAAGAAGTTGGGTTGCTTTAAAATCGCTGAAACATGCTGCACAGTTAGCTCTATTGTCATTTTTAGGTTTTGGTTTCAGTCAAGGGTTGTAGAATTACCCAGGGAAGTCCGGACAATGTGAATATAATGTAAGTCACTTGAGAAAATAAAATGACATGTTTACTTTATTAAGTCAGATTATATCCGCATAGTTTCTGATTAGGTTTTGTTTATGGGTGGTTAGCACCTTGGCCACACACATGTATACACGTACAAACACCCTGCTGTCCCCTCTGCTCAACCACTGGATGCCTGAGAGGGAAGTGACTGTGGGTTTGAGCTGCTCTTAACATTTTACAAGTCTTATGGTAATCACTCAACCCATAATATACATCCTTGGTGGTTTCAAAACAGAACAACAACATTTTAATAAATACCATTTGTTTACTAGAAAAAAATATAATAAAAGACACATGTGAGAATAAAAATGTTGGCAATCTCTGGAGTACAGTCTATTTCCAAATATCATGCAATTGTTATTTACTTTTTTTTTTTAGAAATCAGTGTATATAATGTAAATTATGAACTGTGTAAATGACATTCTTTATGACCACTCCCAATGAAGAAGATTTGAAATTTCTACTAAAAGACTTCTGCATTTTGCACAATCTTTACAGCAACATTCCTGTGTACTTTATGACTAAAAACCTTAATTTTAAATGCAGTTTGAATGTGGAGGGAAACACCTGACATTAAATCTGAAGAACAGGAAGTTACCTGTCACAGAACACCTCCTATCTGAGAGTGCATAGGTTAGATAATATTAACTAGGCTTAGCATTTGGCAAGGTGTTTTCTTTTTCAATCTTTATTGAGATACTATTGGTAGATAATAATGCACACATTTAATGCAGACATCTTGACAGTTTGGACATATGCATCGCTCTAACCCAAGAACTAAATTTATCCATCACCTCCAACAATTTCCTTGCGTTCTTTTCTATTTTTTTTTCCGTAAGAACATTTAACGTGACATCTATCCTCATAACATATTTTAAAGTGCACAGTACCAATACTGTATTGTTAACTACAGGTACCATGTTGTACAGCAGATCTCTAGACTTTCTTTATCTTGTGTACCCACTGAAAAGCAGTTCCCCACTTTCCCCTCTCCTTAGTCAGTGCGTACACCATTCTATTCTCTGCTTCTGTGAGCCTTGATTATATTTCATACCTCGTATACATAGAATCATATATTATTAGTCCTTCTCTGACTAGCTTATTTCACACAGTATAATGTTTTCTAGGTTCATGAAGGGCATCATAAATGGCAGGATTTGTTTCTTTTTTTAAAAGGCATTTTCATCTACGTAATAACTAAGGAACACTAACCAAAGGCTAAGCCTCGGCTTGCTCCCGACTTCTGACTATTCTGAATGAAATTTCATTCTGTACCTCTTGGCTCTCTCTTTTTGCATTCTTGGTGATCCATACCCTTTTGAATCTTATTCTCCCCATGTTTCCAGTAACTAGAACTTTTAAGGTTCGTGTTTTACTTTTTATAAATTGGTTCTAGTCCTGCTTCATTCCTTTGGCAGGACACTTCTACCTTGATTCTTAAATCACCATCCAAACTATCGCTCTTCCAATTCTACCTTGAACTTTTTCTTCTATGCTCACCTGATTTAATATACCCATTTTAGTTTGGAAATCATGGTAATATTGTTATAGAATCCACTGAGAGGGAGTCTAATTCCGGACTAACTTTGTGTGGAATAGTTAAAGCATCTGTAGTTACTCTTTACCTTGGCTCTGCTTGCTTGATTTCTGGACTTCTTGTTTCTTCCTTGGCAATCGCTCTTTGCATACTTTATCTTTTACCTGTGCTCTATATGCTCCTGTCTGCATGATGCTGGTGGCAGACAGTATATTGTGTCAGCCATGCTAGTTTTCACATAGTATGTAAAGCTCTTATTCCCTCACAGGAAGATAAATGAGACCAAGGTACACTGAAAATTCAAATATTTTGCCAAAAATTGATATAGTTTTAGATTGGCTATTTTTTTAATTAAATATTTGTGTTATGGCCTGACTAGGCGGTGGCTCAGTGGATAGAGCATCGGACTGGGATGCTGGAAGACCCAAGTTTGAGACCCCGAGGTCGCCAGCTTGAGTGTGGGCTCATCTGGTTTGAGCAAAGCTCACCAGCTTGGACCCAAGGTCGCTGGCTGGAGCAAGGGGTTACTCGGTCTGCTGAAGGCCCACGGTCAAGGCACATATGAGAAAGCAATCAATGAATAACTAAGGTGTCGCAACGGAAAACTGATGATTGATGCTTCTCATTTCTCTCCTTTCCTGTCTGTCTGTCCCTATCTATCCCTCTCTCTCTCTCTCTGTCTCTGAAAAAAAAATTATGTTATGGTTAGGCAGAATTACATAATATACTCCTACTACCAACTTTCATCCTCAACTTAGAACTCTTCTGTAATTGTTTTTTAGAGAAGAAATTTGCTGTCACTTATTTTGTGCTTTACCCAGATAGGCACCTATGAAAAAAATCACAAATTCAGTCTTTTTTTTTAAATGAATACTTAAACTACTAATAAATTAAAATGTATCTATCATTAGCAATTTATCATTTTATGTGAAATAAATTTCTATGACCATGTTTTTGGGAAGGGGAGGGCAATGAATAATAAATACTTCACAGGCTTTCTTTTCAGCTGGAAACAGTGCTTCCATTTGGAGATGTGGGGCAGTCAGTGCTCGTTCTGGCCATGACCTCCGTGGCTTGCAGATTTTTATCAACGTCCCACTCACTCAGAATGCCGCATGTTTAGCCGAACACACAAGAGAAGCTCTCAGTTCTTCTTGATCATTTTTGGTTGCTAATTTCTAGATGTTTTTTTTTAAACCAAACCTTTTTTTTTTCTTTTTTTAATTTACAGATTTATGGATTTCTTGAATTCTTCTGTGAACAGACAAAGAATAAATTGAAGAACTCCTATCTTGGTATGTACACACATCCCAATTGGGATGGCCTAGAATTACCCATGGGATCTTCCTCAGAATGCTTTGTTTTACTCAAAGTAGTTGCAGGTTGATTTCAACAAGGAGGGTGTTCAATATACGTGACATGAAAACAAGCAACTTGAACGTTAGTGACTTCACTTTCCAAACTCTTATTATTCTTTTTTTTTTCTGATATTTTGGCATGATTTCTACTTTTGTTAGTAGTGCTTCGATGCCCTCTGAACACTAAGATGTACTTGCCAGCTAAATTATTGATCCTGAAAAAAAAAATGAGGTCAGTTGCTAAAGATTCTGTTGTTCTATAGCTAGGGACAGTCAGTAATTTCTAAGGAAGATGTTGTTGATTGAAGTCATGAGCTTTGATATTTTCTGTGGTTGGCTATGGCTGGTCTTGGTGAGTGCCCTGTGCATGGCTCATAGATGCATTCCCTGTTGAGACCGAATATAACTCTGGATCCACCTTGTTCTAGAAATGAATGAAACGCAATGGTAAGAAAGTCCATAGAGCAGTGAAATAAGATGTTGTTTGGATTTCATTGGATATTGCTTGGTATCCGTTCCCATGGCTATAGCTAGACTTGAAGATATGGCATATACACTCACCAGAAAATTGTGGCTTGAATTTTCCTACATTAGGGAAAAGAAGGGGAGAGAAGGAAAGTTTGAGTGTCAAGGTATGTTGGAAGCAGAACCAAGCTGACAGTTGCCATTCCTATGCCTCTTTGCTATCCTTGAACACTTTTGACCCTGGGTGCATTTCATTATATAGCAACACACCCTTCTCTTTGGCCTGAAGTATACAAGGCAAGATTTTGTATTTCTGGGGAAATATACTCTTCCATGCTATGATTTGAAAATAGCGATACTGTTAAGAAAGAGCAGGGACTTAAGTGACTGCATCATTCATTTGATGAGGTGTTGAGTAAACCAGATGGTTTGTATCAAATGCCCTGATAAAATATTTTAGAAATCAAAGCTGGTTCCCATTAAAAAAAATAAACCCTCCTGGAAGGATTGCTTATGACTTTCACCATTTTGTTTTCATTTATTTCAAGTAGTTTTTTTTTTTTTTTAATTAAGTATATTTATGAGCACAAGCCAAGCTTGGACTATAGATTTTAAAGTCAGTGTGCTTCACCCAGGATATTTGATCCTAACTGTGGTACTGGTCACCTGGTGCCTTCATCCTAGTTCTCAGAGCTGCTCAGATGAGGTACTGATAGTTGTACACATTGAAGCCCAAAACACTTGAATTTTCAAAAAATGAGAACATTGGGTGTTTCTCTTTGTGTTTGCTAATGGTATGGACTGATTGTACAGAATCACTGCAGCAAGTTGTAAATGATGTATGAAATGAAAAATTCCTGTCCAGTGCACAGAGTGAATGTAGACAGTTCCGTGCAATCACAGCAGTGCTGGGCTATTTGTTTGAATATTTCCTTTAGACATATAGTAATTTTTTTTTGGTGAGTCATATCCAGATGTTTGCCATTGGCAAAGAGCACGAATTTTCTTTATATCTCCTTCAAATGAATTTCAGTCGTGTATAAGTGTACTTAAATTAATGGAATGCTGGATTTTATAGGATTTGACCTTTAAAAAATAACATTTTATGAAAACAGTAGCAATATATAGATATTTGTCTTTAAAAATTGGAGAACAATTGAAGAGACCAAATAGTAACATAGAAATCATTTAATTCAATTATGGGAAACTATCCTTTGTTAACATTTAGCACACATCTTTTAAGGTTCAGAATCCTGTGATGAGATTGCATTCTTTAGAAAAGACCTTTTCTCCTAACTGATTTGTAAAGTTTTGCTCCCAATTACCCATAAGACTTGAACATCTTGGCATGTTCTTCTACAATGTAACTTTTAATCACTGCATACTATTCAGTTTCATACGCATAGCAGAATCATTTTTATCCATTCCTGTTGACCAGTGACTGTGTAGGTGTTTCTAATTTTGCTAATGTAAATAATTTCTTATATTAGTGCTGCAGTGTTTATGTGGCTTTTATCATTTTGGTATTTTATTTGGTAATGCCAAATTTGTCTCTTTTCTTTCAAAATTTTCTTGGTTATTGTATTGTTTTTCTGTGTTGGATTTTAATGATGACTGGATGATATTATATTTATAAATGGCTGGAGTGGACCTGGCATCCCTGTAATATTGTTATTCCACTGCCGATCAGATTGTGTCTCTCTATTTACTGGTAGATTTTCTAACATGGATTCATCTTTGAATACCAGAAATAAGTCTTCCTAAGTCATGATAGTTTATTAGAGTTTCTCCATATAATGTTTGAGTCATATCTGTGATGTTCTTTTTCATGCCATTGTTAATTTTTTGACCAGGGGTGACTGTAGCCTCATAATATTAATTAACAAGATTTCCCCGGCCTCCCCAGCTCTTCTGCCCTCACACCATGCCCTGGGGCAGTTTAATAGCAAGGAATGGAGTGACCCCTCCTCTTCTATAAATGTGAAGGGCTTAATGTCTGTGTCTGGGTCATTTGGGGGTATAAATTCTTTGAAACCTCTAATTTCCTTTCAAGGTTATTATAAATAAAATATTTAGGGTATTTTATTCTGTTACAGTTTTAAAATAATCATATAAATATCTTGTTGTTTCCCTTGTTCTTCTACTGAGATATCTTTTTCTGAATTTACTTTGCCATAGGTCGTTTTAAAGAACTAGCTATTAATTTACTTATTATTTCCAAAGTTTTGTATTTTCTTAATAGCTTCTTAAGTTGCATCTTTGGTTTATTGATCTTTTTTGTTTGTTTACAACTAAAATATTTCAAACTATACATTTTCCTATGATTTTATTTTAGTTACATCATATAACTTTTAATATGTTGTATTCTTATTTTATTCATTGCATAATAATCCAAAGTACCATTTTGCTATCCTCTGTCTTTAAAAAGAATTATTTTAAATTTTAAAGGGGCTGTATTTTAAGATTCCATTCGTTAATATTAATTTTTAGTTTAATTTAATTCTCTATGAAATATACCTGCTATGACTTTTATTTGAATTTTATTGACATTATTCTTACGGAAGAGTATATGTAAGATCATCTCCAGGAAGGAGTCCATGAGCACTGGAGATGAAAGTTATTTTATTTAGAGTAGGGAATTTAATCTTACTAATTATATTATCAAACTCCTCTACATCATAGTTCCCTTGCTGTCTTCTTTGATCTTCTTTGACCAACTGTGAGAGATGTTGAAGTTCTTTATTAATTCTTATTTTTCTTTTACTCTTATAGAGAGATGTGCAGCCTGACAGTGCAGTATTATTTGACACATAAACATTGTCTGTTTGCTTTGAATTGCGCTTCCTAAATATATAAGCTCTCTTTGAACATTTAATGTGTTTTGCCTTGAATTTTTCTTTGTCTATTATTAATATGAAAAATTATATTTTTGTTTTGATCTCTTTAATATATCTGTGCTCATCTTCGCACTCATCCTTTTTGTACTCATTTGTCTTACATGTATCTCTTGTAATAAGTATGTAATAATTGGATTTTATTTTGTGTCTCTACTTTTTGTCTTCTCACAGAGAAGTTTAAGCCATTTACAAATATTGTTATAAACAAAGTATTAGCCTTACCTCTTTCATTATGTTCTGTTGTTGATTCTTTGGGTGATTCTTTTACCCATTCTTTTCTATCTTTAGGCATATAGACTACATCGTTCTTTGTTAACATCTCAGAGTATACGGTTGGTGTTAAATCCTATTTTTATTTAAGTTTCTCAAATACATTCTTTAACCTGTATGTCTCTGTCAAATTTAAAGCCAAACAGCATTTTTACAACTTCTAGTTAAATGGAAGAATATATAGCACACTTCCCACCCCCTCCTCTCTCCCCCGGTCCCCTATCTTGGCCTTTGTTATTATAATCTCTGATTTGAGAAGATGTGTTAAAGAAATCATTATTCTTATAGAATATGATTTATTTTTCAATAATAATGTTTAGGATGAAAAAGGTGAAGGGATGAAGCAAAGAAAATAAAACTTATGGACACAGACAATAGTGCAGGGATTGCAGGAGGGAGACAGGGTGGGGGTGGTGGACAAGGGTGGGAGGGTAGGTAGGTGATGCCGGAGGGAGGCTTGACTGGGGCTGGTGAACACACAGCGCAGTGTGCAGAGGATGTGTTATGGAACTGTGCACTTGAAACCGTACAGTTTTATTAAATGATGTCACCCCCCCAAATATTCAATTAAAAAATTAGAATTAGACAAGAATAACTTTTATGATTTGTATTTAGCTTTTAAAATAGATTTGCTATAATTACTTTGCTATTTCTCTATTGAACTGATTTCATTATTTACAATTAGATCATTAAACCTTATAGTTCTTGTTTTTGAGCTCTTAGCTTTTCTTAATCTCTCAGTGAGTTTGCTTATGGCTTTAGATAATTTCCCAAGAAGGTGCACCGTTGCTATTTGTTTTCAGTTTGTACATTTGTGAGGATATTTTTCTATTCTTTGCTTAGGGTTACAGTTCTCGAGTTATGCCATTTCTGAATTTTTTTTCTGCATAAGAAGAGCACATTTTATTAATTTTAATGCGGTGACATTGATAAATCAGGGTACATATGTTCAGAAAAAACATCTCCAGATTATTTTGACATTTGATTATGTTGCATACCCCTCACCTAAAGTCAAATTGTCTTCCGTCACCTTCTATCTGGTTTTCTTTGTGCCCCTCGCCTCCCCCCACCTCCCCCTCTCTCCTTCCTCGCCTCCTCCCCACCCCCCACCCCGTTATCATCACACTCTTGTCCATGTCTCTGAGTCTCATTTTTATGTCCCATCTATGTATGAATTCATATAGTTCTTAGTTTTTTTCTGATTTACTTATTAACATTATACAGAGTGAAATTTATGCATCAAAGGAGAAGTCTGAGGCAAGACTGATTTTTAAAATGTGGTTAAGTGTGTGTGTATTGTTTTTCCATGCCTAGATGTTTGTAAGATTTTATTCTTATAACTCAGAAATTTTGACAGGATTCATCATTTAGGTTTGAGTTTGCCTTGATAGTAATCATTCTTTTCTTCTGTGTTCACTGGAATATTTTAGTTGATGAGTGTTTCCATTTATTATAGCTTAAATTATTAGTTTTGTCCCATTTATCCTGATCTTTTTAGGAATCCCAGGGATCTAGATATTGAAGCAGTAAGTTCTATGAAGCAGATGCCATGTCAGTTTTATTCAGTACTTTAAACCTAGATATACAGGCCAGTGCCTGGCATTCAGTAAATATTAATATTTTTTAATAGATAGATGAATGAATGAATGATAAACTCTATCTCTAAACTTCATATGTATTATTTTCTCTCTGATATATTTTATCTTCTTTTTTCCTCTGGTTTTTTTTTTTTTTTTTTTTTTTGGAAAAGTTTTGGTAAATAGGCTTTCCAGGATATCATTAAGGTTAAGTTCATACTTCAAGGTCACTTGCTCAAGGTTACTTGGGTACTCACTTTGCTTCCCTCATCTACCTTGTCTGCCTTTTCACAAGGCCATTGTTTTAATGGAACTGTCTTTGTCTTGAGAACCAGCAAAGTCTCATAAGTCTGAAACATTGCATCTTAACATATAAATAGATCATGTTCTTCGTAAGTGATGATCAAATCTAGGTATAAGGAGGAGGTGGCACAGATTTAGCCAAAATCTGAAGGCCCCTTTTTGGGAAGAGCATATCATTGACAACTGACTGCCTCTGTGGCTGCTAACTTTTGCTGCATAACAAACCATCCCCAAACTTAGTGGCATAGAACATCAATCATTTATTAGCTCATGATTCTGTAGGCCAGTAGTGGGCTGGGCTCAGCTGGGCTGTTCTTCTGCAAATCTCATGTGCACACTCATGTCACTGCAGTCAGCTGGTGGGTCAACCAGGGGTGGTCTTGATGGCTTTATTCATGTGTTTGGTGTTGGAACCACATATTTGAGAATTACAGCAAGTGAAAGCAAACTCCAGTGCACAATCACTTTTCAAGCCTCTGATCGTATCACTAAGGCAATGCTAAAGTTCTACTGTCCATAGAAAGTCATCTGACCTGCCCAGATAGATTCAGGAGATGGGGAAATAAACTCTAGCTCTTAAGTGGAAGAGCTGTCATGTCATGTTGCAATGTCACAAATGCAACAAATTTGAGGCCATTTACAACACACTATATTTCCATTAGGGACCATGAAAACCATATGAGGTGTGTTTTGCTCTTTGTTGTAGATGCTAACTGGTTTGATTTTATTTTAAAAATAGTGACTATATATATACTTTATTATATACTTTATGCCAAGTACTGCTTTAATGTTAAAAACACAGTAGTAAGCAAGACTTGGCTCCTGCCTTTCAGGAATTTACAGTTGGGTAAGACTTCTGATTTCCTCAAGTATAATATTTTCAGAGGTAGTGATCTTCCTCTGAGTTTGTGGGATGTTTTAGTTCGCTTTTTCTGCGATAGTCTTTAATAGACTCTTTCTTTGGTATTTGGCTACAGACTTAGGGATTTGTTCTTTGTCCTCTGGTGTGATAGTCAGATTTGTTTTTTTTCATCTGTGTGTGTGTGTGTGTGTGTGTGTGTGTGTGTGTGTGTGTGTGTATATATATATATATATATATATATATATATATATATATATATGGAGGCTGTGTAAATATGCATACCTCCTAGTTTAATTCCAATCTTCAGAGAGCATCACCTAGAAAGCTAAACCCCAAAGTCTAGATCTGTTCAAATGGAATATATAAAATACTCCAACTCCCAGCATGCACTCCTGTCCTCTGTCCTGTCCTAGCTTTATACTTTAATTTTGAGGATACTATTTTCTGGGGGGATGTCATGCCATCCCCCGTTTCTCTTTCTATACTTAGTGTTTCTGAATGGATAGTAAATGGGTTAGCAGATAGATCTTTGTGAAGAAATATTCCATCTCCTCATAAGACAGCTCTCAGTTAATACAGAGGCAGCAGCCAGTCTTCTGAGCCTCTTGGTCTGCAGACTGTGAGACCCGAGGAGTTTCTCACTTGTTGGTGATGAGGATGGGAGAGGTCATTTGACAGAAGGAAAAGTGTGAGATCTCTTCCTGTCTACTCTGATTGTGTGTATGATTTAATGATTTATTAGTAATATTATATACATATAAATGAAATGTATAATGTATGTGTAAAGTACAAAGCATAATAATAAAATGACTAGCCATAAATGTAAGAGCCAGCTTAAGAACAGAACTGAGACTTGTGGGCATAGACAAAAGTGAAGTGGTTGCCAGAGGGGGAGAGAGGAAGGGGGACAGATACACAGAGATGGAAGATGGTTTGACTTTGGGTGATGAGCACACAACACAATCAACAGTTCAAATGCTATGGCGATGTGTACCTGAAACCTATGTATTTTTCCTGACCAGTGTCACCCCATTAAATGTAATTTCTAAAAAAAAATAAGGACACTAGAGAGGCCATGGCATCGACCTGTATGCATCTTCCCTAGTCCTTAACCTACATTATTCTTCCCAAGAGATGACTACTATTCTGAATATTGTGCTTGCTACCCCCTGGCCTTTCAAAAAAAAGTTTTATTTAATATATATGCTGAATTGAACAATAGATACTGTTTAGAGTTTTTAAAGCTTTGAGTTATAAAAATTGTATCATACTGAATGTAGACTGATACCAGTGATGGATTTTCACTTAATATTATGTTTCCAAGATTCATTTATGTTGTGGCATGTAAATATATTTTATTCATTTCCACTGTTGTACAGTAAGCCTTTGTGAGAACACCTCATTTAGAAAAATCTATAAATTAAATTAAAAACACTGTTTTTTGTTTAATAAACATAACATTGCTTTGAATATTTTGATATATTTTTTTCTAGTTTTCATGTGTAACAACTTATTTTGGTTATACAGATATCTCACACTCATAGAACTATATAATTATCAATTTTAAAAGTATAACGTGTGAGGCCTGACCTGTGGTGGCTCAGTGGATAAAGCGTCAACCTGGAAACACTGAGGTTGCCGGTTCAAAACCCTGGGCTTGCCTGGTCAAGGCACATATGGGAGTTGATGCTTCCTGCTCCTCCCCCTTCTCTCTCTCTCTCTCTCTCTCACACACACACACCCCTTCCTCTCTAAAATGAATAAATAAAAAAAAAATTTAAAAAAAAGTATAACGTGTGAATAATTATAAGGTCCTTTTTATGATCACTTTAATATCTGCAGAATCTTAATGTTGATTATCCATACTTTTTCTTTTTTATTATTCTATCTCGTGTGTTTATCAGTTTTATGTTTCTTTTCAAAAATAACTCTTGTCTTTGTTGATCATTTTCTATGATGTCTATTTTTAATTTTACTAATTTCTGCTCTTTACAATTTGATGTTGGTGTTGTGTTTTGAAGGGTAAGGTAAAATTTGGCCAATTTAAGAACTTAAAATGCTTATATCTTTGTCATACATACAATGTTCTTGATAGCATTGACAAAAGTGTAGGAAATACTGTTTTAATGTGTGTTGTTAAAGTAGTTGGTCCTATCAGATACGCTGAAGTTCAGAAATGTTAAAATAGCAGTCTTCTACACTTAGAATCATTTGACTTCACTTAGGCATGAGTAATCATTTCTGAGACCTTGACGATGTTTTAGGTCTTTTATTTATCTCCTGGCTCTACCATACCCAGTCGATTCCCAGAATGTTCTTCTTTCTTTCTTTTTTCCTAACTCTTGATAAAATCAGATTCTAAAATGGAAATATGCCTCCTATGGGATGCCACATCATAAATTTTATGATACATAGTGTTTTTCTAACAGATTTTATCTGTTATATGAGTCTGTCTTATGTACACAACTCTGTCTTCAAACAATATCATTGATTTTTATTTGTTTTGATTACCCATATTTTTTATCATGCATTCCTACCCTTACCTCCGCCCTGAGAAATCCATCTCCCGATCTTGGATACACATTTTCTTCACCTAATGTTTCTGTCTTTGAAAAAAGCAGAGGGATGACACTGTTAAATGGGCCATTTAACTGAAGAATGGCGTGTCAGACAGTCTTTTTCCACATACACAATGAGAGAGATGTATATAGGTTAATGTATGTATTTATAGAGATGAATATTATAGCAATTTTATGATATTTAAGACTAAATGCCACAGTTGTATTTTTTTTTAAGTAAGTCTAAACTCCCCTTAAAGGAAAGCTGAGAAAAGTAGTAATTTGGAACTAGTCGGCTTAACGTAAAAAGCTCCCCTGTGACATCGGAGTGTGTTTCATGCAATTGCTTTCTTAGACTTCCTCATTAAAATATTGACTACTCTTTTTCTTCAGTAAATGCTAATCCTGGCTCCCATGTACATGTATTTACATTTCACTGCAGGCAGCCTGCCAGGTTAGAAATAAAACCAATTTGTTAATATCACTATTTCCTTTTCAGCAAAGAAAATATGCATTAAATTAAAGGCTTTTTCTAAAAATAATAAGAAACGGCTCCTGTTAATAGCAACCATTTATTTGTCTCCCTGGCTGAGGCCGCGATGGCTCCAGCGCTTTATCAGCCTGCACGTCTCTGCTCCTCTGGGCTCTGGCCCTCTCTGTGCGAACTGTGGCTTCTAAAGGACCCATCACTCATACGTGGAATCTAACGAACAACATGGACTAACAAGCAGAATAGGGAGAGACTCAGAGATACAGTAGAGACAGGCTGACAGCTGTCGGGTGGGGGCGCTGGGGGGGTCAGGTAGGCGGGGTGAAGGGATGGAGCGAAAAGAAAAAAGAGAAAACGCATGGAGGTGGACAACAGTGCGTGATTGCTGTGGGGGAGAGGTGCGGGGGCGGGGAGAGGCGTAGAAGCGAAGATGATGGACAGAGACTTGACTTGGGGTTTGGAACACAATACAGTGGACAAGATAAGGTGTTATAGAACGGTGCACCTGAAACTTGTATAATTTTGTTAACCAGTATCACTCCAAAATTTTAATGAAAAGGATAGATACATAAATAAATAGAACACCCACCATAGGTCCTATTGTTCACTATGCCCCTCCTCCGCACCTTCCCCACCATCGCCCTTTTGCTAGTCCCTGCCAGCACCTGTCTTAGAGTGCAAAACACTGTTGTTGTTTTTTCCCTTTTCATTGAATTGATTGGGGTGACACTGGTTAACCAAATTCTACGGGTTTCAGGTGCAAAACACTGTTTTTTAAAAAATGCGAGCAAACGTGGTTCATCCTGGATGATAACATGCTGCTTTGCTGGAGCATTCTCCCCAGAAATCCTGGAAATCTTTGAACTGCAAGAAGGTTCCCATTTGATTTATGATTCATAAGTGGATCAGTGTTATTAAAATCCACAGGAGCCCTTTGTTCATTTAATCATTCTGAGGGCCCCCCATTATGCACTTCCAAACACTGTTTTGCACAAGAGCATCTTCCTGGAGCCCATCACTATTTCTTAAATAATCTGTCTGTAGAAAGCAACTAATTATGTAACTGAACATCGAGTCGTCTTAGGAACCATCGATGTTTGTGCACTTCGGGTTATCTAAACTTGCCAAGTCAAGTGAATTTTCAATAAAGCTAGTAAGTTATTAACCTTATTAGCATACTTTGCCTGGCTGGATGCTACTCGTTACTTTGTTGAATATTTTACTTATAAAATGGATCAACTGATATTTACTATCGTTCCGATAATGCATAAGGAGAAAGGAGTCAATTGCAAACACCGTTGTGTAGTTGGCGCTGGGAGGCGTGAAATCTGGCAACGACAATTGGTGCACATATTCTGTTAGTCTCTCTTGATTTTGAAATAAATTTCATTATGTTTTCCATGTTGTTTTTCTCTCTAGTTACATGTTGGCCTTTGCTCTAGCGAGGTGAGAAGAATAAGGTCTTATTAATAATGTTCATATTCCATTTCTACTTTGGGGAGCATATTAAAGAAAGGAAACATTTAGCCTAAGTAGTTGACTGATTGCTTCCTTCCCTGTTTTGTCTTCACATTAAGATTTAAGGTCCTCAGTTCCTTACTACAAAGACTCTATAACGGCCATCAAAATTAGGAGCCATTTCTGTTCTTGAGCCCCTTTCCTTTTTTATAATTTCACTCCATCTTAATCATATTCCGTTTGAATGGAGCTGTTGGGCTCTCTCATATAATTATTTTTGTGTTTGAGATTGAGATAGTATCATGTCCATCTCCTAAATTCCTGAACAACTTTGAACTGGGCGCATACCAAGATCTTTATGGCCCTTCTGCTACAGTCTTTGGTCCTTGAAGTGGTCAGCATTGAGATCCTCTGAGGAATTAGCAGTACAGTGTTGTTCTGTTGTGAAAATCGCCTCATCCGGCTGGTAAGCAATTCATGCCCTGAAGCATGAAGATTTCTTAGCCCTTGTAATTTTATCCTTCCTGGTGTCGCTGCAGGTGCTATTTTTATTCATATAAATATTTAATCTTCTATAAAACTTATTAAGCTGTTGCGCTCAATAATAGTTTTTTTGGCAGTGAGTTCCTAGGTTAAAAGGACATAGTCAAGTACAACAGTTTAGCTCAAGAACACAGTTTAAAATCAAAGTTTATAAAAGGTGATTTTTTTTTCTGGGATGTAAAAAAAGACTTCAGGAAAGCTGTTTGGGGTTCGACTATGATATTTCTCACTAACGATGCTATGGCCACAGTAGCAATGAGTTGGCGTCTGAGAGATCAGAAAGTAAGCTCAGTTGAAATTAAAGTGAAAGTAGTTCATATACCATTTACTAGACCTAGAGGAGAGGAAATGCAGATAAAACATAGGGATGATGTTCACTTTCTTAGCCTCCGGTACTTTGCACCAAGATCTTTTCTTGGGATTGTTTCTGCTAGTCTTCTCTAACCCTTTTAAGTAGTTGGCCTCTTTTGATGAATACTTCTTTACTGGTTCAGATCGATGAGCTTTCCTGAGTCTCTTGGTTGGAGTACCAACCAGCAACGTTGTGGTGGCGTCTTCTAATTTTCTTCCGACAGTCATCTGAAGATCACATGGAAATTTCTCCAGTGGAATTGAGTTAAGCCAGATCCTGTAAACATAGCAGTTTGACTTGCATGTATTGACTATCGAAGCATATGTGAATTATCTCTGGAGTTGCATATTTCTTTGTCTTCTTGGATATTTAGAGTGGCTGGTGCATTTGACCTTGAGCATGATGGACATGTGTACTGAAAAAAGCTTTGGCCTACAGAGACCTACATTAGAAATGATTTGAGCTTCTTTGGAAGCCCTAAAATAGGAGGCTTATGATTCTCAAGGAGGAAAAATGAACAAACATATTATTAATAGAAAACAAGCCATGGGATATATAATGAAGTTATAAATTACAAGGAATTATATGGGCTATAGGAATTCAGAGAAAGAATTGGTTACTGTTGCCCTGAATGCTTCTAGAGAAGGTGGTGTTTGAACTGGGTCTTTAGGCTTCCTGTGATTTGGACAAGTGGCGCGGAAGTGAGAGAAGAGGAGGGAGCGAGTAGACAAGCTCCGGCAAGTCTGCCAGTTCAGTGAGGACAAAGCTCCATGGCAATAGGTTTTGTGACTCCCAAAGTAGGCAGTCAGACAGACTCCCGCATGCACCCGACCAGGATCCACCCGGCATGCCCACCAGGGGGCGATGCTCTGCCCATCTGGAGCATTGCTCTGTTGCGACCAGAGCCATCCTAGCACCTGAGCCAGAGGCCACAGAGCCATCCTCAGCGCCGGGGCAAACTTTGCTCCAATGGAGCCTTGGCTATGGGAGGGGAAGAGAGAGACAGAGAGGAAGGAGAGGGGGAGGGGTGGAGAAGCAGATGGGCACTTCTCCTGTGTGCCCTGGCCAGGAATCGAACCCGGGATTCCCGCATGCTAGGCTGACGCTTTACCACTGAGCCAAACAGCCAGGGCCCAAAGTAGATTCTTACCTAAAGAATCATTAATGCGATTAAGTGTTGGATCTGCCTATATGATATGAAACGAAATTTAGTACTAATCTTTCTTTTGCTGATTGTTATCCCTTCTGTTGTTATAAATTTTAAAAAATATTCTTATAGGTTCAAACATTAGGGCCCCGTATTTTCTTAAACACCTTTAACTCATCTTGCTTCGCAATTCCTTTGCTTCTTATATTCGTTAAGTGACTAAACCGTCAGATATACTGGTAGAATGCAAAACGGTAGAGCCACTTTGGGAAAAAGTTTAGCAGCTTCTTATAAAGTGAAACATGCATGTATCATATAACCCAGAAAAGCCATGCCTAGGGATTTGTTCAAGAGAAATAAAACTTTACTTTTTACACAAAAGCTTGTTTGTGAAAGTTTATAGCGCCTTTATTCATAATTGCCCAAACTTGGAGACAGCCCAAATGTCCTTCAACTGGTAATTGGATAAACAGTGCTATATCCATACAGTGGAATACTACTCAGCGATGAAAAGGAATGAACCACGGATGCACTCAGCAACATGGATGGATCTGAAATGCATTACGCTAAGTGAAAGGAGCCAGACTCAGAAATCTCCAGGCTGTTGATTCCATTTACATTGCATCCTGGTAAAAGCTAAACTGCAGGAATAGAGAGCAGATGGGTGGTGGTCAGGAGCTTAGGGCTGGGGGGAGATGTTGACTAAGAATACAAGGCAATTTGGGGGAGTAATGGGATATTTCAGTATCCTGATTGTAGTGGTGGTTACCTGGCTATACATTTGACAAAACTCATAGCACTGTACACGAAAAGGTATGGATTTTATTTCTTGCAAATTATGCTTCAGTAAGCCTGACTTTAAAAAAGAAGTGACCAACAGTCTTATGTTTATATATCTGACATTATGACCTCCTCTCACTGGTGGCCTGTGGTAGCATCTTCAGTTCTTCACATGATAGCGTCTTCTCCATCTTATGAGGTTTTATTTATAAACTTCATCATCCCTTGAAGGAATATTTAAAACTCAGAATTTTGGTAGAGATCCTTACATCGCTACTGAGTTCAATGGTAAAAAGCTCTCTTTGAAACACAAGTATCTTGTATATAAATAAAGAAGCACGGCTTCAAAAGGATTGACGAATAGATGGCTCTTTCGAGATACGGGTATGACATAATCAAAGCCCATGTAACTTCTCTGCAGTGTGAGTGACAAATCTACAGGCCTTACAACCTGTGGATATTTGAATCCTTTAAACCAATCTGGCCTGACCTGTGGTGGCGCAGTGGATAAAGCATTGACCTGGAGTGCTGAGGTCACCGGTTCGAGACACTGGGCTTACCCAGTCAAGGCACATACAAGAAGCAGCTATGAGTTGATGTTTCCCACTCCTCCCCACACCTTTCTTTCTCTGTCTTTCACATCTCTCTAAAAAAAAAAAAAAAAAAAAAAAAACAGAAAAAAAACCCCAATCTGCACATCCACTTTTCCAGATATAAATAAACTCTCCAGTTTACTGTCTCTAAACTTCCACTCAAGGTGCTTAAACATTATTAAAAGAAGACAACAAAACTTACCATATGCTATATCCTAAGCCATATGGTAAAACATGTTCTTTAATGATGCCAAACCATCCCTGTATTATATCTGTGGTTTAAAAAGTTATTTGTATCTCATTTGCTTCTAAAGTGGCCTTGCAGTGGCTCCTCTTGGTAAAGCAGACACCCTGAAACTTACCCGTTTCACTGGGCCACAGTCCCACTCCCACGCTCCTCGCTGTGCTCACGCCCTCTCTCTGCCTCACCGTGGGAAACGGCCGCCCTCTTTCTGGGCCTCAGCTTGTCTTCTCAAAAGTGAAGAGGGAAATGATGATCCGAGAGATCATCTCGTTGGTCCCCAAGCACTCATGTCCCCTTTCATTACATTTGTCGCACTGTATTTAATTAATTACTTATTTGTTCATCTCCTACATTAGACTCTAAGCTCTGTGGGACCATGCTTCTCTTATTCGCTGTGCTATTTTAAGCAGACTGACGGCTCTTGCAAAATATACATATTTTGAATAAATAAATAAATTAGGGGCATCTGCCATCCCTAACGGGCCCCAGTTGTGTTACTCCATGTTTATGCCATTTTGCATTTTAAAGAAAAATACTTGTGGAAATAGTTTAACTAAGCCATCATCTACCTGCAGAATATTATCGGTAAGGAAAAGCAAAGTTATTGCCATTACAATTGTTTTTGTTTTTGGTGTATCTTAATGTTTTTGTTAAAATTTCCTCTTTGGTACATGGTTTGTGTGTCGGTCTGTTTCTGTTGGCTGGGATGTAACCAGGTGGTGGCTACTTCAAACGAGTGCTTTCTGCAGTCCGCGCTGTGTCTCATCGTAGCACTGAGTGTGCAGTTGCTCAGTGGCTTCTGGGCATGTAAATGAACGTGATTGCTCCTCAGGATGGGAAGTCTGAGACGGCAGCCGCTATGGAATTTCAAATCTCAGTACAGATCTGGGGCTAGTTGTGGAGATTGATTGACCTGTTTCCCAGTTGTAATCACTGAATTAGGGTCTGGCATTTTACAAAGTAGGTTTCTGCAAGGACGTCAACATCTAGCCATTCCGTAGACCTTCTCTAATACTATCCATACAGTACTGTGCTGGATGTAGAGCCTTTAACTTTAAACATCTCGGATCTTTGTATTATATATATATATATTACTGCAATTGTCAAAACCCAGCTCTTCCATTTACTGTAGTTCTTTGTTTTTAATGGGGATTTAGGTCAGCCCTGAGCAGTACCAGGGCATCCCAAGAACTTCCCCCAGAAGGCAAGGTTGCCAGACGTGCGGGAGAAGGTCAGCAACGCCGCTTGGCAATGTCACGTTCCCTCCTCGCTGGCAGCAAGCAGTACCTGGTTCAGTTTGGAAAACAGTGACTTGCCAAAGTGTTTTCTTTTTCTCCTATTTTTTTCTTTTCCTTTTTAAACCACTTTCCCTTTGCAAAGTACGATTATTTTATCCACGTCTCCCTGAAAACAATGTATCTATCTATTTGGAGAATAATGTAAAATCACTGTGCCACATTTCCAAATGGCCTTGCTCTCTGCAGTCCCACTAGGTTCTCCAGTCTATTGAGGCTGTTGCGTACAGATGATAAGTGTGTAAGGGCATGAAATTGAAGTGGGAGGTGATATAGCTAATGGAATTTAATTTCTCCAATGAGGAAGAAACACCGGCTGTATCCTAAGCCAGTCTGGTGCCCTCTTAGAGATAGCAGGTTCCCTCACTGATTTCGCTTGGTATCCACTATCACAGTTTTACTCCGCATTTCATGGCTGATGCTTTCCAAACCGCATTCATTCTTTTGTTCAGGAATATTTACTCACCACCTTCTCTGTCCCAGACACTTTCTGGGTCTTGGGGAATGATGCATCAATATTCAAAATAAGCAAACTGGTTTCCCCTTGCTGTTTTGATTGTTTGTTTGTTTTTGTTTTTGTTACCCTTACTTCCGTGGGAAGCCAGTAGGACTTCTTATCCTCACTCGGATATGAGAGCGAGAGTGTGGCCTTTCCTCTGAGATCACACACACAGTTATTGGCAAGATTAGAACTGGAAACCGTGTCTCTGTGCTCCCAGCTAACTCACCCCACCCACCCTTTATTATACCAGACAGGACCTGAGGGTGGGGACTAGAGGGAGTCAAGGTACCTTCTGGGTCTTGGCTGTTGCATTTGTCTTTGGATTGTGACCTTCCAAAGGACCACCTAACAGCTTGTCTTTGAAAAATGACCTGTCATTTTCAAACAGCATCAAGGAGAGAGTCCAATCAGACAGCAAGATGGGAAGCAAAGTATTGGGTTTTAATTTTTTTATATATATATATTTGGAAAGGGAAAAAATATGATTCAAGGAGAAGGTATAAAATGAAAACAGTTTTTCAAAACTCATGTGGCTGAGACACTACTAATCAGAGTGGCTTTTTCTCTCCCCACCTCTTCTATTTTTTTTTTTTTTTTTGGAAGGGGAGGGATGACCCTGCTGAGTTTTGGAGTATGCCTATAACGGCTTTTAGCAAATCACTATCCCAGCGGCAGGTTCAGCTTTGAAGAAAGATTTACAAATCTCTCACTGCTTTATAAATATCTGCATTTATATCTAAAGAAGAAGAAGAAAAAGCCCCTCACGGTTGGTCTCAGCCTCCTCACCCTCTCTCCCCACTGCTTCCCCTTTTTCTTGCTTTCCTCTTTCAGAAATTAAAGATTGTGATGTGTGCAGGAAATGAGGGTCTATAAAATTGTGATAAAATGTTCCTGCAAAATTGCCTTTGAATTTTCGCCTTGAATTGCAGGCGAAATGAAATTGTTCGCTTTCAGCGTTGCTTTGTTTTTGACCCCTTTTTGTGAATTCTCAAAGGAAAGAAACATATTCCCATCTTTTATAGTAATCAAATTTATCTGGCATCTCTCAGCCTCTTGAATTACTTATGCTAGAGTTGGCCAGCCTGAGGAAGGCAGTGGCTGGTTTATTTATTTATTGTTCTAAAGTGAGGGTTTCTGACATGAGGGAGGGTCCCAACATCATCCTAGGGGAACATAGGAGCAAAATCGAATGTGCCGTCTGACATTGCATATGTATGTTCTGTATATATGTGCATATGTGTTTTAAAGCTTAAAAGATACCATCTAATGAGAAATAGTAAGGAACTTCATGATGATAGGTCACGGCTGTTTAATATTTTCACATGAGAGGGAAAACATTTTATGACATTAATACAAAATTGTATGGAAAAAGCAAAAAAAAAAAAGTCTTGAAGACGGCTTTGCATTTGAACAAAAGTGCTAACAAAAACTGGTCGTAAACCTGCTTAGTAACCGGTTGGTTTTAACAAGTATTATATTATTCTGTAACAGATGATTATATCACGTAGTAATTTCTGGAGTGTCATATGACACTTTCACATAGCACGTAGGATGAGAGGGAATGTGGGATTGTCACCTGCCTCCGCGTTCTGTCAAGCCAGCATTGTCTGGTCACTCCGAGTTCTCCTGCAACGGGATTCATTCGTTTCTTTTCATTTCTGGTCTCTTGTGTCTGTGCTCAAGAAAACCTAGGCTACAGATGCAAACCTGCAGAAATCAAATTTGCATCTCTAAGCCAAATCACTCTTATGTTGCGAAAACAACACAATATCCAGCTATGAGGGAGAATACACAAATGGTACTTCCCTATGTGGCCTTACCCTCCACTGAGCTCGAGTTAAAAATTAGCTAAGAGAAATTATTTTTTGAAACCATTATTTTGTCTCACGTATCCTTTCGTCAGACCAAATGCTTAGACAACTATGATGCATACAACTGTTGAATATCTTTCACGAGTATACATTTCTAAATTATAATAACTTCATTTTGAAATACTCTAAACAGTTCCTTTGCTTTTTTTTTCTTTTCTTTTCTCTCTCTCTCTCTCTCTCTCTCTCTCTCTCTCTTTTTTACAACATAAGCAAAATGTGTTTATGCCACAACCCACTCTCTTCATACAAATTTTTAGAAGGTTTTTGTTGTGTGTTTCTGGTTTATAACTTATACATTTTAAAAATAGGAACTCACATAAAAACCAGGACCCATTCTATAAAGCTGTCCTTATTTAGATCAGTAAGAGATCCATGTAAGTTTAAGAAGATATTAAAACATCCTTGGGGGAAGGTGTGCTATGTACAGTCTGAGCATCTTCTGCATACATGATTGCAATATTGTGAGATTTCAGAATCTTTGGAATAGAGGGTGGCATGCAAGTCACTTGAGCAGATCATATCTCTGGGTGTCAGCATCTAAGTAGAACAAATCCTGGGATTCAGCTAAAGTCAGCAAGTTCAACTTATGTGGAAAGGTTTGCAATAAGTTAATTAATAACATTAGATTTATTTCAGAAATAATTTTTCTAATAATAATTGCTCATGACTAAATTTGTGATTAATTTATGCAATCAAAGTAATTAACTGACCCAACTGTACTTTTTTTTATGAAAAAGAGAAGAGAATTCAAGATTTAAATTAAAAAATATATATGATATATAAATTTTCATAGCATTTTTCGTGGGGCTACAGATTTCAACAGGATGTAGCAACCTTTATGAGCTATATACAAAAGATCAACTTGCATTTCAGTTTCTCCTTTACCCTTTATAAAAAATAACCTTAACACTTATATAAATATAATCCACAGAAGAGTGGATTAACATGATTCTTAATTGCGGCCATTAAGGAAATAAAAGGATTAATATTTATTTGGAAAAATATTTTTAAACAGTTCTCTGTCCCCTCAGAGATGGCAGCACAAATACTTTTCTGGTTCGGACACAGTAATTTAAATGTGTTCAGTTTTGCAGTTGTGCCTATGAATCAATTTAGTGTGGGTTTGTTCACATCTAAAGGAAAGTTAAATGCTGACTTTGAAAGTAGAGAAACGTTCTGTAGATATCCTTCGCTTTCAAAAAGCACGCATTTGACTGTGATCCTTAAAAGCCTTTATTGAACTATTTTCTTTTTCTGTTTGCAAAATTCACAAAGGGCTGTTCTCTAGCCCTCTTCATATTTTCTCCAGTTTGTCCTAAATTTTGCCTCGGGGGAATAAACAGCAACCGTGTTCAATTTCCCATTCTGAATGTATATGCCAACACAGAGAGCTTTTATTACAAGGGAAGAAATCAAATCATTGTCACCTAAAGTGCTAATTATGTCTGATAAATGTATGGCATACACTTAATGCAAAGAGAGCTTAGGAAATGATACACCTTCCGTAATTGCAGTGACCAACCTAGCCCCATTGATCTAATTTTTCTTTTCTTCATTCCATGTTCATTGGGGTGGCTTTATTTTTTATTAAATGGTTTTTCTTAAGCTTCAACAGACCTACTTGCTGCTAATAAGGAAGCTCGCATTAAGTATTTTGGAACTGCTTACAGTAAGAGGGCATGTTACTTGATACCCAGATGAGTACACCCAGATAAACAGAAACTGAAGGCAAATACTGTTACATTGTTCTCCCGTTGGGGCCCAGAACTGCAAACTGAGGGTAAAATTTGCCATTCTTTTGCTTGCTTAATGAATTTGTGCGTCCAGTTAAGTAGGGATACCTTATTTCTATTTGAGGGGAACCTGAAATCTTTCCATACAGCTGAGAACAGACCCGTTAGCCCCCACTTTAGGGACATTAATGACTTTGTGAGTAGGCACACTGTCCTCAGAACCTTTGATGATAACATTTAGAAATTACTTCTCTTCCCCTGTTTTCCTTCATGAAAGAAAGCCACCATTCTTCTCACAGCCAAATTGTATGTGTCCTCTGACTGAACCTGACACCGTAACACAAATGAAGTAAAAGTAGGTTTTAATTAGATGGAAGGATGCTGTTTTTCTTTAAACCTGCTTCAGAGTCCCTCTGCTCCCTGAGTCCTCTTGCAGACGCGCTTGGTAGCTTCCCACATACATCCATGTTGAGCTGCAGAAATGTTGCTCTGGAGTGTGTGTGAATTCATGTCTGTTATTGGGGCCGATTGGCCAAACATGATGTTTGGGGTTTTGTTTTTTTTTTTGCTTGTTTGTTTTTCCATATTACTGTCCTGGGTTTTTGTCTATTAATTGCAGATCCAGCTACAGTACATATTGTAGAAACCATGTATATTTGGGCAGACTTTCTCATCATTGGTGAAATTCAACCAAACCTTCTTTTTCTTGTTTTTGCCTTTTTTTTCTCCTTCTTACTCTCTCTTTCTCCTTAACTTCCCTTAACTCCTAATCTCCTTAATGCTTCTTAACCTCTCTCATATTTCTCTTTCTTTCTAGCTATTGTTGCTTTCTTTTCCACTTTGAATTTTGAGCAGTAGTTTCTAGTTCTAAACTGTATTTTTGAAGGCTGTAGAGAGGCTCAACATTCTTTCATATCCTTTGGATTCCTTATCTGAGGATCTTCGTGGGTTTGGGGAACATTCTCACTACCTCTGAACAAGAGTTAGTGGTTAATGAATGAGAGTGGTTGTATACCAGTAAATTTTACTTACAAAACAGGCTAGATTTGATAGTTTGCCAACCCCTAATTTTAGTGATTGCAAAGCCACGATATATAATTTCTATTATTGTATAGTTTTCTATAATTGTACCAAAATTTATTTATATAATTCCACTTTTTATAGATATTTGGGTTTCTTGCAGTTGGCAATGATACCAAAAATGCTGCTATAAACATTCTTACGTATGTATTTTGGTGCAAATGCGAAACAGTTTCTCTAGAGCAGTGATTTTCAACCCTTTTTGAGCCGCGGCACATTTTTTACATTTACAAAATCCTGGGGCACACCACCTACCAAAATGACACTCTAACGCAGTACATATTATACATATAGTTAATAATATATTAATAGTTTCTAAATGTATTTATACTCACTTAGTGTGAAACCTGGTTCTGTTTCGATGAACACAAAAGGGATATCCTGGCAGGAATGGTAGAAAGACATACACGAAGCTCTTCCTCAACAGTTCTCAGTCTCTCTCTGTTTTTAGTTTTTATCGCAGTCAAGCTTGAGAAGCTCAGCTCACATAGCTATGTGGTTGAAAACAGGAGCAATGTCAAAATAGCTTTTTTGGCCAGAATGGGGAACTCCTTGGCAACAGATAACCAAAAACTGTCCAAAGGAAGATCAGCAAACTTTAGCTTTAAAGTTAGATAACATTGTGATGCATTGTATATCACCCTCTGCGGGGGCCTCTTTTAATTTTTTTATTTTTTTTAATTTTTTTACATAGGCAGAGATAGACAGGGACAGACAGACAGGAATGGAGAGAGAGAGATGAGAAGCATCAATCATTAGTTTTTCATTGCACGTTGCGACTTCTTAGTTGTTCATTGATTGCTTTCTCATATGTGCCTTGACCGCGGGCCTTCAGCAGACCGAGTAACCCCTTGCTGGAGCCAGCGACCTTGGGTCCAAGCTGGTGAGCTTTTTGCTCAAGCCAGATGAGCCCGCGCTCAAGCTGGCAACCTTGGGGTCTCGAACCTGGGTCCTTCCGCATCCCAGTCCGACGCTCTATCCACTGCGCCACCACCTGGTCAGGCAGGGGCCTCTTTTAAAAAGAAAAAGGTCAAATATCTATATATACCATCAGGATAGACATAACCAGCTGAGGCTGAGGCTTCATCTAGTGGTGGCAACATTTACCTCCAGTCCTGACCAGGATTAGAAATCGGGACCATGGGGAGGAGTAGCAGCTTCAACTACTTGCCGCAGCCACACAATGACAAGTGCACGGCAGCCTGAGCGGGGACCTTCCTGGGTGTGGATGAGAGGCGGCCTACTATTGGTTCATCGCTAGTGGTCGGGATGAATCCTAGAAGGTGATTGGTCAGTGAGCGTTCCCTGTGCCTCCACTCTTCCTGTCGCTGATAGCTGGAGGGATTGTGAGGGGAATGTTTATGTTCGGATGGAGGCGGCTGGCAGCTGACCGGATAAATAGCCTCCACGGGCCGTATCAGGCACGTGGGCCGTAGTTTGGGGACCCATGTTTAATTTCCCCACGGCACACTGGTTGAAAAACACTGCTCTAGAGCATATATACCTAGAAGTAGGAATAATGGGTCACTGGATATGATGTCTTTAGATTGATTATTACATGTCAATTGGTTTCTCAAAGTGTTTTTTTTTTAATGTATAATCTCATAGAAGTTTTTTAAAATGTCCATTATTTAACAACTTCCTCATCAGCACTTGGTAATGTCAGACTTCTTAATTCTTGCCAATTTAGTGATTATGGTATAATTTTGTGTTTTCTATTTGCATACTGTGATTATTAATGAGATTCTACAGCTTTTCATATATTATGTTTTGAAATTAACCTTTTGTTAGATTTATTTCTAATTATCCAACATTTTTTATGTTACTATAAATGGTATCCTTTTTATTTTCTAATTTTTTATTGGTGATATATAAAATGCAATTTTTTGGAAGATTGATTTTATATCAAGAGACTTGCTAGAGTCTCCTATTAATTCTAATAATATGTCACTAGATTATTTTGGATTTTTAACATGTACAATTATTTCATCTAGGAATAATGACCATTTAGTTTTCTTCTTTCCATTCCTTATATATCTTTTTCTTTCCTTATTATATTGGGTGTAACCTCTACTACAATGCTAAGTTGAAGGGCTAATAAGTATCTTCATATTTTCCTGATCTCAGGGGGGAAAGTGGTATTCAGTATTTCAACATTAAATATATTACAACTGATGCAGTTTTGGGATAGATAACCTGTGTCTTTATTTTTTAATTTTAAATTAATTTTAAATTAATTAAATTTAAATTAAATTTCAGGTGTACATTCCCACAGAACATGGACTACTCGTTGCATTGTATACCCATCACCCAAAGTCAAACCACCTTTGGTCACCATATATTTGGCACCCTTCACTCTTCTCCCTGCTTTGTCTTATTTTTAAAAAGTCCTTATGCCCTGGCCGGTTGGCTCAGCGGTAGAGCGTCGGCCTGGCGTGCGGGGGACCCAGGTTCGATTCCCAGCCAGGGCACATAGGACAAGCGCCCATTTGCTTCTCCACCGCCCCCCCCTTCCTCTCTGTCTCTCTCTTCCCCTCCCGCAGCCAAGGTTCCATTGGAGCAAAGATGGCCCGGGCGCTGGGGATGGCTCCTTGGCCTCTGCCCCAGGCGCTAGTGGCTCTGGTTGCGGCAGAGCGACACCCCGGAGGGGCAGAGCATCGCTCCCTGGTGGGCAGAGCGTCACCCCTGGTGGGCGTGCCGGGTGGATCCTGGTCGGGCGCATGCAGGAGTCTGACTGTCTCTCCCCATTTCCAGCTTCAGAAATATACAGAAAAAAAACAACTAAAAAGTCCTTATAATTCGTAGATTGCTAAGATTTTTTTATCATAAACGGGTTGTTAAATTTTATCAATTTTTCTGCGTATTATTTAATTGATTATATAAACTTTCTCTTTTAGTATGTAAGTATAGTAAAATACAAGGTTTAAATTAACCTTGTATTCCTTGTGCTAATTAATCAGAGCACAATTTTGTATATTACTAGAGTGGAATTAAGTAATTTTTTTAGGACTTGTATATCTATGTTCATGAGTTGGTATCAAGTAAAACTGGTCTCATTAAAAAAGATTGGGGAAGATTTTCAGATTTTCCTGCTTTTTGGATTAATTTGTGTAAGAGGCTTTTGTTTTTGTCCTATGCTTCAAAGTAAGATAGAGCTATCTGAGTCTGAATGGTTATGGTGAGGATATTTTTGAATACTGTTTCAATTTTCTTAATAGTGGTAAAATATCTACCTAAATAGTTAAATTTTCTATTGCATTTTTCTTGAATTTAGTTTGCACATTTACATGTATTGAGATAGAGCTTTTCACATTCTCATTTTATCTTTCTAATGATTGCCGCATCCATAGTCACGTTCTGTTTCATTCCGAGTATCGCTTTCTTTAGTGCTTTTTAAATTTTCTTTGCCATTTTTTTTATTATTCTTAAAGAACCAACTGGTTTGTCTATATTTTTCAATTTTATTAAATCCAATTTACATAATTTTTTCTTCCTTCCACTTGCACTTTATTTTTTATTGCTTTTTGTTTGTTTTGTTTCATTGCTATTTTTGTATGTTTAGAAATATGTGGCCTTAATGTAACCAATGTTAAATTTGCTTTTAAATTTGTCATCATATTTTATATTCTCTATTCCAAGCTATATGTTTATTTTTCTCTCTCCTGCTATCTTTTGGATTATTTTCATCATTATTTCTTATACTAGTTTAGAAATTATACACTCTGCTTTTCTTCTTCTATTAATTTTTCCTAAAATTTGCAGTATGAGTTCTTATCAAAATCTAAAGAAAATCAATACTTTTGCTCTTTCTCCAGAAAAAAGAAAAAGACTTCGACACTCTTAACTTCATTTATTTCCTTTCAGATTTACATAATTTTGTTAAGCATGTGTTTTAATTTTTTTATAAATGTTATTAATTTTATGTCAATATTTGTTTAAATGAATTCATAGATTATGTTTTCTTATATTTTTCCTGTATCTTGGATCTTTCTCTTGGGATTACTCCTGCCTTCTTTTGAATTATTGTTTTTCTTCAGTAAAAATATTCTGGTTATAAACATTCTCGGTTTTTATTTATTTAAAAATGTCTTTATTTCCTATTCACACTTTGTAATAAGGAGTATGATTCCATTTTTTGATGTTTGACCACTGACAGCATTTCAGTCTCATCTTCTCCTTCTTCCCTTCTGCCCACATCTGGATAGGCTGGTAAGAAAGTCTAAGTTGCTCTCTCGTTTTCTCATCAGATGCAAACAACACAAACTCCTCCCTGTGTGGGAGCCCTCACCCTGGGCCTGTCTTCTACCACAGTCAGATCTCCGGGCCAGTCTCTTTTCCTTGCTTTCTCAAGCCAGTTTTAGATTGCTTTGGGAGGCCTGCCATGTTTCCCCCAGAGTCCCTCAACTACATAAATAATAAACCCTTTTATAACCAACTGATTGTGTGCGTGTGTGTGTGTGTGTGTGTGTGTGTGTGTGTGTGTGTGTGTGTGTGTGTCTCCTTGGTCTTAGCATATAAAACGCATTTTCAGTAAGGGCCCCAGTTGCCAACCTGTAGTAATGCCCAAGACACTCTTAAAAGATACCTTCTCTAAGAATGACATTCTAGTTTTAAAAAAATGTTCTTTCACCATAATGAAGAATCCTATTGTCCTTTGGCTTTCAGTGTTGCTATTGAGGTATTAGATGTCCATCTAATTTTTGTTTCATAATTTTTTTTTGAATGGCTGCTCTTTAAATCTTTACCCATTATCTTTGGTGTTCTGTAGATTCACTATCATTTTTCTAAGTGTGTGCTGCTTTATTCTTTTTTTTTTTTTAATTTAATACTGCTTGAGATCTGAACAGTTTCTTGAACCTATGGATTGTTGTCTATCATCACTTCGAGAAAAGTTTGTCACTCTCTCTTCAAATATTTTCTTTCTCGTTCTCTTTATCTTCTTTTTGAATCCCCATAAAATGTTAGGCCTTTTTACTCTATCATCCTATGACTCTTAATTGTCTTCTGTCTTTTCCATTTTTTTTCCTCTCTGTGTTGCACTCTAGATAATTTCACCAACCTGTATTACTATTTACTTACTTTTTCCTCAGCTATTTCTAATCTGCTGTTTTACTCATGTATTGTGTTTTTTTCAGTTACTGTATTTTTTATTTCTAGAAGTTCTAATTTGTACCTTATCAAATTTATTAGAATATATTTTATAGTTCCTTGAATATATTTTTCACCTTCATTTTTATTTCTTTAACTTTGACAAGCATAAGTGTTTCATAATTTGTGCCTAATAATTCTAATTTATGTCTTTTAAAATCATTTTTTCTTTTCTATTATTCTTTCTATATTACCATTTTCCCTTATGTACTTGAGTATTCTTAAATCTAAGTTGCTTATTATCCTTGATAGTAATTACTTATAGGTATCATTTGAGACCTAGGATAAAAGGGGTTCCCTCTATAGATAATTTGAGTTTGCTTCAGCCAGAAACCTAGAATTACCTTTAAGACCATCCTAAATTGAATTTTTGACATTAGGATTTTTGGAATTACTTAGCTGATGCGAATTTATTCTGCAGCTCCAAGTGAGGAGAGCTCACTTGCTTTTTCTCAGTGTCATTTTTTCCTTCCAGCTCTATTTAGTACCCAGGCAACTTTAATTCCGTGCCCTGAGAGGTAGGGAGGGGTGGGTGTGTTTACTTCTGGCTGACTCTTATTCTGAGCGTGTGAGCCTTTGGGAATCCAGTTTAATTTGGAGAAGTTTGCTTGTTTGGAAAATGCCCTTAGGGCAAAAAAATTTTAGTGTTCTGCTTCCATTTCTGGGTTTCTACTTTCGGTAATATTTTGAAGTAATAATTTTACTGCCTTATCACATCTTTGATAATCTTAAGAAGTTAATTTTAAAAATGTCCGGAGTCACTCGTAATTATGTTCAGTGGGAAGATGGATCCAAATAACCTATCCTGCCATATTCTCAGAAAGCAGAGTTTCAAGCCTGAGTTTTAAAAGAAGCTCTTATTGCACTGCCAATTCAGGCCGCCAATGCTTAACAGCTCTCAACTTTGGGAGACAGTCCAGAGCCAAAAGACAGAACATGTATGAACGGAAGCTCTCATTTTAAGATCCCATTTTAAGATCGTGGTGGGACTCATCAGTCCTCATAAGGTGTGTTTATAATTATTTTCCTCATTTTGAAAATGGGTTAACTGAGGCACAGATAAATTGCTTATCATGACACAGTTTGTAAGAGATAGAGCTCACACCCAGACCTATCTAAACTACAACCTGTGATTTCAATCATATGTATATGTGTGTGTGTGTGTGTGTGTGTGTGTGTGTATATATATATATATATATATACACACACACACACTCTTAGCGGGTTCAAAATTATTCTAACTGTTCTTGTGTTTTTACCACATGGCTTTGGCCATTGGTCTCTTATGAATTATTTCTCCACACAGCCTCTGTAGGCACAGGCTGGTATTCCTGGGGTTTACCTGGCTCTCAGTCTCTGGCCCCAGAAATTTGAGTAGTAAACATCAGGAAAGATTATGTTCCAAAGATGTTATAAACGAATCTAACTAGTTCTGCACTGCATCAGATATACCGACCCAAACTCTTTGTAACTATTAAAGCCCACTAATAGAACAAAACAAGTTTATTAAGACCATTTCTTACTATAAAACTCATGCGTATTCATTATAGATGCTCAGAATATCTAAATGAGCAAAGCCAAGAAAATAGAGGATATTTGTGAGTATACCCAGTTAGAGATCATCACTTGAAAATCCTTCCAAACTCTCCATGCATTTACACACACTTTATATTTACATTTATATGCTAGAAAGGCCTGACCAGGCAGTTGCGCAGTGGATAGAGCATCAGACTGGGATGCAGAGGACCCAGGTTTGAGACCTCGAGGTCGCCAGCTTGAGTGCAGGCTCATCTGGTTTGAGCAAAATCCCACCAGCTTGAACCCAAGGTTGCTGGCTCCAGCAAGGGGTTACTCGGTCTGCTGAAGGCCCGTGGTCAAGGCACATATGAGAAAGCAATCAATGAACAACTAAGGTGTTGCAACGCGCAATGAAAAACGAATGATTGATGCTTCTCATCTCTCTTTGTTCCTGTCTGTCTGTCCCTGTCTATCCCTCTCTCTGTCTCTGTAAAAAAAAAAAAAAAAAAAAAAAAAAAAAAAAAAAATATATATATATATATATATATATATATATATATATATATATATATATATACTGCACTGTATTACAGTATTGATGATTACATGTTAGGTAGGGAACAGTATAGATGAGATCAAAGCCAGAAAGCAACAGGAAATCAGGCCAGGAGCTTTTTCTAAGATATTGCAAGCTTCACTTTAGGGAGAAAGAGTAAAATAACTTTTTTTTCCTAAATACAGTGTGTCCATAAAGTCATGGTGCACTTTTGACCGGTCACAGAAAAGCAACAAAAAACGATAGAAATGTGAAATCTGCACCAAATAAAAGGAAAACCCTTCCAGTTTCTGTAGGATGATGTGGCTGCAAGTGCGCATGTGCAGATGATGACATAACACCGTGTATACAAAGGAGCAGCCCACGGCCATGCCAGTCAAGATGTGGACGGTACAGAGGAAAGTTCAGTGTGTTCTGTGGCTCGCTAAATTCGAATCTGTGACCTAAGTGCAACGTGAATATCGGCACGTTTATAACGAAGCGCCACCACATAGGAATAACATTACTCGGTGGGATAAGCAGTTGAAGGAAACCAGCAGTTTGGTGGAGAAACCCCGTTCTGGTAGGCCATCAGTCAGTGACGAGTCTGTAGAGGCTATACGGGATAGCTACCTAAGGAGCCCTAAAAAATCTGTGTGTGAGCCCACATCGAACTGCACTGAATAGGTATGAAACTGGGAGAGTTTTCCTTTTATTTGGTGCAGATTTCACATTTCTATCATCTTTGGTTGCTCTCCTGTGACTGGTCAAAAGTGCACCATGACTTTACGGACACACTATATTTTCTAATATTATGCAGCAAATCATTACTTACCTATGGAACATCCTTATAAAGAGAGAACACTTGTTCTCTCTGAAACAGAGATAGTTATGATGGTTAACATAGGAAGTATTATCCTATGTGGTCAAGGACTGTAGTGATACATTGTTTCTGTTGATCTTTTTCTTCTGAGCATAGTAGTTATTTCACAGCTTATAACATTGAAAATGATAGCCATAATGCCCAAATATAAAGATATTTTCATCTAGAGGGCTTTTTAACCCATCACTTCAAAGCTTGGGAAAAGTAGTCTTTATTTCCATTAAATATTTGAAAGTAAGAAAACATTAAGGAGTGAAGTTATGCATTCCAAGGGTGGAGGTGATTCTGGAGGGTGAGAGCTCATTGGTGCAAAGAAGTTAGTATGTTTCTAATCAAGGGATTATAAACGACTGTGGAAACCTTAGAATGGAACTTGTCCAACAGTGGGACAAGTCAAACTATAATATTCTCATTTTATATTAGTGCACTGCCCTGTGGTTTTTGAAGTCCTTGCTTATGTAAAACTTTTTTTAGTCCTATATACCCATTTATAACAAGTTATTTAATTTCTCTGAGAGTGTTTCATTCCTTGAAAAATTAGTACTTTAGGCTGTTTCCAGTTATTTGTTATTATTGAAACAGTATGGTGTTGGGCACCCTCACATATGTCTTGGTGAATTTGACCAAGTATCCTTGCAGTGTAGATTCCTAGCAGGGAAATTTTTATGTCAAATAATATGCAGATTATCCTCCAAAAGGTAGTGCAAATTTGCATTCTTACCAAGAATTCATGACAGACTATATTTTTTGACATTTAATATTATTTTTTCAGCATTATTAAGATATAATTGACATATAATAGTGTTGTTATTTTATTTTTTTTTTGTGACAGAAACAGAGAGACAGAGAGAGGGACAGATAGGAACAGATAGGAAGGGAGAGAGATGAGCAGCATCAATTTCATTGTGGCTCCTTAGTCTCCTTAGTTGTTCATTGATTGCTTTCTCATATGTGCTTGACTGGGGGGGGGGGGTAGAGGAGGGTGCTGCAGCACAGTGAGTGACCCCTTGCTCAAGCCAGCGACCTTGGGCTTCAAGCCAGTTACCTTTGGGCTCAAGCAAGCGGCCAGAGGTCATGTCTATGATCCCAATCTCAGGCCAGTGACCCCGCACTCAAGCTCGTAAGCCCATGCTCAAGCCGGAGACCTCAGGGTTTTGAACCAGGGTCGTCCACATCCCAGTCCTAGGTTCTGTCCACTGTTTCACCGCCTTGTCAGGCTGTTGTTGTTGTTGTTGTTTTAAATCAGATGGGTTACAATATAAAATATCACATTTTTTACTTATCTTCAATCATTACTAGTAGGTTTAAGCAAATTTTATATGTTTATGGTGGATTTATATTTCTTTTATATGAATGGATTTTGTGTCTTTTGACTACTTTTCTACCGTGTTGTTTGTACTTATTGGGATGTATATAATATACACATTATGTTTATTTGGGAACATATATTAGGAGGCCTAGAATTTTTTTTCTTCTTTTTTTTTTTTTTTGGTATTCTATGTTTCTTGAGTATAAACTAGAAAATCTTTAATTTTTTTCTAAACTATAAAGTAACTTTCATAGCTTTAGAATTATTTGTCCTTTGAAATTTGGTTCAAACAGTATAGACATGTGTCCTGATTTGCCCCGAACAGTTCTGTTTCTTATATTGACCCAGTTTAGTTAGTAACAGTAGCGTCTTTCACTCTAGGTGATACATTCTATGGTTCCCCGGGAAGGAGGAAGGAGCTCATTTATAAAACCAGCTGAGCCTGATATAAGAATTTTGAAGGGTGCAGATCATTCATACCATTTTTAATTCCTTGTATGGTTATCATATTTAAACATTTTTTGCTTCCTTTTTTTTTGAGTCAGGTTGGTAATTTATATATTTTTCTAGAAAATCATCTGTTTCACTTAGGTTTTGAAATGTATTGGTGTACAATTGCACGAGCATCTGTTTTCAAGTACTTATAAATATCATCTCATTTTGACTCCTGAGTTTGTGGAAATGTGTCCCTTTTCTATTTCCTACTATTACTCTATCTCTTCTTTTTTGCCAGGTATTTGTCAGTTTTATAGATCTTTTCATTTCACGTATCAAGTTTAGTGTATTTTTATTTTCTAATTTGTCCATTTTGGTTTTCATTGAATTTATTATCGTTATTTTCTTTTCTAAGTCTCTAAATGAAATGTTCAGTTACTTTATCATTCTTTCTTATTTTCTATGAGATGCAATATAAACTATAAATTCTGAGCTGTGTACCACTTTGGCCACATTGCTGAGATTTTGAGGTGGGAACTCTTATTGTCTCATCTCTAATTAGTTTGTAATTTCAGCTTTTGATTTTACACATATCTCTACATGTCAGTAAATGTATCTCTACATTATTTAAAATTTCCAGATAATATTTCCTTATAAAGACATACCCTACTTTCTTTTATTCATCACTAATTTTGCAAATCTATACAGTTTTCTCTTTTTCCCTATAATGTTACAGTGAATATATTTACTAACTAATTCTCTTGTTTCTTTAAAATAAAATTTTAGGAATGGAATTTTGGCCTTTTTCTCTCCATCTTTTTATACACATTTCAACTTCCCATTAGAAAGATATCAGTTTTCCAACTCTCATCAGCAATGCATGAGAGCGCACATGGCCTCACATCCGCAATACTGAGAATCTGAGTTAGAATTTCTTATACAGACGCTACGGTATAACTCTCCCTGTGGAGTTACCACTTGCTTCCGAGACTGATTGAATGAGAAGAGAGAGGACCGATACTAAAGCACCAAAATATCAGGTCTACAAGGTACCTGAAAAATTATCTCATTTGGTCACCTTATTTTTACATATCCAGAAATTGCATCCAATGATTTTTTTATGGTTTTGCAATTTTTTCTACTTTAAAAAATGATCAAGTAAATGTTCTCAAAACGTCGTTATTAAATGCTTATTATGCGAGCTTTGTTATTTATTTTTATAAAGAAAATAAAACATGACATGCATGCATTCTCAGTCATCACCATGTATTTACTGAGTGCTACTAGGGAAAAGATATAAATGCTTAGCATAAAGGTATGTGGTTAAAGATGATCAGTTAAATGCTACATGTGGAATCTATAAGGAAATATTTTTACTTAGTATTAGTAGAAAAGCAACCAGGATTTTAGCAGTGAAAAGTCTTTCTGTTCACTGGCTTCCTCAGTGTTACCTGATTGTTTGATTAAAATTTATCATCTTAGCCACATGAAATGTCAAGGCAAGTTTACCAGTTGACCCTGCTTACGCACCCAGTCTCGTCTGATCTGGGAAGCTAAGCAAGGTCGGGCCTGGTTAGTACTTGGATGGAAGACCCTGCTTCTCATCTCTACTTCCCCCAAACTGTGGTCAATTGATTTATCACACCAATAAGTCAGGGATTCTGTCATCAATCCACTCATTCCTTGATCAAACAGGTCTTCATGCCAAGCCCTGCTGTGGGGCCTTTGAAGAAAAAACATGAACTATATTGTGGCTTTGAGGAGAGAGTCACACACATGGAAACACTGCTTCCAGCGGCATGAGAAGCACGCTGTCGTATGAGTTTGTGTGAGGTGCACAGGGTCCAGAGAAAGGAGTCTCTAACTGCTTGGGAGAACCGAGGTGTTTTCACCAAGATGGCTAGGAGGAGGAATGCCTGCAAAGTCAGGGAGGTGTGCAAGGGCGTTTATTATGTGGGGAACTGTTCTCTTTTCAACTGATTGTGCCAGGTCTGCAGTCCCTGTGAGATAACCCAAGGGGGGGGGGGAGGTGCACAGTTAGAAATATGCTCCAGAGCTTCAAGTGAGGTACAGGAGGTTTAGAAGTCATCAACGTGCATTTGCAGTTCAACACCTTAAGAAACAGAGGGTGTAAATATGAGAAGGGGACTGAACTGGACCTGCAGGACCACCCATGTCAAGGATTAAGCAGAATAGGAATATTATTTGTGGGTGAGTTTTAGGAAAGAGCAACATAATAGATGGAATCGAGATGTGGTATCATTCACCAATTTCAACGCAGCGTATTGGATTTGGCTTTTAAGAGTTTGTTATTTAGAGTGTGATGATAAGGGTGGCAAGCCAGATCGCAGAACAATTTTGAGTAGATTCGAACGAAGACAATGTGGATAATCCTTTTGAGGTGTAGGTAGGTGAAGAGAGAAAGGGACTGTGGGCACAGCTCAACAGAGCTAGAACCAGGGAAGGGCTTTTGTTTTAGGGAGAGCTTCTGCCTGCTTGTAGGCAAAAGGCCAGAGAGAAAAGGCAGTAAAGATACGCATTTCCTCAACTTAGCCCGGTCCCCACGTTAATGGGAAAACAAACCGCTGGAAAGGAACATTAGGACAACTTTTCAGGTTGAGTTTTGAAATAGTCTTCAGCAGGGCGAAAAAGGTAACTTCGCCTTTAATGAAACATGAATTTAAAGCATAATTCAAATCATTGCTGGCTACAAAGGAATGGCATTTAAGAAAATTGTGTTGTGCTTTGCATCATAGCCAAAGCAGTGGGCAAAATAATTTTATGCATCAGAGTCTGGTTCATTTGTTAAGTTGATGGTCGTCTTTGGGTACTGGTTATAAAGTCTCCCTGCATAAATTTTGTTACAATTGGGCAGAGGGAAATCATTACCTTTAAAAATATCTCCAGAAAAAAAAAGGATCCATTCGTGTTCATAATATTGAAGGACTGATCTTGTTTACAATTTTAACTAATAGCTATTTCAAAAAAAAAAAATATGAAGAACGAAAATCTCTTGATGATTTCTTCATTTATTGATAAAGATTTGTTATAGTGCAAATGTCTTAAAACTATTTGGTCTACATTAATGTTTATAGTTCTTTCACAGAAGGTGCTTGGCAGAGCCTCCAGGAAGCAAAGCCTCTATGCCTAGCGCTCCTGTTACATGACCCTAAGAGTTAAACTGCTCCGCTGGGGGATTTTTCTTTAAAATTAATTTAACTGAAAATCTCTTCAAATTGTATTGTTGGCTTTGGTGCAGGGCATGGAATAATTTTCCATCCTACCCCACCAGTCCTCAAAGGTCAGACTTTGAATTGGGCTGTTACTGTCTTGCCGCCGAGTTTCCAAGCTACGTTAATTTTGGGTCTGCGGTTGATGGATGGAGCAGTTTGAATTCTGACATGTAGCAGGCCGACTTGAATGACCTGCCGAGGCAGATGTCAGCCTGTTATTTCATGCCCGTTTGTCAGGAAGGAAAAACAGCGTCTGTTCAGGCTGTTCTATTCTGGGGTGCCCAACGTGGAAGTGTGTGAATGTGTGCTATACTTAACACGGGTTCTGGGGACAGGACGTGTATGATGTTTATATAATATATTGACACATCATAAAGGAACATGTGAATGGTTGTGTATATTATGTTTTTAGATAGCCTTTCATATTTTGGAATATATAAATATTTTTGTGTGGATGAAAATAGAGCTCTATGTCTTTAAACACACACACTTACAAAATTCCTTTATGTGTAGAGGAATGTGTCCATTGGTTGTATACTCACCCATCCTTCTATGGATATATATTCTCCCCGTGGAGATCATTGAGCATATCGATGTGGCATTGGTAAAAAGAGGGCACGGAAGCAGCGTTATAGGGTTAGGCGTATGAAGCCGGGAAGGAAGTATGGCGAGGAAGTGGAAACCAGGAACGGTATACAAAAGAGGCTCTGTCTACATCCTGGCAAAGTCTTAGAGCAGAACTGAAGGCAAAGGACCAACCACAGGGTAGGAATTGTCTGATGAACCTTCTGAGAACATAAAAGAAAATCGAGTTTCATTGGGAATCCGAGCGGCATGCGTGAGTGACTTGAAATTACCGCGAGTTTGTGCATCAGAGACCCTTGACCATCCAAACCCAAGGTCCCCCTTCCCTCTTTAAGCAGCTGGGTTGACAAGGAGGAAACTGTTAGGCACAACGGTCCTCAGAAGCTCCCTGAACTCAGTGTTCTCTGGAGAGAGGAGCTGGGGGAAGGTTTGGGCTAGCCTTCTCCATCTCAGCCCAGAACTAGCGTTACCAACGTCATTTGCATCTGGGGGCTTTGCAGAGAGATGAATTTGCAGAGACTGACTTTTGTTTAGTAATTTTTTATGTTTGTAAAGCAACGGGTGTGTATAGTTTTGAAAAGTCTGATAATACTAAAAGGCATTTGAATATGGATAGCAGTTCCATAATCTACTTCCCACCCCTATCCCTGTTCCCCACAAGGTGCTACTTTTCTCCCATTTATCTGTCTCTTCTGTTGTTTTTATACTTTGAGAGAATGCTGCTACCTAGTACGTACTTAATTTACCCATTTTGTCCATCTATGGTGTTCTCTTTCAGTAGAAACAATCGAGCCATGGCTGCAGGAGGGAGATACAAGGGGGAGGGGGAGAGGTGGAGAAGCAGATGGTCGCTTCTCCTGTGTGCCCTGACTGGGAATCAAACCCGGGACATCCACATGCAGGGCTGATGCTCTACCACTGAGCCAACTGGTCAGGGCCACATTACTTTTCTTATATACCATATTTTTCCCCACTTGTTTAATTTTCTCAGTGATTTTTTTTTTCCTATGCACTATAACACATCCTCAATTACATCTCGCATGCAGTCACACCTGTCAGATCATCCGTTAGCTATGTTTTTCAGGAGCCCTACCTGTTTCCCTCCAGTGTCAGTCATCACTCTCTAGGCCTCCAAGTCCTCCTAGGTTTATTCTCAATCTTTTGTTGTCACCTCAAGAACACCATTTTCCTCTTTCCTGTTTTTTTGGTACTTTTCCCAGATTTTATACCTTCTTCATTTTCAGTTTTGTCCCTCACTTTGTTCAGGCCCCTTGCTGGTAACATGCTCAGAAAACATGCAGAGAGGAGTAGATGTTTTGAGAACTTAAATATCTGAAAATATCTTTATTCTACCCTCACACTTGATTGATACTTTGGGTATAAAATTCTAGTTTTAAAATAATTTTATCTCATTGTTTAAGGCATTGCTCCATTGTCATCTGGCCTCAAATGCTGCCACTGGTTCCTTAGATGCCATTCTGGTTCCTTTTGCTTTCATGACTTGCTCGTCCTCTTCTGGAAACATCTAGAACCTTCTCTATGTTCCCAATGTTTTGTAATTTTACAAAGATGTGTCTTAACATCATTCTGCTTAAATTTATTGAAATAGGCACCTAATTGGAGCCCTTTAACCGGAAGGCTTTCTGTCTTTTAGATCTGGGAAGTGATCCTGAAATATTTCTCTGATAATCTTTTACCTCTGTTTTCTGTTTTCTCTCTTTTAGAGACTTTTGTTCATCAGAAGTTAGACCCTGTGGATGTATTCTCAAATTTTCTCATCTTTTTTTATTTTTTTCATATTACTTCCAGGGAAATTTCCTAATTTTATCTTCCTGCTATTTGATTGGATTTAAACAAATTCTGATAACGTGGCATTCTCATTTTTTGATTGTTCATATCTATAAAGCATTTGGTTTGTATTTCGTAGATGCAATACCTCTTCTTATCTTTCCAACAATATTACTTCTTTTTAAAATTTTATTTTTGTTCCTTATATTGTTTGTTTTCTCAGCGTTTATTTTAGCAATTTATCTGAGTTCCTGTCAGTCAATTTCTTCAAATATGTGTGCTCTTTGACTTCCTGAGTTCAAGAGTGAGGCACCAACACATCGTCTGGCTGGATTTGTCTACTCTAGGAACGGGGCAGGGATGAGCACTTTTACTGGGGGGACTCCCAGGTGGTAGCTATGTTTCTGAGTGCTATTCAGATTCTCTAGAGAAGCCTCTAATTCTTTGCCTTAAGAGTATAATCCTAGCCGGAAGAGACCCAGAAGCCTGGCAGGGGGTATGGGCTGGGGCAGCGCTGTTCAGTTTGCAGACTTCTGCTTACTGTTCCCGTTTCATTCCAGGGCCCAGAATCTCTGGGTCCAGAACCACTTCAACTTAAATACACACCAAATAAACCTTCCCCTTGAGCGGAAATGAAACAGGAGTTGTGTCCTGTCTCTGCAGAATGGAGGAGGGAACAAAGAGCTCTAAACATTCCTTCTACAAACTTCCATTCGATCCTCCTATTTTTAGCCTTATTAGGATTCTGCAAGGAGAGGCAGCTTTCCACTCATTCCTCTGCAGAAACTTATTTCAGCTCCATCCGCTCTGCTATGGCAATTATTACTCTTCTCATGGCTTGCTTCCTTCCAAGGATATGTTGACATTTTTCATCCACTCTTGTCTTCTTTCCCATTTTCCTTGTGAGTTTATATCATTTGTATTATTTTTTTTTTATTCTCATTACTTTGGTCGGATTGGAAGAGGAAGCAGAGATAAACAAGTGTTCAGTCTCCCATGTTTAACTGGAAGTCTGTGAGGCTTTGCTTTTCGACCTGCTTTTAATGCCATTGGATTTGTACAGGGACACGCCTACTTTAAGAGAAGACAGAAAGCCTCGTTACTCATTCTGACCTTGCCACTGACTCTAAACAGAGTCCGGTAACATGGCGTGTTTCTGTTTTAATATTACCTTTCAGGAAAGGATCCGAATCGAGCCACTCTGCTCTCGAGAGCATGCCAATAAAGAACTCTTCACTGACTGTTGAGTCTCATGGGGCTGCCGTAAGCCCATGGGTTTAGAGAGTCTTGGTTTGGAATTGTCTACTTGTGAACTAATGGATTCTAAAACATATTAGTGTCTTTCCGTGCATAACAACATTGAAAAAAACCAAAACACTCCAGTGTAAAATATCCAAACATGAGACCTGGTTTTTGCAGATTTAATCGGAACAGTAGAAGGAAATGCTACCGTAAATTTGCCTGGGCTCTTGATAGAGGTTCTGAGATGTTCTGAAGTATGTTCTTGGGGATGAAGGGGGAATAGAGGGAATGAAAGAAGAGAATTTTGCCCCTCCACTTACTTGCAAAAGACCATGACATATTTTTTTTTTTCTTCATGGCTTCTATTTAATGAACAAGTTCACCTACTTGTGTGTCTGGGAGTCTAACTAATGGCAAATATACAACTCTGCCATCTTTTTCCTCTGCTTTCCTCTTTTCTTTTCTTTTTTATAATTTTATTTTTTTAATCCTCTTCTCTTTTAACACGACTCAAAGAAGTCTTAGTAGCTCTCATCATGGTTAAAGCTCACACCCTAAGATCTACATTCAGATGCCTTCATTTTCATACCAGTGTTTTAGAACATAGATAAAAGGAGTCCATGTTGGGAGAAATAGATTGGATTTCTACATTCATTCATTCATTCATTCATTCAACAAATACTTATGGAATGCTCCTTATGTATTTGGCTCTGTGCTTTGTGATGAAGACAGAGAAATGAGTAAATCATTGATCCCTGCTCTCAGAGGGTGGTTTAGTGGAAAACGCAATATAGCAGTTGCTAACTGTTTATTAATGTATTCAACAAATGCTTATTAAAAGCATATTCTGTTTAAGGTTTACTAGATATTGACATGCAAAATGGAACCCCTCAAAGGGCATGTAGCTACTTGAAGTCATTGGAAGGACCTAGGGCAAGAGTACAAGTGAAAGTCCTCAGACCCGTATGTCTAAAGATGAAAAAGTCACATGTAAAAACCAACCTGTTAAATATTTGCAATTTGCCATGTCTAATGGTCTGATTTCATTCTTGCTTATTGATGTTACATTCTGTATAAAGCATTCAGACCTTCTATTAAATATATTACATATATGTAAGGTTAAATCAGTTACCTGCCTGCAATCAAGTCAATTCTCTGTTACTTTCCAGTTTGAGAAAAATTAAAATCAAACTGTTGTTAAGCATTCTTGCACGTATATTTACTTCACATTCACGATTATGTCCATAGAATAAAATTCACTAAGAGTGTGATGATTTTATAACTCTTGAAGAATATCGCTACACTGCCCTCAGGATGTTGTATGTAAGATTATCCTCACACTTACAGTGTTATGAGCACAGTATACGAGAAGGTCAGTTTCTCTTTACCTTATCCACGTATTCGTAGTTCTTAGTTATTCTTAGATCTTAAAAACCATTTGCCAGTTTGACAGATAAAAACGACATTGTCCGTGTTTTATTTTCAAACCTCTGTTTACCCGAGGAGCTGATAACACTTTCGTAGGTTTTCTAGGTCTATAATTAACATTCTTTTACCAAATTGTCTAAGCCGATCCTCATCTGACTTTCTATTGTTCACCATTTAGTACTATGTTTTAGCAGTATTTATATTTTCAGACTTTTGTCTTTTATGCAAAATGCTTAATATGTTTTCAATTTATTCTCATTGTATTTTTTTAATATGTGAGTTTTACATCTTAGTTAGATTAAATCTCCTGCTTGATGAAATTCTTTATTTTTTCATTCTAAATTATAATATATTTTAAACATTCCAAAATGCACCCACTACCTAACTTTAACTCTCTTTTTCTCTTATTCTCACTCTTTCTTGTTAATCTATAGTATCCTTGTGAAGACAGATTATTTAGCTTTAATTTCAAGATTTCCCCCAAATAACCATTGATCTCCATGTGTTTATTTTATATTGGCTACATTTTCTATTGATTTGAAATGGCACAATAAATTGTACAAATTTGTTATATATTGAAGTATATTTCTTTACAGGTTATTTTGTTCTGTTATATGTCTATTTCAAACCAGAACTTTGTTGCTTTAGTTACTATAGCTGTATGCCTTTTAGTATCTCCTAGAACAACCCTTCTTTATTCCTTCATTTTCCATACAAACTTTCTGGTAAAGCTCCTTTTTATTTTTAAATGAGCTTTAGAATTATTTTATTAAATTCTACCCTCACTTAAGAACTTCAAGGAGTTTTATTGTTATTGTGTTGGATTTATAGGTTTATTTAGGTGAGGTTAATAGCTTTATAGTTGTATATTTTTCTACAAACATGAGTTTGTCTCTATATCTATTTACACCTTTTTTTTTGTTTCACTGTAAATGTTGCATTTTTAAACTATATAGTTACCATATAATTCTTATTAAATATATTTCTAATAATTATATTTTTAATTTCCATTGTGAATGGGATGTTACCTTTATTTTTTCTGATTATTGCTAATACATAGGAAAGCTATAGATTTTTTAATTAACTGAGTTTTACAATTTACTACCATGTTCAATAGTTTAGTTTTCATAGTTTTTCCATCGATTCTCTTAAATTTATCTGGTGGACAATTATAATATTGGCAAACAATGAGGTTTCTGCCTCTTCGATACTCACACCATCTAGTTATTTTTCTTATCTTATTACTTTGGCTGGAGCGTCCAATCAAGGTTGAATATTAATAATAACAATGATAAAATCAGACAAAAACAACCTTGTTGTTTTTGTTTCCGAGGTATCATCATTACAATGTGTGCATAGAGTTGTTACTGATATATAAATAGAAATGATCTTTAGCTACATATGTCTACATGTACATACATGTTTATATATTAAATATACATAAACACTTATACACATACTCTATGCTGTCAATAGTGTAAACAGGAAACGCATGTTATGTAAAATTGGGAAATTATGCTTCATGAGTGAACTAAAATCTAAACATTATTATCTTTTCTCCTAAAAAGTTACCAATTCTACTCCTTTCCCACAGAGAACTTCTCACTTCAAAGTGGCTCATAGAAACAGCTAACTGAAATTTAAGAAGTGAGTTTGTCACTTTGTACTGGGGAAAAATACATTCATGGGAAAGGCACTTCAGCTCATTATATTTATATGTATTTAGTTATAAAAGTCATAATCTCAGGAACACTAATATTTAAAATGTTAATATTTTAATATTTAAAATAAATATTGGGACACTCTTCCAGATGTTTTACAGATACAGTTTCTAAATATATGGGTTCAGTGTTTATTGAATTTCATATCAGTGAGCCCTTCAACTTATGCTGCAGTGTGAGTCCACAGGTGAGAAGGCCACACTGTGGTCCACAGGGCAAGTGCGACATGCTCTTTGAATATGAACAAATGACGTGTCTAGAGGAAATGAGCTCTCCTGAGTTACTGAAGGCAACCTAGGGTGACAAAGAAGGCAGAGAAGAAATAGGAGAGGGACCGCTTCCTCCTTTATAAAATCTTGGAACTTTTATTCTAGGCTTTAAGGTATGTTTAATGATGTCAATAAAGATCCTTTTAACCATAAAAATAATAATGTAAGGTGCTGGGTGGAGGTGGAAGAGGTGGGGTAGAAAACTCAAATTTGCAAACTTGAATGTTCTGTTCCTGTGTAATCTTGTCAGTTTCCTCACTAAAAAGTAATTCAGGCAAAGGTCTCTGTGTGGTACAATGATAAAGAGAAGGTAGAGAACTCCCAAGGAATTTTACTGGTGGTAATAGGTGTATGTTGAACTCTAGCGCAGTACGACTTCGTTAATGGATGTGCCCTCTTTCCTAAAACTGGGTCAAGCTATATCGGGTGAGTGCATTGTTTAGTTGTTGAGAAACTACTCCACTTTCTGCCAGAGGTTCAGGGATCACCGTGCAGCTCAGGTTCTCAGCCCAGAAAGTGGCCCTTTTCCCACACACTCACACACATACTCTGCACACTCATCCTCACACACGCATGAATGCAAATGTGACCTACTGCTCCATTAAATTGTGTTTGGCGAGCTCACCTTCTCAGCTTGTGATAAGCATACAATGGTGGGTTAAAAATACAAGGACCTTTTCTCTTATCTCAGAAGAATAGGCCCTCCTTTCTCCCTTCCTTCTTTCCAAAGCTAACCTCTCACTCTGTGATCTGAATCGTCTCCTATTGACCAGTGACCATCCCACCCCTCCCACTGATGACCTGTATCCACCGACTAGTCCCCTTCTGCTTTGCCTTCAAACCTTTTTTTCCCCTTCTGTCGACAATTTCTATCTTTTCCTCTGACTCTTCTTCGCGCTGAAACTACTAGCCTATCTCCTTTACCACGAAACCACATAAAGGAGTTGTTTATATTTATATCTGCATGTTCTGGGTAGGTACTGTCTGGACTCCCTTGTAATTTGGCTCTGTCCTTCTGATGCACGGCACGCAGTCTGTTCTCAGTAGCTTCTCTTCCCATCGTCACTCGCTGCAGAATAATGACTGAACGGCTTATTTTCACTCCTCATTCTATTTTGCCTTTCTTCACCTGTTCCCATAACTTCACATCTACACTCGCAATTTCAGTTCTCATACATGATCCTGAAAGTCCTGACCAGCTCTCTATGCTTAGTTTGACATCTCCAACGGGGTATTCTCAGACCCCTCTAACACAGTACCTTCAAAATTAAACTTAGTGACATAAACTGGAAGAAAATATATACTTAACATAATTTAAAAAATTAGATGATTTCTGGGGTTCAAATTCGTGGACTTATATTTAGAGAGAAAGCCTCCACTCAGAAAGCATCCCTGTTTTTCAAGTTTAGAAAAACAGTCTGCCAAAGGGACTCTGGCCCAGATGAGCTTGTATTTGATTCTAAACAAGATATTTATTTATTTATCTATCTATCTATCTATCTATTTATTTATTTATTTATTTATTTATTTATTTATTTATTTTTACCAGCAAACAAGGATCCTGGGGGGAGAGAAGGGAGTTGTGGTATTTGGATCCTGGGAAATTAAAATTTCTCCATTCTAGAAACCCTGTTGTGCTCCTTATAATACCATTTACTGGGCCTGCCTTGCCTGTCGTAGGTACTCAATAAACGGACACTTGGTTTCACTAAATTTATCACTTTAGAGAATCTTTGTGTCTGTTTTAATTGTTCTGAATCATACCAGTGAACCTCTGAATTTCTTATTATATGGTGAGTCTCCCAATTTCTTTTAGTTGCATTTGTGTCTTTTAAATGATCTAAATCCTAAAATGAAAAGCAGTATTTAGCGTCGAAACTTTTGAATTTATATTTCTAATTACAGGTTGTAGCCATCATTATTCTGTGTTAGTGTCAGGTGTACAGCGTAGCCGTGAGACAACCGTGTACTTTGTAACTACTTGTGAACCCACCCCGCTATGTCAGGTACCTACCTGACACCACACATCGTTATTACAATACTAACAACTATATTCCCTGCGCTGTCCTTTACAGCCCCTTGATTATTTTGTAACTAACAATTCGTATACGTCTAATTTCTTCACCTTTTTCACCCTTCCCCCAGCTCTTTCCCCGCTGGCATCTGTCAGCCTGTAGAACCGCATCTTTTTGACTGTGCTTCCAGCCCGGCTGAAGTGTGCAGGATCCTGCCACTGACCCAGGGGGCGCTGTGCAGCACCCAGTCCCCTAGATAATATGGAGGTCCGTGCACCCAGTAAGCTCTTGGAGAGAAGGGGTGTGTGACGGTATAAATCCTGATCCAGGAGGACAATGAATCGGCAGTGCACACGCAGCCCCACACCTGCTGTCACGCGCTTTAATAAACCCCCACTGGTGTTCCTGTGACAAAGTTGATCCCAGAGGATGGAGAGCAGTGATGGGAAATATAAATCTGTACCAGTGGCCGGCCATTCCTCCCGTGCGCCGTGTGTGTGCACAAACAAGGCCGCCGATACGTAAGTACCGCGAGAGGCGCAATCCATCTCCGGCTGCACATTCTGCTTCCATACCTGCTCCGGGTGTTGCCTGGAATTTCGTACAGTATTCAGAAGGATTGAGACTGCCCAGCCTTTGTTCGAAGGAAGTAAGCGGTGGGGCGGGAGTGGGGGGAGGTCTGACTCCAACAGATTCAGAGATTTTATTTTCCTTCCCTTTTGGGGGAAAAAAAAAAGAAAGAAAGAAAGAAAGAAATCACCTTTTTAAAATTGCATTGCTGGTGTTTATGATTCATATTACAAACAGGGCAACCTCTTCACCCAAATTGAAATTTCATTTATGATATTGTGGACTTAATATGAATAAAGGCCTAGTGTTTTTCCAAGGCACCAAAGAAAGATGCACCTGCCACTGGACTAATCACAGGAGGGAATGAGAGGACCGAGGCTGGGTGACGGTAATAAAAGACAAAAGCAAACTCAAATGCTATAAATTGATATGAAGTGGAAAACAAAAAATGAAAAGATTAAAAAAGAAAAAAAAAGCCCGTAGGGTGTCCGTCACTTGCTCCTGGAGATGGACGTAAAGTGGTGAATTTAAGGCATACTTAAATTCCTGCCACTTTCCTCTTCCCGCCTGAAAATCCTACTGGTTAGAAATATGATTGGGGTAACTAAAAAGACACCAGCAACCAGACAGCTTGCATACTAAATGCCAGACTCACGGGCTGGTTTGAACAGATAGTTTCTTTCAACCGCACAAGAAAGAGGTAATGGAGAGAATGGTACAGGCTTAAGCAGGCTCTTGATGTAAACGAAAATAAAAACCACAAAAACTTTTATATCTTTGTAGCATTTGGCTAATGAGTCACTAAAACCATCCCCAGCTCATCCGTCATTTCTATTGCAGAGACTCAACCACTCTCTCTCTCTCTAATTGGTCTAGACAGGTGTCATGATATTTCAGCACAGTGAAAAGGATTCCAGAGGTTTTCCTCAGTGAGAGTGAAACGTAGACACTTTGGAAAATGTTCGTCTAATTTCAGCCTTCTTTGAAAGAGTTTTACAGTTAGCCAGAAAATCAACTGGAAGAAGGAGGGAGAATCACCATATACACTGGTATGCTTCAGAACAATTAAGACAGATCCAAAATTCTCTAAAGCCATAAATTTAGTCAAACCAAGTGTTCATGTACTGAGTACCTACTACAGGCAAGGCAGGCCCCGTAAATGGTATTATAAGGAACACAACAGGGTTTCTAGAATGGAGAAAATTTGACTTCCCAGGATCCAAATAGCACAACTTCTCCCCCACCCCCCCCCCCAGGTCCCTTGTTTGTTGGTGAAAAAAATCTTGTTGAGAATCAAATACAAGCTCATTGGGCCAGAGTCCCTTTGGCAGACTGATATGTTTATTGATAAAGTTTGTAAGTTGCTTTTCTTATTTCCTGACACGAGATAAAAGGAGTAATGGGCTAGTGGTATATATTTGGGATAGTTATTAAGTAGAATGAGTAAATGGATATTCCCATTTCTGGGCACTGTGCTTGGCATTGGATGTCGAGATCTACAAGGTAAGAATTCTTGGCACAAAAGAAACCAGTGATTCTGGGGACACCTTGCACTAGCCCCTTAGCTCGCTCTACTCCTTTGTACCCCTCTTAGAGTGCACTTTCTTTCCATTAACAGCTGTTTTCTTAAAGTACGTCCAGGTCTTTCCGAGACGTGATCATTAATATGAACTGATGGTTTAGGAAGACACTCACTGCAGGTTTATGCAAGGATCTTCATTCAAAGGGTCTGAGGTCATAAGAAATCGAAAGTCCGGTTTCTCCTGATTAGGAAGGTTTCAGGTTGTTCCCTTAGCGCAAACTCTCCAGTTCTAAAGGATGCCGAGGCGTTTATGGCATTCTCTACTTTATCAACAGACTGGATCCTGCTGACCCACAAATCGGGCTACATCTTTCTTGGCATAGCACATAGGACCCTGCATGAAATGAGCCCTGCATACCACTGTATTTTGGTCTCCTCTCCCTTCTGCCTGTCCCCCAATTCTAGCGATCGTAAACCGTGTGGAGACCCTGTATTCACCCTGCTGTTGCCTACATCTCTGTCTTTGTATGTCTTGACCCTGACCCTTTGGGGAAAATCTCCTCTGCTCAATGGTTCTTCCCACCTGGTAAAATCTACTATCTCTTTCAAAACTTTGTATATACTTCTGTTTTATAATCATAACAGTATATGATTTTTTTTTTTCATGTCAGTCTTCTCTATGTACGATGATGAATTTTTTTGATGTAGAAAACAAAGATATTTATTGCTATATCCAAAGTATATGGTCAAGGCCTCTTTATCTCTTTACCCCTGACACCAGGCATAGAGCCGGGCACAAAATAGATTCTAAATTAATATTCATTGGGCCGAATGTTAAGAGAGAGTATACAAGTTAGATGAAACAACCGAAAAAACAAAAAGCAGTAGAGTCACACAGAGATGCTAAGTCCCAGATAGAAGTGTCACCATGGTTTGGAGGAGCGCAGAGTAGGTGCAGGACAGGAACCAGGGAGGCAGAAAGCCCGAGATGGTCACTGGAGGTAGGAAGAGTGCTGGGCGGGTGGGAAGAAGGGGAGACATTCCGGGAAAGACCAGGACCGGCAGCCAAGGGCAGGGGCCCGTTCTGTGCAGCCACACAGCCCAGATGGGGCAGCTGCTTCTACTTCATATCACCTAATTCTTCTTAATGAAAGCTGTTTATCAAATGAAGGTCCCAATGTAATTTGATTTTCATATCTCTATAAGTCTTTTCCTATAACTAGATTTACAGAATGGAATATATATCCTGGTTTTAGATGGGAAAGTACGGGTACACTTTCCTGTGGAAGTTTGCATTTGGGGGTGAAAATCTTCTGCTTTGGAGCATAAATGGAGTCAAGGAAACCAAGCAATGGCATTTTCTTTTTTTCCTGGTTGATGATTCCTATTAAACTGCTTTTGTCCCGGATGTAGGAGAGGTATCGATATCTCTGCTCAACGGGAGGTGAAAACCAACTAACTTTTTATCATGACATGTCAAATAATTATTTAATCTTATAGTAATGTCATTTAGTAATTTTATTTCAGGGAGAACAGGGAGCTCTTAGATGTTGGCTAGTCAGTGGTTCCAGGACCACTAGCACCACTTGGGAGCTTGTTAGAAATGCAGAGTCCTGCCTGACCTGTGGTGGCGCAGTGGATAAAGCGTCGACCTGGAACGCTGAGGTTGCTGGTTCAAAACCCTGGGCTTGCCCGGTCAAGGCACATATGGGAGTTGATGCTTCCTGTTCCTCCCCCTTCTCTCTTTCTCTCTCTCTCTCTCTCCTCCTTTCCCCTCTCTAAATAAATAAAATCTTAAAAATAAATGGATGGGAGGGAGGGAGGGAGGAAGGAAGGAAGGAAGGAAGGAAGGAAGGAAGGAAGGAAGGAAGGAAGGAAGGAAATGCAGAGTCCTAAGCCCCACGCCCCACCCTGGACCTACTGAATCACAGTCTACATTTGAACACGCTCCCTACATGCTGAGAATGCTCCTGGTCTGCAAACTGTACTTGAAGTAGTGAGCCTTGCAGGCTTTTTCAACCCGGGTTCCTCATGTGAATCACACAAACACAGAAAATGATCTGAGAGGCTATGTTCTCAGTCTCCCAAAACTGGTACACGAGTAGTACCTTCTAGATGCAGAGGAAAGGGTTTAATTCATATGTTCAGTGGATGCCTGGAAGGATTAGGGCTTAATTAATTCTCTTATGGATCCACAATCGGGAGAGACATCAAGAATCCTGAACTTGAAGGGGAATTCAGGTCGATTCTATTACGTTTAAACTTCATTAAGTGGGAGCACATCGAAGTAGGCAGGTGTGGGCTATAATCTTACCAGGAGACGGGTGCCTTCCCATTGGCAAAATGTTTATTTTTATTCTGAACTACCAGAAAACATGACCAGCTTCATATAAACTACAGTTTTTTTAAAAAAAAATTTAGCAGACTTTTCAATGCCTGATTTACAAACCCAAATGGCTGCATTAAGTAAATAAAAACATGTCCCATGCTTTTCATACAAACACACACGCACAGTATTTAAATGACTTCGGAATTTAAAGACAGATTTTCAGACACCTAAACTAAACCCACTCTTGTCCCCCAAGAATGTGTAGAATAGCCACTGAAAATGTGGTAATAGGAAAATGGCATTTTTTTTCTATGCTCTGGGCCCATGAAAATTATGGGCCATAATTGACATTATTTGGCAACTTTGTCCATTAGCATTCATTATGACAGTCACATCTGTCCTGGGAGTGTAAGTGTGTGTGAGATTGGATCTGGGAAAAGAAGAAAATGTCTTTGAGCACGAGGCAGCATTTGGCCTCACTACCTGGAGTAAGAAATCAGGGAACGCTCAGGCACATTAACAGCCAGGGACTTCTGACGGTGACCTCCTACGAAATTGGATCAGGCTTTTCCCTGGCAGTTGTATTAAGCTCACACATTTGATGAAATGTGCTTATGAAGCCGGCATATTTGACTGCTTTTTTTTTTTATTCTTCTTCTCCCATCTTTTTTTTTTTTTTTCTGGGGCATAGATTCTTTATTATCTGCTGAATTCATTTCACTCTGTCAATATTCTATAGAAAAAATGATGGACATTCTATGATTTTGACTTATATATTAATTCATAATTTTGATGGCTCTACCTCAGGGCTGCTTTCTCTCACAGGCTTCTCTCTTCCTCTCCTCCCTCCTGCCCCGAGTTGGGTCTCTGGTTCCTTCATCCAGCAGCTAAGCTTGTGACAGCTGCGTCTCTCCCTTATTGCCTTCGCCTACTGCGGGTTCTTTTTCATATTAAACCCACGATAGCGGCAATGAAATTCAGATTTATAGCTGGAAATCAGCCTATTTGTAATATAAAACATAAACATTGGAGCATTTGAAAAAGCGAACAGATGATTTTTTTTTTTGGTGCTTTGTATTTTTCCTTTCTTTAGAACTTCCTGACTTGAGTCCCAAACAAACGCTATTTTAAAATTTTTTCTGGCACCATGTAATATAATTGATAATAGTGTTTAAGCAGCATCTAATATCATCCAGCATAGCGCAAAGTGAGCCATCCTAGGATATGAGCTTAAAAAATTGCATTAACACTTAGACAAAATGAAATTTTTATACTTGATTTGCTCATGGTTGGACGGATGCAGCTAAACACAATTTGAGCTGTCACTTTGCAAAGGGGGAAAAAAAAATATGCAACTTTGGAATATTTCAAATGAGCCCAATATTAGATTCCATAACTCAGAGTGACACAGGAAATACTATTTGCAACATGATTGGTTCATTAATATTTGGTAATTGTAGTACATCACTTTAAGGGGGAAATAAAATGCAAACAAATGTTTGTAGCTTCCAGTCCGTCATTGCTGCTCAGCGGCCGCCACCGGGAAGGGTTAGGGAGCTGAAGGGTATGCGTGTTGGCGAGGTGATATTTCCCCTCCCCGTTTTCATTTTGGAAGAATAATTTTCATCATAAACCAACATGTCAGACAAAGCATCTACATTTTAAAAAAAATATTATTTCACGGTTTTCCACATGCACATTTGATGTAAACCCTGGAGGGGTATTCCCTGAGTACCTATTAGCTCCATTTTAGGGAAATTACATTAAATTATTAGTGACAAATTTACTTGTCTGCCAATGTATTTTTCTGGAATTTTACTACAACATCAATACTTGGCTGTTTTATATGGGCCCTCATTTACCTGTCTTTGAAGGCAGCCACCCCGTGGGGAGCCCTGTCTGTCACTAACAGAAGCTGGAAAGAGTCTTTAAGTTTTAACATTCACAGTTTTGAATTAGATAGAAAAAAATACGTTGCACTTTAAAAATGTAATGCATCCCTCTGAATTTTACAATTAGGCAACCTGTTTTGTAATCCATTGTCTCACTTCTTGGACAGGGATAAAAACACTACAGATCATCAGCAGGTATGGGAGTACGAACAATGGCTGTTAGCTGCAGGTGTAAAATATGTCTGCCCAGGACCCGGAGCAGAATGGGAACAGATGATGGCAGTTCTTGTGTTCACTAGAGAAATTGGTGTGGAGAGGATTTCCTGTGGTGTGAACAGAGCCTCTCGGTGCCTGGCACCCTTCTGTCCTACGTGCTGTTGGGAACTGTGGAGAGCTCTGGCTTGAGGGGAAGGCTGGAACTGTCAGAAGCCTTAGAAGAAAGGGGTCTGAATGATCAAGAGCCAAGCTCTTTGCTGTGGTATATTTTCTCATTTTAAGTCAACATTAATGCTGGAACCTAATTTTATATTCCTTTCTTACAGGGGACGCTCCAAGTTCTATAAGCTTCAGGCCCCACAAAACCTGGATCTGTTGCTAGAATAGGACGTTCTTTTTCTTTGCCTCCGAGTTTATGAACAGAGCTCTGGTAAGCAGAAGCAGGAGGTCTGAGGCACGGAATGAAAGTTACACCTCAAATTGTAGCGTCCTGTTGAGGGGGCGTCTAAGGCTAGGTGAGCGTGGAGCGTAAGGAAAGCTGGAAGCAGAAACAAAGGGAAAATGAATACTAAGCAAGAACGTCAGTCCCAGGGAAGGAGGGGTACTCATCTCTCCAGTTTCCCTTCCAGTGGAATTCTTCCTCAGAAGCTCTCCTGGCTCTGGTGGCATTTAAAATCCTCCTACCTGTGTGGCGTGTGGTTCTCCTGTTTGTATGTTATTTTTCCTTTGAGACAGCTAAGTTGCTTAATGTAAGGTTTAAGATCATTCTTAGTTGAAGATCTGAGGTCTTCAAGCTGATCAAGACCCTTCTGTATCTTGGCTTCACCAAAAGAATGCAGATAATTTTTTATTGTAGATTCTTAACTTGGAGTCGGGAACTGCGCCATTATTACACTTCCTGAGAAGGGTGCTGTTCCATACGGTTCAAGCACTGGCTATTACCTCCTCGTCCCCATTCTGTACTAGCCAGGAGCCTTCATCTCTTCAAGGCCTTTTCCTTCCCTCCCCAAATAAACACGATCATTTAGATCAAATTAACAAGAATATCTGTTTCAGTAGACCTAAATTCATCATCTGTTATGGCTTGCAGGTTTTGACCTTAATTAAACCTCTGTTTTGCCAGAAAATGAGACTGCTGGAGGGGAAGACCATATGAATTTCTACTTTCATTTCAGGTAGAACATTTGTAGCACCTGAGAACGGGCTGTTAATGAAATTTTTTTTTTTTTTTTTTTTATCCAGACATGCGTTGTTAAGACCTGAAAATTTGGCAGTTTGGCAAATCTAAATGGAGAAGAATAGTAGCTCATTCCACAAAAGGGAGGCAATAAGAGTTCAGTGCTCCTAAAGGCGATCTAAGGGGTAGTGACTTAGTCAAAAGCCAGGGGACCTATGGACCACCTGGAAGTGGTATTTCCTTTCTAATTGCTTCCCAATTCGGTTCCTCCCTTAATTGTGATTTTTGGTGCCAGATGACTAAAATTCATTATTATATTTAGTACTCATACCCTCCCCACTGTAGGACAGAGACTAAGGTCTCTATTTTTCCCAAGAGGATGCACAGGCATCCCCAAACTATGGCCCGCGGGCCGCATGCGGCCCCCTGAGGCCATTTATCCAGCCCTGCTGCACTTCTGGAAGGGGCATCTCTTTCATTGGTGGTCAGTGAGAGGAGCACTGTATGTGGCGGCCCTCCAACGGTCAGAGGGACAGTGAACTGGCCCCTTGTGTAAAAAGTTTGGGGACTTGGCCCTGGCCAGTTTGCTCAGTGGTAGAGCGTTGACCTGGCGTGCAGGAGTCCCAGGTTCGATTCCCGGCCAGGGCACACAGGAGAAGTGCCCATCTGCTTCTCCACCCCTCCCCCTCTCCTTCCTCTCTGTCTCTCTCTTCCCCTCCCGCAGCCAAGGCTCCATTAGAGCAAAGTTGGCCCGGGCGCTGAGGATGGCTCTATGGCCTCTGCCTCAGGTGCTAGAATGGCTCTGGTTGCAACAGAGCGACGCCCCAGAGGGGCGGAGCATCGCCCCCTGGTAGGCATGCAGCGTGGATCCCGGTTGGGCACATGCAAGAGTCTGTCTGACTGCCTCCCCGTTTCCAGCTTCAGAAAAATACAAAAAAAAAAAACAAAACAACAACAAAAGTTTGAGGACCCCTGCTAGGGTGAGGTAATAGTTTGCTTAAGGTCGTGTAAGGGCCTATCTGGGATTCCTACCAGCTGTGTCTCACTCCAAGATCAGGTTCATTTCTTCTCTATTCAACCACCTTCCTTCCTCTCATGTACTAATTCTGGCTGCTGAGCTGTTTTGAAATGTTTGGCTAATCTTAGAATCTCTTTAATGGTACCTTATGTAGTCTTTGAGTATGTTGTTGAGTTGAATTAAGAGCAATTAATTATTAAAGATGCAGATCAAGTAACTGGGTTCCTTAAGGCATTGCCTTCACTAAGGGGAAAGGGCTCAATGATGAACTTGAGAAGGAAAGAGCAACCTGTAGAAAGTTAGAGAAACCTATATACTTATTTTTTAATAATTTATTTATTGTTATTTAAACAAATTTAACAGAGTGACATTGGTCAACCAGAGTACATAGATTTAGAGAAAACATCTCCACATCATTTGGACAGTCGATTATGCTGTATACCCATCACCTGAAGTCAAATCATCCTCCATCACCTTATATTTGTTTCTCTTTATGCTCCTCTCCCTCCCTTACACCCTCCCTCTTCTCCCTTCTGCTCCCCCTGGTAACCACTGCACTCTTATCTCTGTCCATGAGTCTCAATTTTGTGTCCCACCTATGTATGGAATCATACAATTCTTAGCTTTTTATGATTTACTTATTTCACTAAGTATAATGTTATCAAGGTCCATCCATATTGTCGTAAGTGATACTATGTCATCATTTCTTGTGGCTGAGTAGTATTCCATGGTATATATGTACCACATCTTCTTTATCTAGTCCTCTATTGAAGGGCATTTTGGTTGTTTCCATGTCTATGTATTTCATCTTAAACTTCATGAACTCAAGTGGTAAAGTGCTCTGTGTTCATGTTCATTCAAACCAGAGACTACGTATTCCAAGAAAACTTTTACCAATTGTTAAACTGTTTTAAGTGTTGAGACATTGTTGCTAACATCTCCCATACCTCCATCCCTGATGGCTGCTGCTAAAGATTCATGATTACTTTAAAACGAAAAAGAATTTTTGTGAAAAAGGTTAAGGTTGGTGATTGACAGCCATCCAACAAAAATATCATCAAAACCTTTTGTGTTTTTTTTTTATTTATTGCCCTAAGAGCAATATTTATGTTTCTTTGACACTTGAAATCAATGCTTCCACTTACAAACCTCCATGTGAGAAACAGATGTGTGCTCTCTTACACCTGTGCTTTTGTTCTTAGGTTGCAGCCAAAATAAAATATTCTTCTTCGGTCCCCTCCAGTGTCTTGCAGGCTCCCAGCCATCAGATGCAGTTGTGGCTCTAGCACTTAAAAGGCAGATTGTGGGTTAAATTCATTAATTGGGTAGTGACTGTTTATTAAACCCTACTAGTGTGCTAGCTAATTTGGAGGTACAGAAGAAGATAGCCCGGATCCTAAGTGTAGTCAGAGAAACAACTAACAGTGACATTTATAGGGTATCACATAATGAGCTGTAGGCAGAGACTACGGTGGATGCTCAGAGAGACAGTGTGTGAGGTCCAGGACTGTTTCATGGGCCAGCGTGGGGTTCGGTAGGTGGGAAGTGGCTCAGAGCATTCCTGGTGGGAGGCGCAGGCGAGGCAGCAGGAGGGAATGTCTTGCAGTCTGCCGCTGGGGCTGAGTACCAGGAGTAAGTGGCAATAAACTTGGCAAGGCAAGCAGAGGACTTGAGAAACTTTGTCGGGCATTCATCATGAGTCATTGAAAGAACATTGAATCTCTGCATTCAAAAAAGTGAAACTATTGACAGAAATGCCAAGAGTTTTACAGATCCATAGTTTTATTTTCCCCATGCTGCCCATTTTTATGAATTTTTGTATAGCTTTGGGTGGAATTTTAAAGGTGCCCTTGTCTTGAAACTTCTCATAAGATAGCTTTTTATATTTAATTTTTCTTAGTTTCCCATCTTAAACATCCAGTGACATGGAACTGGTCAATGTCTTCATAGAACAGGGCAGTGATTTTAAACCTGGTGTGCCGCCAAGAATTTTAAAAACGTGCAACACCTGACTGTTTAGTCAGGGGCACTGATCTCTTTTTCCTGAGACTGTCAAACAAAAAGTGACAAGAGCCCACACAATAGCTGTCCAGTATGAATGGATCAAAATTATATCTACTTTTTGTAAGGTTGGCAAAAAGTATATTTTTCTGGTGTGCTGCAAATTTTGATAATTAGTTCATGTGTGCCATGAGATGGAAAAGGTTGAAAATTGCTGGACTACGGTATTCCTGATTTAAAATATGTTTCTTTTCTTCCCCCATAAGTATCCTCTAAATTATCCATGGTAGTCAGCTGTGACAGGGTATAATCCCATCCCCCTCGTGCCTCGTGTACATCATAGGACAGTGTTCTGATTCGGAAACTGTGATCTTCTAAACCAGGGGTCCCCAAACTTTTTACACAGGGGGCCAGTTCACTGTCCCTCAAACTGTTGGAGGGCCAGACTATAAAAAAAACTATGAACAAATCCCTATGCACACTGCACATATTTTAAAGTAAAAAACCAAAACGGGAACAAATACAATATTTAAAATAAAGAACAAATAAATTTAAATCAACAAACTGACCAGTATTTCAATGGGAACTATGGGCCTGCTTTTGGCTAATGAGATGGTCAATGTCTGGTTCCATATTTGTCACTGCTAGCCGTAACAAGTGATATGACGTGCTTCTGGAGCCGTGAGCTGTGTATCCCACGTCACCAGAAGTAGTACTGTACATGAGCGACGTGGCGCTTTGCGGCGCTGCCACATACAGTACTCCATGAGCACAGGATGCATTTTCACTGACCACCAATAAAGAGGTGCCCCTTCTGGAAATGCGACGGGGCCAGATAAATGGCCTCAGAGGGCCAAAATGCAGCGGGGGCTGGATAAATGGCCTCAGGGGGCCGCATGCTGCCCGGGGCCGTAGTTTGGGGACCCCTGTTCTAAACGACAGGAAGCAAGCAACCGAAAATGAGCGGGGGCCCAGGGCTGAGTCAGTTGGCGCCAAAGATGGGGAGCGCCGACCTGGCATCATTGGGACCACCCTTACTCTGGGGCACTGCTTCACCTTAAATATTTAGCAGATCTCATTTTGCATGTAAAAAGAAAAACAAAAAAACCCTGCAAACCATTTCCATCAAGAGGAGTCTGTTTCAGGTATAAAACACGAGAGGTAGAGTCTTAGACATCTCTCCGTGGTCATGAGCTATGGAACCTTGGGTGAATTACTGAAGCTCTCTGAACCTTAGTATCACCATCTGGAAATGGAGAGTGATAATTACTCCCTAGCCTGTAGAGTTATGCTTTTTAAAAATGTACATAAGGCCCTGGCCGGTTGGCTCAGCGGTAGAGCGTCAGCCTGGCGTGCAGGAGTCCCAGGTTTGATTCCCGGCCAGGGCACACAGGAGAAGCGCCCATCTGCTTCTCCACCCCTCCCCCTCTCCTTCCTCTCTGTCTCTCTCTTCCCCTCCCGCAGCCGAGGCTCCATTGGAGCAAAAGGATGGCCCAGGCGCTGGGGATGGCTCCTTGGCCTCTGCCCCAGGCGCTAGAGTGGCTCTGGTCGGGACAGAGCGACGCTCCGGAGGGGCAGAGCATTGCCCCTGGTGGGCGTGCCGGGTGGATCCTGGTCGGGCGCATGTGGGAGTCTGTCTGACTGCCTCCCCATTTCCAGCTTCGGAAAAATTAAAAAAAAAAATGTACATAAAAATGTAAAGAAGCTGGCAGAGTGCTTGGCTGATAGAAGACCCCTTCTCTATCTTTTGTGTTTGCAGCTAGATAGAATTGTCTCATCCCAGACTGTGGTGCATTTAACTTGGTAGAGAATCACCAGCAGGCCTTTAAGAGCACCAGTGGACAGTGATGGTGACCTTGCCCCGAACAACCTGGGATTCTCAGATAATTCAGCGATGAGGAACTGCCCTAAACGCAGAATGCTATAATGATGATCATTATTGACGCAGGGTAGATGCCAGACAGCACTGCTGTGTCCAGTTGTAACAAATCCATTTGCCAGGCAAAAGGAGGCCCCGTGGATGGCATGGCTTCTCCGGCAGGAGCGACCTGACAGCACCTGAACATGAGTTAATGACTGAGAGAGAAGGGGCTCCGTTAGTTGCCTTGTAGGCCGGCGTGCGGAGCCGAGAGAAGTTCCGGGCAGCACCACCTTGGGAGTCAGAGAGCAATGACAGGGACGTGATTGAAGACACCCGAGTGAGCCTGTGAGAATGGAAGGGGTAGCACCCGAGTAGCTGCGGGAAGGCGCTGTCGTTCTCCTACTCAGACATATGTCAATTCTAATGATTTAAATGAGATTTTTTAAAAAATTTAAAGCAAGGTAATATCTTTAGAGCCCCTTTCTACAGGATATCCTTTCCAAAGATGATTTCCTGTAAATAACAGTCTTTTTCTGTGATTTTCCTCTGCAAAACGAGTTCTAACAAAGACAATACATTTGACGAACATGATTGCGCCTATTTTTCTAGATATTTTTGCAAAGAAACAATTTTTCAGGCCCCCCCGTATCTCATATAAATCTCTGTTAAGTAAACTGTGTACACACTTGTTGTCCTAGCTTAAAGCACTGAAGTAGATAGTTTCTCTCGGCTTGTTTTTCATGTTTTTTAATACGCTGTACCCTCTGTAACTCACAATGGGCTGAGGAGGATTTATTCAGAATACGAATAATTGTGTTGTGTGTATGCCTACCACTTCATTTACCTGCGTCGTCCCCGGTGTGTGTTTCAGCAGGTCCTCATAGAAGAATTCACATCTTGTATTTGTCTTAAATATCCGGTGCCTTCTATCTGCCCTTTGCTGTTTCCTTCGCCTCCCTGTCAGTGCCGGATGAGAAGTCAGCCGCCCCGGCGGTCGTCAGCGAGACCCCCACCTTACGAGCAACCCGTCCTATAAATCACAGCTGCTGTTAGAGCCCTTTCTTCCCACGTGCCACGGTTACCGACGTTTCAAAATGGTGGGAAAAATAAGGGCTTGGTTTTGAGCAGAAAAAAAAACTTCTCTGCCCATTTGCTGTGTACAAACTCATCTGCGCCTGAATCTTTCATTTCAGCTCAAGATGGAGGGCTTATGATTAATACAGTTGACACAGAAAATGGCCGAGTGCTTGGCTTCTTTTAAATGTATCATGCTCAGTGCACACAGACTCTGAGCATCAGTTAGAGAGAAGTGACAGCCGACTTGACCTTTCTCTCTGAATTGTATGCGGAAAAAGGGAATTAGCTTGCTACAATAGTACTTGAACTTGCTTTAGCTCATCACTGTACTCTTTAGAAGGAGGAATGCGCATTAGAAATGCAAGATCAGCTTCAGGCCTCATGTTGTCTAAAATGAAACTAAACTTTCTTATAATATTAAGTCAGAGGTGTCTTTCAAAAAGAATTTGCTAAGGTGTTCATAATAAATAATATCCAAGTTCTCTCTCTCTCTCTCTCTCTCTTTCTCTCTCTCCCTCTCTCTCTTTTAAGCAAACCAATATTTACGTTTAGGGTTGAGGCACATTGTGTGTGTGTGTGTGTGTGTGTGTGTGTGTGTGAGTGTGCTGAATTTTGCAATGGCTATTGAGCGGCCCCAAGAGAACATATGAACAATAGGTCCACTAGTGAGGTATGAATCATAAAAGCTTTTAAATTGGCTCCTGTGTAACTGAAAACCAAATAAATGGCGACGGAAAATGCAAAAGGAGACCTAGCAGGATTTTCTCCATAGCTGCCAATTACCGCTATTAGAAGATCTAGAATGCTCTGCTTATACGCAAAACAACTGTGATTGACGCAGACCTGAGCCAATCGTAGTGTTTCCTTGTCAGCTGTCATTAGCCTGCGATCAATTACCACGACTTTAGACTAACTTGAATGGAAAGTAAAAACACAGGGTTACCCAAAAGCTCATCAGGTAAATATGCCACATAAAGAAATATATCTTCTCTGACCTCTCTGACATTTTCAAACTGTTTAAAAGCTGATGTTAATTCTTTTTGATGGCCTTTCATCTTTAGTTGACAACAGAGAGCCCCAGAGTGGTGACAGCTCGTGTCAAGTGGGACCGTCTTATCAAAAACAATACCCTCCAGATCTTTCCATCCAAATATTCTAATCTAAAATAATTGCATTTAAAATTTCATGTAGCTTTTATGTTTCTCCTGAACCATCCTGGTATGATTCTCCACGAGAATCTTTTCCTGCAGTCCACTTGAAGCTTCAGATTTTCAATATTGCTGGTTTAAAAATGCATTATAGAGGAAACACGTGAGCACTGAGATTACAACACTGTAGCTGGAGTGAACGGCTACAATTTGTTCTGCTGTGTCTTTTATTTGTATCTACATGCTTGGAAGGTGTTTCTGCAAGTGTCAGTTCCTGTTCTGTTTTTATATCGCTGTACTTCGTGTGCTCAACCCAAGCAGCATTATATCTTGTCTTTGCAAAGGCAGCAGAGATCCCGGGTCTGGCTCTGAGAGATGATGTGAATCATCTGTTGAATATTTAGATTTTTAATGCCGTGTTTTAGTTATATCTTCCAAACTTAATCCAATTTGCGATATGGAGGAACCTTGTAATTGACATGCAATTGTAAGCAGCTAGCATTTCTATCCCATGTCTGTGTTGGACCCCAAGTCAATTCATAGGAGGACTTGGCTGGTTTACAGATTAGAAGGCAACGGCCCATCACCTGTTCCCGCTCCACTGAGACAGGCACTGAAGTTCAAGGGACTAGTTTATATTTGGGGTTCAGAAACATTTCTTTTTGGCAGAATTCAGCCACAGACCTCTGCCTTTCCTATCCTCGTGTGGTCCAGACTCTCTTCTTCCGTTCCCTGACTGAAATCGAGCACAAATGTCATCTCTGACCGTTCCTGCTCTGGCCCCTCCTCAGCAGTTGTCTTGGGACACGCCCATTCCCTTCCCCCATTCCTTCCTTCCATCTTTTCTCTAGTCCCATACTCCAGCACTCCGTCCCTGTTTGTGCCCAAGGTTTTCGTTTGTCTGTTTGTTTGTTTTAATAGTTTTTCCCCTTTCACGTGTTATTTATCTGGACTTGTTCTAAGAGAGGATCACATTTCAAATTGGAAGGGAAAAGTTACCTTACTCAAACCGGTTCTCACACAGGTGAGGCCGGGCCTGGAGACTCAAAGTTCCAGATGTAAGCCAAAGAGCAGAGAAATCCGATCCTTTAAAATCTTCCTTGATTTAAGGCGTGAGAGAAAGCAATAAAAGTGAAAACGTGCACTTCCTTTCACTGTTAGCTTTTCTCTCAGATATATGGTACCTGTAGAATCTTTTTTATTTTTCATTTTAAGCTTTCACTCAAGAGAAGAAAAAAAAAGGAAGAAAAGGTGTTTAGATCTTTCAAAAAACCCAACATGAAAAAGAAATAGTATGTTTAAAATAATAGGATCTGTTTCAGGGCTGGAAGTCTGTCCACTGCTAGGAAAATTTTGTTCAGAATCAGAGCTGTGTTTCCACATTGCATGTAACCCTTGACTTTTATTTTTAAAGTGACTTGAACAACCAGCCAGTCAGATATGTCCCTGACTAGACAGAGGCCCCGTTGCCAACGTCACTCTCATTATTCCATGCACATCTCAGATGGTTGGATGTGAATTGTTGCTGTCCGTCGTCCCTCTTGTCACACCCATTCTTTTTTTTCCTTTCTTTTGTCAGAAAGTATGCTTAATCTTTCCTTGCCAGACATAGATAATAGTAAGGATATCCTATACACCTTAAATTTCGGTCCTTCATTTCAGGCAGCGTAAGATGGAGGTAGCAGGAAGCCCGAACTCATTGTTCAGCCTGATCTTTGGAGCTGAAGAAAAGCCCAAATGGAAAAAACAGCCGTGTGCCCAGCGTGTCAAAGAGGTGAAGGTTCAGGCCCCAGACGCTGGTTTTCTTAGGACATTGGGAGGTCTGTGATGGCCCCCTTCCGCTGCCACAGGGTCAGGATAGAGTCCTGCACTGTTTACGGGCCTTGGGTTATTTCCATAGTACCGCCCCCTAGATGTACAGGTGCAGGCAATCCAGAATACCACACCTGGTTCAACAAGCCCCAAATCTCCATAGGTGGACCCTCCAGGAACATTTCAAAGTAGCTACCGCCCCCATGCCGGAGCCCTGGGCTCATCCTGTGGTTCTGAGATGTTGTTTTTTAGGGAGGACCCAAGTCATACTGTGACTGAATAAGGGCAATTTGTCCCAACTTGACTGCATAGACAGTAACTAAAAGACCACCTTTGTCCCTCTAAAAGCAAATCACAACCACCCCACTTCTAGAACCTTCCACCTGCTTTCCTAAGAATTGTACCGTGTAGTAACGATCCTGTACCAGGATCACTGCAAATCTCAGGATTCTGTCTCAATTCCAAAGAACAAAAGCAAAAGCTTTTAGAAAACATGTTCGATTTTCCTTGTGTAAATGAAAATAAATAAGGAGTCAGCAACTCTTTACTATTGTTTTGTCCAGATGTTTCTCTCTCTCTTGATCATGAAGAAAACTCCTCTAAGTGGAAGCCCTGGCTTTAGGGAAAGGGGCTCCCTATGTGCCACGTGAGCGAGCATCGCCTTCCCCAAGTGGGGGTGCAGGTCAGCAGATTCTGGTGGAAATATTTTGACCCACAGACCATTCTGAAAGTTTGAATTTGGCTGTCTACGTACTAGTCTACCAATATTCATCTTCTGAACTAGATTTTAATTTTCATTAATATAAATGAAAACTCACTTTCTATTTCATCTGTTTTCCATATTCCAATAGAATGAAATCCTCTACTTCAATATGTGATTAGTCTTTTATCTTAGAGAATTTTCTACTCGCTTAAAATTGTTTAATCTTAGAATTTTTAAATTATTAGAGGTTGCACTGGAAATACCCCTTCATCTTGTCCTGTCTTTAACTGTCTTCAATCTTTACTTCTTTTTACTTGATTGGATTTTGCTTTCTTCTTTCAGCCAGTGCTACTCTTTGCCTCGTCTCTTTTGTAATATACTACTCTTTTCCTCCCTCCCTCCCTCTCTCCTTTCCTTTCTTTTCTTCCTTCCATTCTTTTTCATGGTTTTTTTTTTTTTTTTAAGATTCAGATATACTGGGTTTTTTTTTTTAGCACTTTAAAAAATCATTCCAAAATGAATTCTCTGTCTTTAATTTCAAATGCAAATTGTTATACCACATTTAAAGTGCGTGTTTCTTTGCTTTCAGAATGTACTTCATATCATTTAACATTTGCAAATGTCAGAACCATTTTATGAGTCGCCCTGTCGGTTGAAAATCCCTAGTAGCCAAGCAGTGCCTGTTTACTACTAATCAGTGACAAGATGCCCCTCACACCCTCTCAAATCTTCTTGTCCCCAAAAGGCATACATTGTTTTGTTTTTAAACCGCTTTTATTGAGATATAATTTACATGTCATACAATTCACCCATTTAAGTGTTTTTTGAGGAAACAGAAGCTTCCTTCTCATTCAACTACACAAGTTTATTATTTGAAACTGGAAAAGCTACAAAACATGATCAAATAGAAATCTTAAAACATTCCGTGAACCCCATTCTGTTTTAATGCATAATTTTCCTATTAGAGCCGCCTGTTTGCACCTCTGGAGTTAAGGTCACAGCGGCGTTTGCATTATAAACCCTTTTTTCAAGGGTTTATAAATGCAGCTGCTTTTGTTTGCTCAGGACTGAAGCTTGCCTCATGAGGTTTCCATGCAATAGAGGAGCTTTTGGGGGCTGAGTTTTCTTTAACTAAATTAAAATTTTAAAACACCACATTGCCCTTTTTTAAAAAAAAATCATTGCCAGTGTCTAAACGCCTAGCTCGGAATTTCTCCCCAAATAACTTTCTTTATGTATATGCGATTTTTAATTGCCTTTAGTTTCCAAAAATTCTCCACCGTGCTCAGTTTGTGATTAAAGTTATTTGCCTCAAATATTTACTAACCTAAACCCAACTGGGTTCGCAAACTAAAACAAAAACCAAAAAAACATGCTATTTACAATTGCTGTCTCTCAGCATGGTTAACAGAATTATTTTCCAGTGCACAAGAAAGCCCAAAGACAGCATAAAACGATAGAAAACCTGTCACACCTCGTGAGGACTTACACAGGGAGAGGCATGCATTTGAGAGTATGTGTTCTGTAGCAGGGTTTCAAATATTGAGAAAGAAAACCATCTACATTTTTAGGATCATATTTTGCCTTTTCAAAAACAATAAAAGTGGGTGGTAGAGGATGCAGAAAACAACCATAAATTATTAAATTAGTTTTAAATGTTGAAAAGCAAAAAATATATAGGATCATTCAACAAAATACAATATTAGAATGTCAGTTGAAATGAAGTATAATTGAGAATCCTGACTTTGTTTGGACACAATTGCCAGAAACTCTTAATCAGACCTTCACTTGTTAATTTCAGGAGGTGTTTTACTTTCAGTCACAGACTGGTAAGCACGTGGCTGTCTAAATATCACCTTGTCTCAGAAATCAGTTTTATTTTTTGTTCCGTTTTAATTTAAAAAAAAAAAATTATCTAATTTTCATGCAAATTTATGGAATATGGAAAAGAGAAATAAAATCAAAAGCAAAAGATTATTAATGAACATTACGTTCTGACATGTAATTTGATGGGAAACAGCTCTTTTCCTTAAAATAGCCAGCCCTGAAGACAACATCATTTTTCAGTCAGGTTGGTTTTGGAATAGAGCACAACCTCCCAGATGTGAGGGACTCCCTTATCTTCCACACCTCTGTCTTACCCAGCCCAGCACAGTCCGTGCCCCCGGCAGGTTTGTTAAATGAAGAAATGACCGCTCTGCCCACCCAGGAGCTTATGGACAGCCGTCAAAAACTCCAAAGCCAAAACTGTGCTTCTAACCTTCTTCCCACCTCCTGACTTCCTAAAACAAAACAAAACCGGCAAACAAACAGGAAGGTTTAATCTGGATTTCTGAAACCGAGCACGCGGGTGACAGCTTGAGCTGAAGTTCCAGCGGCCGCTGACAAAGGCTACCGCAGGTGCCGGAGAAAGGTCGCCTCAGACTCCTCCTGTCGTCAGAGGCTGCGCTAGCCCGTCCTGAGCCCTGAAATGCAGTCGTGTGGTTCCCCAACCTCCTGGCTTTTGACAATCCTCTGAATTCAGAATGTATATATTTATCTAAGCCGAAATCTTTCTAACCAAATAAATACAATTCTCAAGTAGTATCAAAAGAACATAACTGTGTTTGTTCCCTGCTAAGATATTTAGTAACCCTCCCTGTCTCTCCCAGTCTGATACTTTTTATTGGGAGATTCTATTTATCATCCTGTTTCTCTAACAAAGTATTATTTAATTGAATTGTATGATAAATTCAGGAACATTAGAGAAATGAGAAAAATAATTTTGTCAATTCATTGCTAACAGGCTTCATCCTTCACTGTGGTCTTTCAGTGAACAGACCATTTTTCCTGTGGGTAAACACCAACAAAAAGGTGCCTTCCGGTGCTTTTATCCCCAGCAAAGTAGAGCAGTGTCAGAGCAGGACATGTAGACATGGGGGCGGGGGGTGCCCAGTGTTTCTATAGCGTGAGATCTCCTAGACACACATGCCTGTCTCTGTCCTACATTCACATGCGTGTGAAGAAAAAGGGGCACACTGCACCCAGAAAGAAAATACAATGATGGAGGTGTGAAATCATCTCCTTTTGTGAGTGAATGCGTCAGATTTTCATTCTGGAGTGAAAATGAATCCATCATTTCCAGCCCCCTACCATTTCCCATTAATCCCTGAATAGTTTTTTTCTTCCCCTCGCCCTCTCTGTTTAAAGTTAATGCTATTAAATGTGGGCACTTTAGCTCCAGGAAAAAATCCAGAGTGCAGGTCTCCCTAAGAAAAATTAAAATCCTGTTTTTGTCTTCTCTCATGCAGTGGGGCGGGATCTCTTCAGGCCTGGCTGAGATGGTGAGGGGTGAGGGTACAGTCCGTGGGGGACCTGTCCACTCCAGTGTACCACCAGCAGCCCGGGGCCCATGCCTGGCCATTTCCCCCACACCGCCGGTCCAAATACTAATTTACAAATTTTTAAATATACATGTATACATTTCAGATGGGTCCATTCAAGGCAATGACTGGGGTTTTCACAGCCTAAGTAAGTTAATAATATTGTCTCATTTTCCTATACAATTCGCTAGAATGAAATTAGGATTTGACCTGATTAGATTTGAATTTTTAGCCATTCTCATCTGACAGGTCTAGAAAGTTTTCTTCAATCAGTGTGTGTATCGCTATCATTTTATATTCCTACTGGAGGCAACAATGCCGTTAAACAGCCCCACCACTCTCCCTCTCCTCCCTCCCACCCACCCTTTTTTCTCTCTCTCTCTCCCTTCTTCCCTGCTCATCTCCCTTCTTCCCTCCCTCCCTCCTTTCCTCTCTCCTTCTTGGTTTTCCTATCTATCCTCCAGTGGCCAAGGGTAAAATCCTAAGTCTGAATTCTTAAATTTTTTCATTAAAAGAAAATAAAAATATAGGTGCTTCCAATTGCGTCTACTCATACCCTCTATTGAAATCAGGACATTCTAAAGGAAAACTTCTTTTCATTGTTGGCAGCGCATTCAATTCCCCTTCTGCTCCTCACAAGGAAGGGCTTAAAATCGATCCTTTTATTTTTATTTTTTGAAATAGAGGACGTGTCAAATATTCGAATTTGTCTTGATCATTTCTTTTCCACAAAGCGGGGAGTAAACACTGCCCAAGCAGGGCGTGCATTCTGCAGGCGGTGACGAGGAGTAAGTGGGTTGAGTGATGCAGAAGTCCAGCGACGGAGGGAGGGATAATGACGAGGAGCGAATCGGACATCTCTGTGCGCCTGGGCACCCTCTCACTTCAGAAATGGCACGAAGTCAGAGATCTTGCGAGAGTGACTCCACATGTCTGTCTGCTTTTCTACCAGAATGAAAATTGCAGCTTGTGCAGATCGAGACTGGAAAAAACAGAGGGAATTGTGCCCATTTAGAAGGGAGGAAAACATCAAATCAACTTAAAGTTGATGGATAATTGAAAACAAGGTGGCTATGGCCGCCTTCCGTGAAATCTGGGCATTGGCGAGTGTGCAGGAGGAAATAGACGGAAAATGAAATCTAAGGAATAAGAAAGAGTAATTAAGAAATACCAACAATAAATCCAGTTATAAGTCTATTCGGTGGGCAATTTTCATGACCAAACTCTCCATTTTGTTCACTTAAAGTTTTTTTTTTTTTCTTAAAATACCTTGTAATGCTTATTAAATCTGGAACTAGAAGCCATAAAGCAAGACTACTGCTTGTAGATTGAACTTGACAAACACACCTTTTCAAGACGGGGCAGGAATCCACTGAGTCATTGCCATGTACTCAGTTAGTTAATATCGTGCCATTTCAGCTAGAGAAAAAAAATGACACACGAGAAAACATCTCACCTGAAACTTTGTGCTGTTGCCCGCTCTGGAATATTAGCATCAACAAATATTTAGCTCTGGAGAAATTTCTTTTCCAAGCAGTATCTTTGTTGTTTTCTACTTTTCAATGCTCTCAGAAACCGAGCCAATAAGGAATCTCACCTACCCTGTATTTGTCATGTTTCCTCAAAGCAAAGAGCGTCAGCTGAGTGAAACCGAGCACCGTGGGTTTAGCGCCCACCGTGTGCACGTGTCCGCGGGGCGAGCACGATTTTGAATATCCAGGGTACGCGCAGCTTCGTGCCGGTTTGCGTTTTAGATTCACAGTTGGAATACAGGGCCAGCTTCAGGAGAAAGTGCACGGGAAAATAGGGGTGGGGCCCATGGGGTTCCTGTACAGAATGAAGTTCTCAAAGCCTCAAGCCAATGTCCCGTCTCAGGTCCTCTGTGTGGGCGGGGACCACAGTGCCGCCGCCCCGGGGTCATCTTTTTGAAATGCACCATTATGGAACTCACCTGTCCCTCGTCCTTAGGTCAGAGTATCCACCCGTACTTCAATCCTGTGGGCCCTTCCCCAGCTGAGAAGACCAATGTCAGGTTTCTCAGGGTGGAGATTAGCTGTGAATTGTCGTAAGAGAAACTCTCCCAGTGATGATGGGCACTGCTCTTGGGTTGCTACAGAAGGTTTAAATGGCTCATAGTTCTTCCACATTTATTTCCTCTTGGATCTTTGGACACAATTGGGTTGGATAATTAGGGATACCAGGTTATTTCCCCATGTTATAGAAGAAAAAAATGATTTACATTAAAAAATGATTTACACATGGACTGACTAGGCGGTGGCGCAGTGGATAGAGCATCGGACTGGATGTGTAGGAACCAGACTCGGGACCCTGAGGTCTCCAGCTTGAGCGCAGGCTCATCTGGTTTGAGCAAAGCTCACCAGCTTGAGCCCAAGATCGCTGGCTTGAGTAAGGGGTCACTCGGTCTGCTGTAGCCCCCCCCCCCCCCCCCCCCCGTCAAGGCACATATGAGAAATCAATCAATGAATAACTAAGGAACCACAACAAAGAATTGATGTTTCTCATCTCTCTCCCTTCCTGTCTGTCTGTCCCTCTCTCTGATTCTCTCTGTCTCTGCCACAAAAAAAAAAAAAAAAAAAAGTCACAGGGAGACATCTAGAATGGAGGTTCCCTCACTCTTAGCCAAGGACTCTATCTACTGTCCTAACTGGGAGTCCACAAACTAAGGGCCAAGGACCAGGACCAACCTTTGAGAAAAGAATGCTTTGAACATTTTTTAATTGATTATATTTAAATAGTTTTATAAGTACTTACATAATAGCCTACATTTTTATCTCTTGGCCCACTGAGATGAAAATATCTATTTACACTCTGGTTCTTTAAGAAAGTGTTAGCTGAGCCCTGTCTTATTCTCTCTGGCCCCCCAGGTCTACTCCCTAGCCTGTCCTCCTCTATCCTACCCCAGGCTACCCCTCGCCCCAGTCAGATTAGATTACTAGCTCTGTAAGCAGATACCAAATCTTTTTTTCCCTTATATATTTGGCAGACCAGGTGAGAGAAGCTTATGTATATGAGTTTGGCTAATACTATTTGACTATTGAACTCACAAAACAAAAGCCAGTTATGACTAGAATCCTGCCTTACTTTGGGGTAAAGGTTAGAATCAGGGATGCAGCAGAAGTAGAAAAAGATCTAGTTGCTTTAGCTTTAGTGTCTGATTTCCAGCATAAAACTGGTTTCAGTCAAACCTAAGACCCTGGCAATAGAATTCTCTCTCACGTCTTTATACCTAAAAAGAAAGGGGAAGTGTCTGGCATGTTCAATTCCCCACCCCCTCCACAATGAGGAATTCGGCGTGTTTCTTTTCAGCTTTTTAAAAAATTTACTTATTTATTTTGCAACTGGGACTGTTTTTAAATAAAGACAACAGAAGGGAATGTGTTTCCTAGATATGGGTTCCATTTTAAGAGCATCTTAATGGTTAAGTGGTCTGAGCGACCCCATCTGCCACCAGTAGATATTTCTGAGGACGAAACTCTCAGACCTAAATCATCATTTTCGTGAAGGCAGAGCCAGAGCAGCCGTTAAAGTAGAGTGTGACACTGTTAGGCTCTCGCAAGTGGGTAGAGTGGTCACTCCAGCTCAGAGGTCTATAGGAGAGTAGGTCCAAATAATCACATTAAAATGAATAGGAATTAAAACGGAATATGAAATAAACAGGTAAAAAGTGGATTGTCTTATGCCTATGTCTACACTAAGAGGGATTTTAGAAATTGTTTCCACATGGTGGCCAATGCTGGCATGGGCAGTAGGCATGGGTAGTAGGCACTCTTCCTGCATTGCTTAGCAAGACATGGAGAGAGCCCAGTGACTTCTGGTCGTGGGAAGGTTTAGCAAGGCCACTTGAGAAGCTAAGGCATCTCAGACTAGCTCACCTGTGTTTCCAATGCATTAGATTGTAAATTACCTGCACAGATGTTTTTGGGGGCAATAGCAACTTCCCTTTTTCTTTTACAGATCGTGTTTATTTGGTATTCCCTTTACTGAATTATAAAAAAATGTAATCTAATTTAGAAAACTTAGAATATATTTTAAAAATCTGAAAATATCCATAATCCTTCTATCCAAAAGTACTATTTCAGTACATTTAGTTTTAGTTTTCTTTTAATTTTATGTTAATATGTACAATTTTAAACAATGTTTGGATTATACAATATTTGGTTTCTATTCTGGTATTTATTTTAATTAATGCTATAACATAGTTTTTTTTTTTTTCTGAGTGTTTTAAATGAGCATGTTGATGTCATAATATTGCATCCAAAATTGCCTTGGCTGGGAAGCTCAGTTGGTTAGAGCATCACCCCAACACAATAAGGTTACAGGTTTGACCCCCAGTCAGGGTGCATACCAGAATCAACCAATGAATGCACAAGTAAGTGGGACAATAAATTGATATTTCTCTCTCTCTCTCTCTCTCTCAAGTCAATCAATAAAAATTAATTACATCATAATTTTTGCATTAATACTCCTAGTACTGGCCACATAGTTTGTTTTAGTTTGTTCATTTGTTATAGTAAAGTGATGAATTTTTTAGGAGACATTTCTGAAGGTGGGATTACTAGATTAAGGGGTAAAACCCACTTCAAGATCAGAAAGTTTGGCCCTGGCCGGTTGGCTCAGCGGTAGAGCGTCGGCCTGGCGTGCGGGGGACCAGGGTTCGATTCCCAGCCAGGGCACATAGGAGAAGCGCCCATTTGCTTCTCCACCCCTCCCCCTCCTCCTTCCTCTCTGTCTCTCTCTTCCCCTCCCGCAGCCAAGGCTCCATTGGAGCAAGGATGGCCCGGGCGCTGGGGATGGCTCCTTGGCCTCTGCCCCAGGCGCTAGAGTGGCTCTGGTCGTGGCAGAGCAACCCCCCCCCCCCCCCGAGGGGCAGAGCGACGCCCCTGGTGGGCGTGCCGGGTGGATCCCGGTCAGGCGCATGTGGGAGTCTGTCTGACTGTCTCTCCCCTTTTCCAGCTTCAGAAAAATACAAAAAACAAACAAAAAAAAGATCAGAAAGTTTATATTCACCTATATTATTTTCAGTTATAAGACCACATTCTCCCTGACTTCCAGATATTCATTTGTTTTTAATCTTTGCCAATCTAATTGTTTTCATGGGCCTGTTAACTAGTTTGTTCCTTTGAAAGTTACTGGTGCATGCTTTTGCCCATTTTGTGTGTGTGTGTGGGGGGGGGGGCTGTTCATCTCTTCTCTTTTTCTTCTTGCCTGGCACGGTATCTTAAGGCCATCAGGTGATAATGGTTTTAAGTTATTTTGCCAAGGAAAGTGAAGGGAACCAAGTGGAAGCAGTCAGAATTAGAAATTCATGGAAGATGTGGTTTTACACAAAAGATTTAAATAAATGTAAATGGTTCTGAAAAGCTTTGGGGGTATGGCAGGAAAGGAGAGGGAAGCCCTTGCTGCTGGAAAGGGCCTTGATTCTCTTCTCTGCCCTTCGGGGGCACAGCTGCTCTTCCTAAGGGGAAGGGCTTCGCGGCTCTGTCTCTCCCTCATCACACCTCATGTAAAATCAGAAGCTCCTGGTACTGTTCTCTTAGAACCAAAATGCAGCCTGGGCATTTTAAGAGGTAGATTTGTCTCTGACCAGACTCTCTGTCGCCTCCCAGTTTGAAACAATTAAAACATTATTCTCAAATAAAATATGTTACATATTAAAACCCACCAGCCGGAGTTTAAAATGTCGACATTTTGCCATAGTTGCTTCAGACCTTTTTTTTTTTTCCTGGTGTTCTTTTCTTTATTACAAAATAAGAAGTCACAGGCCCCCAATTCTGTCTCCCCCCCCTCTCTCCGGAGGTTGATGTGTTTTGTTCCTGATCGTGTTCTGCCTTTACTACCCACAGATGTTTGTTTGCCCCAGTACCTTTTTTATGCTGTGTTTGAACATGTTATATTAAGCATCTATTTTAGTAACTTGCTTTCCACTCACTTAACATGATTTTCAAGATAGTATCACTTTTTAAAATATTAAAGCACACATTTTCAAATGCTGTGTATGTCAAGGAGTCTGTGGTCAGGTGAATGAAATGTGGTGGAAGCGATAACACGAACAGAGAGCGGGGGGGGGGGGGTCGGGGGGGGGGGGCGCCGCGGAAGCGGGATCCACACAGGCGGCTGTGAAACGCCTGCTCGGCTGGGTTTCTGTGGGGGGCGCACAGAGTCATAAACCTGTTCTCTGCCCTCAGCCAGTTTTATTTTAATTGAGGGGGAAGAAAAAAAGAGAATAAAAATAAACACATGGCGGCAAGTTAAAACAGTGTGTGAGCCGAACAAGAAAACTTTTAAAATTTCTCAAGGCAATATACACTTTAGAGTCAAGAGATGATTTGACTTTTCTAATACTTAAAAGGCGGAATGGAAATACTCTAAAATTAGTAAAACACTAAATATTTTCAGGGAAAAAGAAAGGCTATGGGAGTTGAGGTTTTGCTCACATGTTTACTGGTCACTAACTCTGAGCCGGACATTATGGTAGGTGTTAGGTAGCTGGTGGGTCTGGGGTTATACGGGGTCCAGGCCAACAGTGCTTCGTGGCGAACCGGATTTGGGTTAGGTGCTCACTTCTTGTCAATTCTAAAACTAAAATAGCCAGTTATTTTATCAGGAAAAGGAGTTTATTCAGGAAGAGTGGAGAAATTGTAGCCTAGGGTATGCAAACTCTGGTAAACCACAAACAAGTCCAGAAGACAGAGGAGGGGAACATTATTTTATAGAGAAAAATAGAGGAAGTTGGGAAGAGGTGGTTATGAGCCGAAGTCCATTCATTGGAGGAGACCAAGAGTTCGGGGGTGTGGCTGCTTTTTATTGGCCGGGAATTAAAAGCAAAACTAAATGAGCGGGATTACATCAAACTAAAAAGTTTTTGCACAGCCAAAGAAACCATCAACAGAACCAAATGAAAGAAGATATTTGCTAACAATACCTCCAATGAGGGGATACTATTCAAAATATATAAAAAACTCATAAATCTTAACAACAACAAAAAATCCAATGAAAAATTGTGCAGAGGACCTGAATAGATACTTTTCTACAAAAGACATACAGATGGCCAGCCGATATATGAAATGATGATAAACATAGCTAGTTATAAGGGAAATGCAAACCAAAACCACAATGAGATACCATCTCACATCTGCTAGAATGGCTATTATCAATACAACAAAAAATAACAGGTGTTGGAGAGGATGTGGAGAAAAAGGAACCCTTGAACACTGCTGGTAAGAATGTAAATTGGTGCAGCTACTATTGAAAACAGTATGGAAGTTCTTCAAAAAATTAAGAATAGAGCTACTACATTATCCATCAATCACTCTTCTGGAACTCTACTCCCAAATTTGAGAAACACTTATTCATAGAGATACATGTACCCTGATGTTCATTGCAGAATTATTCACAATAGCCAGTACATGGAAACAAGTTAAGTGTCCATTGACAGAGAATTGGATAAAAAAGATATGGTACATACATACAATCGAATACTACTCAGCCATAAAAAAGATGAAATTTTGCCATTTTCCACAACATAATGGACCTTGAGAGTATCATGCTAAGTGAAATAAGTCAGATGTAAAAGAACAAGAACCATATGATTTCACTCTTATGTGGGATATAAAACAAAAAGCAACAAATGACCAAACTAAACAAAGTAACAATATCGTAGATGCAGACAACCAAATGATGGTTACCAGAAGGGAAGGAACATGTCGGAGGAGGAAGACCAGAGAAACAGGGTGAAATACAGTGTGTCCATAAAGTCATGGTGCACTTTTGACCAGTCACAGGAAAGCAACAAAAGACGATAGAAATGTAAAATCTGCACCAAATAAAAGGAAAACTCTTCCAGTTTCATACCTATTCAGTGCAGTTCGATGTGGGCTCACACACAGATTTTTTAGGGCTCCTTAGGTAGCTATCCCGTATAGCCTCTACAGACTCGTCACTGACTGATGGCCTATCAGAACAGGGTTTCTTCACCAAACTGCCAGTTTCCTTCAACTGCTTATCCCACCAAGTAATGTTATTCCTATGTGGTGGTGCTTTATTATAAACACGCTGATATTCACGTTGCACTTTGGTCACAATTTGAATTTAGTGAGCCACAGAACACACTGAACTTTCCTCTGTACCGTCCACATCTCGACTGGCATGGCCGTAGGCTGCTCCGCTGTATACATAGTGTTACGTCATCATCTGCGCATGCGCACATGCTGCCACTTCATCCTACATAAACTGGGAGGGTTTTCCTTTTATTTGGTGCAGATTTCACATTTCTATCATCTTTTGTTGCTTTCCTGTGACCGGTCAAAAGTGCACCGTGACTTTACGGACACACTGTATATGGTTTCAGAAGGGGACTAGGCATTGGCTGGTGAGCACACAATGGAGTATAGGCAGTCCCTCAGTGATGAATGAGATAGGTTCTATAGGTTTTAAAATGTTTAAATATTTATATGCACAGAAAGGTAAAAATAAACACTATGTTAGGACAAACATCTGTCTAAGTTGCATTTAATAAGTAAATGCTTATATACAAGTTCCAACTTATATACAAATTCAACTTAAGAATAAACCTACAGCATCTATCTTGTTCATAACCCAGGGACTGCCTGTATTCAGATATTGTTATAAAATTATACACCAGAAATGTGTATAGTGTTATTAACAATGTTACTCCAACAAATTTAATTAAAAGAAAAAGAAATTGAGGGTTATAATAAAAACGTATTATAATGGATTCTATGTGCACATATAGGAGTAACACTTATCCTAGCCATAGAAAGCTTTTAAAAGGGAGTGATGTTAAAATTGAGATGGGGAGACAGGTGGCAAAGAGGACACTCAAGAGTGCCCTGAAGCCCTGGCCGGTTGGCTCAGTGGTAGAGCGTTGGCCTGGCGTACAGTAGTCCCTGGTTCGATTCCCAGCCAGGGCACACAGGAGAAGTGCCCATCTGCTTCTCCAGCCCCCCCCCTCCTTTCTCTCTGTCTCTTCCCCTTCCGCAGCCAAGGCTCCATTGGAGTAAAAAGCCTGGGCACTGAGGATGGCTCTATGGCCTCTGCCTCAGGCACTAGAATGGCTCTGGTCGCAACAGAGCAATGCCCCAGATGGGCAGAGCATCACCCCCTGGTGGGTGTGCTGGGTGGATCCCAGTTGGGCGCATGCAGGAGTCTGTGTGACTGCCTCCCTGTTTCCAACTTAAGAAAAATACAAAAAAAAAAAAAAAAAAAAAAAAGAGTGCCCTGGACAATGTGTTTGAAGGCCCAGAGGCTGAGGCCATCATGGGAAACCTAAAAGAATTGCCCTGCAGGAGGAAGGGTGGTCGTTGTGAGTGGTCAACCCAGTGTGGGTAGAGTGGAGGAGGAGGTCCGAAATGAAGCTATTGGAGACAGGAGCAGGTTGAAACTCCAGCCTGAAGTCAATGACATAGCTAGACCTGCAGTTTAGAGAGGCTTCTGAGGGCTATTCTGTGGAGAAGACATAGAAAACGGTCAGGGAGAGAGAAAATGGTGGTGGCCGGGCCCAGGTCAGCGGCAGGGGGGATAGAGAGAAGAGTGATGTGAGAGCTACCGCAGAGATGTAGTCTGCCAGACTCCAGAGGGAGAAGAGGCAGAGCGGAGGGAGAGGAAGGGCGCGGGTGACCCTCAGGCACAGACAGCCGTGTGAACGGTCGGTGCGTTAGAGGCCAGAAGAAGGGGTAGGTCTGGAGTGGGGGGAGAGGGTGATTCAGTTTAAGTGAATTTAGGGCTCTTGGGAGATGTTTAGGATGAGATATCTAGTAAATAGATACAAATTGAATATCAGTCAAAATATCTGGGCTCAGATATCAGTGTCAAAGCTGTCAGCATATTAATGGTAATTGAGTGTGAGTAGAGTCAAAATAAAAGATGACCTACCCTGAACCACAGGAGCTTGAGCAGTTAAGGAAGGGCTAGGCCAGGGGAACAAGGGATGTGGTCAACAAAGGAGAGTGAAAAACAGAGAAGAATGACGTCATGGAACCCAAGGGGGGATATTGTTTCGAGAGGAGAATTGTTGATTCTTTTGAATGCAGCTGAGAGGTCAAGTAAGATAAGGACTGAACACTGTCCAGTGGATTAAGCAACCAAGCAGTCCCGCCCTTTGCAAGGGGACATTGGACGCCATCATCTGGCCCATGAGATGTGCTGTCTTGGAAGAGAAGAGGGAAAGCAGAAATAAGTGAGATGATTGATAGGCAAGCAGTGTCTAGTTTGGGTAAAGGGATGATGGTGGTGTTATTAACAGAAAGGGACACAGGCAGAAGTTATTTATGTGTGGGGAAAGGGAGATAATGAGCTCCATTACTTACAGTGAAAGCAGGAAACCTCCTGTGTGTACAAGCGACCCTAAGACAGACATCCTCACACATGTCCCCTTGGAGACCTGTGTAAGAGCTTCTCTGGATGACTGACGAGAAATGGAACTGCTGTGTCCTATTTAAGGTTTCAGCATATTTAGTGCCCGTAAGGACTCACTGGTTGCTTTTCAGAAAGGCTCTCCCATTTTATACTCCCACCAGCATGGTGGGAGAATTCATATCCTTGCTAATGCTTGGGTAGGACCCACTTCCTAATGTTTGCCAATCTGATAAAGTATCCTGTGGAATCTCACGGTTGTTTTCAAATGCATTTTTAGTAGGATTATATCTTCATACATTTGTATACATGCAGACTTGAACCCTTCTTGAATTCCCTGGTCAAATTCTTTGTCCATTTGTTCTTCTTACTGGCTTCCTACCATCTGCTCATTTGTTTATTGTGTGTGTGGGTTTGTTTTTTGTTTTTTGGGGTTTTTTTGTATTTTTCTGAAGCTGGAAACGGGGAGAGACAGTCAGACAGACTCCCGCATGCGCCCCACCAGGATCCACCCGGCACGCCCACCAGGGGGCGATGCTCTGCCCCTCCGGGGCGTCGCTCTGTTGTGACCAGAGCCACTCCAGCACCTGGGGCAGAGGCCAAGGAGCCATCCCCAGCGCCTGGGCCATCTTTGCTCCAATGGAGCCTTGGCTGCGGGAGGGGAAGAGAGAGACAGAGAGGAAGGAGAGGGGGAGGAGTGGAGAAGCAGATGGGCGCTTCTCCTGTGTGCCCTGGCCGGGAATCGAACCCAGGACTTCTGCACGCCAGGCCGACGCTCTACCACTGAGCCAACCGGCCAGGGCCGTGTGTGTTTTTTTTATGTTAAGCCTACATTGGTTTTTAGACATTGCAAATAGCTTTTACTTATTGGAAGTCCGTAATTTTGATATTGTCCTACCTGTGTAATACTTTGGCTTTCTAGTTCCTTTCCTCTACTGCCTTCCAACATCACACAGATTTTCTCATTCGTGTCCTCCTTTTAGTTTACACTTTTATCCTCCATTCTGCACTTCTTCTTCCTTTGGTTGTCCCATTCGACTATGGGGTGACTTAGGGATTCATCTGAGTTTTCTCTCTTTGGTGAATAAGTTTCCCCAAACCATTTAGTAAACATGATACCTGTTCCGTTAGCTATCTGTTTGTTCTGACAACACACCATTCTGTATCAGCCCTGACTACGTCTTTGTGTTGTGTCTTGCCATACATAGAATGAGTCCCACATTTTTGTCTGTTTATACTTTAATATAAATTAGAGTATAATTCGGCTATTGTCTTTTAAAAATTCTGCTATAATTTTGATTAAGTTAGAGGGAATTTGCAGACTAATTTTGGAAGAGTTCAAACTTTAACAATATTAAATCATTGAATCATGAATAGGAAAAATATCTTATTCAGATCTACTTTAATACATTTTAGATGTTGTTTCTCTTAAGGTCTTGTGCCCTTTCTGGCAGGTTTATTACTTGATACTTTTTAGTTTCGGATGTTATTGTGATTGGCATCTTGTTTTCTGATATAGTTTCTAGTTGGTAATTGTTGGTAGAAAAACACTATTGATTTTTTTGAGTTGATCTTATATCTGGCAAAAGTGCTGAACATTTTTATTAGTTTTAATAGTTTATCGTGTTGTTCTGTTGAGTTTTCTATTATAGATGATCATATCATCCAAAACAAATGACAGTATGTCTCTCTACCTTTTCAATACTTACTGCTCTTATAATCGGGTTTTTGAGTGAGCTAGACTCAGGGAAAGTAGCTTTATTCTTCATATTTATTGCCTCTTCAAACCCACTATAGTAGATTGAATTGTGGCTCCAAAAAGACATGTCTGAGTCCTAACTTCAGGCACCAATGAATATCACTTTATTTGAAAATAGGACCTTTGCAGATATAATTAAGTTAAGGATCTTGACATGATATTGTCCTGCATTTAGGGTGGGCTTTAAATGCAAAGAGTGGAATCCTTACTGGAGAAAGTTGAGGGAGATTAGAGACACAGACACAGATGAAAAACTATGTAAAGACAGTGATGCATCTGCTGGCCAAGAGACACCAAGGCTTGCCTTAGCCCACGGAAGCTACGAGAGGCGGGGAGCAGATTCTCCGTCAAAGCCTCCAGAAGAAACTAACACTAATGACACCTTTATCTCATACTTCTGGTCTCTGGAACTGTGGAAGGCTAAATTTCCATTGTCTTAAGCCACTAAGTATGTGATCATCTGATATAGGTAATTAGTTCTAGGAAACTCATACGCCCACTTGCGGGCTTAATCTTCCTTCCCTGCCTCTGGATGAAATGTTGGGACAGTTCCATAGCTTTCCCCTCCACTCTCTTTCTGTCACATTTGCCATGCTGCCTTCTTGAGGTAGCTGTTTAGGTTCTTGATTCTTAGACTTCATTTTACTAATATACACATTTCGGTTATAAATTTTTCTCCAGGGATTTCTTTCTACATTCTGCAAAATACACACACACATATAACACACACACACCAAATACATACTAAATATATCATATATATTTGATGTATATATGATTAGTGTATAATCTTGGTGTATAATTTTTTGTAAATATTGGTATATAATATTTTATTATCACTTAATTCCAACTATTTCCTTCCTTCCTTCCTTCCTTCCTTCCTTCCTTCCTTCCTTCCTTCCTTCCTTCCTTCCTCCCCTCCCTCCCTCCCCCCTCCCTCCTTCCCTCTCTTCTTTCCTTCCTTCCTTCCTTTATTTTTTTCTTTCTTTCTTCCTTTTGAGAGAGAAAAAGAAAGAGAGAGAGAAACATAGATTTGTTGTTCCACTTATTTATATATTTATTGGTTGATTCTTGTATGGGCCCTGACCGGGGATTGAACCTGCAACCTTGGCATATCAGGACAACACTCTAACCACCTGAGCTATCCAGCCAGGGCCAGTTCTAAGTAATTTTTAATTTCCATTATGATTTTTTGTTTGTTTTTTTATTTTTTTGAGTCATGAAATATTTAGACATGTGCTTTTGTTTCCAGGAATAAGATTTTTATTTGTTATTGTTGTTGTGTCCTTTTGTTATTAATATTTACTGATGGTCTGAGTACAGACCATCAATTTTATCTTTAGCCTCATGGGTAGCCAGTGGTCCCAGCATGATTTATTGAAAAGTTGCTTCTTTTGGCACTGATTCTGCAATAGCACCTCTGTCATATGTCTAGAGTTTCTAGACTCTATTCTGTTCCATTGATCAACTTAACTTCTATCCACTAATATCACTATTCTAACTGATATGGATTTATAAAAATTCTAGTAGAAAAAGTCCCATATCTTTTTAATCTTAGTTTGATCTTAATTACTCATAAATTTCTAATAAAATCCCTATTGGTTTAGTTTGTGGGAAGCACTTAGTTTTCTTTGTGGGAAGATTTTTTGATTACTCATTCAATTGTTATTCATTGGGCTTTTCACTGAGATTGCCTGGAACCTATTGATCCATTGGGAGGTAATTGATATTTTTTCACTTAGAGCCTTTCTATGAATGTGGCATGGTTCTCTATTTATTTAGATCTTTTAAAATTATTCCAGTAAATGCTTAGACACGTTACTTGACACATTGTATTTTTATGCTATAGTAAATAGTATCTTTTCAAATTTTAATTTTATAGTTCTTAACTGAATAATCTAGAAATATAACTGTTTATTGTATGTTGATTTATAACATTGCTAAACTCTCAATAACTTATCTTTAGATTCTCTTTTAATTTTTTACCTTCACAGTCACATCTTATTGAAATAATTCTGTTTCAGCCTCTTCAATCATACTTTTATTTTTCTTCTTGCACTAGCTGTGACCTCCAGTATAAGGTTGAATAGAAGTATGAGAGTGAGCATCCTTTCTTATTCCTGATTTCAGATAGAAGACTTTCAATATTTTAGCATTAATAAGATATTTGACAGAGGTGAATACCCTTTATCAGACAAAAGTTATTTGATTCTACTCCTATTTTGCTAACCGTTTTTTTTTTTTTATTGACTAGATGTTGAACTTCATAAAATTCTATCTGTGAGTAAATCATACCATTTTATCTTTAATCGGTTAATGTAGTGGCTTAGAGTAATTAATTTTCTAATGTTAAACAAACTTTTCATTTCTGGGATAAATCCTACTTGGGCATGACATATTATCATTTTATATATTGTTGGATTTGCTTTGCTAATACTTTAGTTGGAATCTATTTTTTTGAGTGCTGTTTTCTGTAATTTTCTTTCTCATAATGTCCTTCTCAGGTTTGGGCATCCAGTTTTGCTAGCCTCGTAACTTTAACTGGGGAATGTGCCTTTTTCTCCCATGTTCAGGAATAGTTTGTACAGTAGAAAAACTATTTGATTCCTGACTGGTAAAACCCATTAGTGAAGACATAGAAGCTGTACTTTCTTTGAGGGAGAATTTTTTATTTCTGTTTCAATTGTTTGGTTTTTTTAAAATGTTTATCAGGTATTTAAGTTTTCTTTTGGGCCATTTTATAAAAATTTGCCAGTTTTATTAAATTTTCAAATTTATTGATGTAAAATTGTTTATGATATTCTCGTTATTTTCATATCTACAACATCTTTAAGTAATCTTAATTTTCATTACTTACACTAATTTTTTAAAAATCTTTTCTATTAAAAAAATCTTTTCTATTGTTTGACTTACCTGACTGGTTGTCTGTCAGTTTTGTTGATCATTTCAAATTTTAAAAATTGAGCTTCTGTTGAATCATTCCATTGTGCATTTATTTGCAAATTCCATTTATTTTAGCTTTTATTATTACTGTATCCTGCTTTCTAATATTCTAATTTAAAAAAATACTTTAATGTGGAAAATTATAAGCATTTTCAAAATTAGAGAAAACAGTAAAATGAACCATCAGGTACCTATCATTTAACTTCAACAACTATTGATTCATGATCAATCTTGTTTTATCTATAGCCCTATCCACTTTCCCCTGCCCTTCGAGTATTATTTGGGGCATAATCCCAGCCAGCCTGCATTTCCCCATATATATATTTAGTATATACTCTAAGTGATAGGACAGGTGGTTTTTAAAGTAACACATTTTATTTTGGAACATTTCAAGTACACTAAGTAGAAGTACAGGAAATAGCAGAGTGACAGTAATGATCCCATCATTCAGTTTAATTCTCGATTCCTATCTTATTTCCTCTGTATCCCTCCTGCTCCCCTCCCCTAGATTATTTTAAAATATATATCTTTTCATTTACAAATATCTAAATATATATGTAAAAGCTAAGGTCTTCTTTGCAATGTATAGACAGTAACATTTTCATATCTAAAAGTTATTAACAATAATTCTTTAATCTCACCCATATCTAGTCAGTATTCATTTTCCCAAGTCTCTCACTTTTTACCATTTTCTTGAATCAAGGTCCAAATTCATCCATTTTATTTATTGATCCATATCTTAAATCTCTTTTTAGTCTATGGATTCCTTGTGTTGCTCTTTTACTTCCTGGTGTTTGCTTTGTGTTGTTTTATTTGTAAGCTGTTTGATTTATAAAAACCAGGCCATTTGTCCTATAGATTTATCTCACATTTGGATTTTGCTCTTTTCATCCGCTTTTTGTCATTCATGGGGTTCTGTTTTTCCTTTATTTTTTGTGTAAATTGATAGTTCTTCTGCCTTAATCAGATAATGGCTTGATTTTTTTTCTTTACACAAATGCTTTATAGGGGTGAGATATACTTCCATCAGGAGACATATAATGTCTAATCTTCTTTGTTGTGATATTATAGCTATTGATGATTATTGCCCTGACCCATTAATAGATTAGTGGTTGCAAAATGGCAATATTCTATCGTCTGTCTTCTATTTATCAGCCAGAACATTTCTTAAAGCACAGCACTTCTCAGAAAATATTTGGTGACGGGTTAAGTTTATTTAGTAAATGCAAGAGAAATACTTGACTCTTTCTCTTTACCAGTTTTCAAAATAAGGGTTGGTTTCCTCAAATAGTCTAATGATGACCGATATCATCTAAAGTGTTATTATGAACTCCTGGAGTTAAATATAGGTAGGCGCAAAAGTAGGTTGACCGTTGTGAGTATGCAAAAACTTTATCCTTGTATTATTATTTATTACTTATTGTATTATTTTCCATACGAACAACTGTAAATCTAATTTAGCCCCACCCTGTATACTGATACATTTTGATGTGCTGAAATTATCTTATCACTGCCACTGCTCAAGTCTTCCCATTTGTTCCCATTGTGTCTTTAAATTGGCCCCTGTTTTCTTTTGACACAGCCCTTGTCATCATTGGCCCTTTCCTTACTGTCTGGCACAAGAAGCCGCTCCATGTTCCTTTTGGACAGTTCTGTTACAGACTGCGACTCAATTCTTTTTTCCAGGGGCTCTGGATCCTCTCAGCTGGAAATAGAGACCGCAATCGCAATGTTAGGCCTACTCGCTGAGAACAGGTTGGCCATGGTTTTCAAGAGTTTTTCAAAGTAAAGTTAGGATATATTTTTTTAAAATTATTTTTATGAGTTCATTTGATGCTTCCGGTTCAAATTCGGGGCTATGGGTTTTTACTAACCTTCATCCAACCTACATCTGCATATCTTTTCTCCCCTGTCCCAAATCTCACTGCCAATATAATTACTTATTTTCTTTATCCCACAAAATATATAAAAAGTCTCAGCATAACAATACCAACAACATGATTGTTAAAAGCAGTTTGACTTTTTTAAAAAAGTATATTCTATTAAGATTCACTGTCAACTTACTATGTTTTAAAAACATGGGATATTTTTTCTCTGAGGGTAATATTTCCACCTAGTCACACAGTTAAGTGACATTGTTTCATTTTAATTTCAATGTATAAGGATTACATTTTTAATTTAATGTTATTTTATACTTTACCAGATCCCAAAGTCAAACCCACAAGACAAAGGGTGTTCATAGCTGACATTAAAAATTCTTTTACTGTCTAGTCTGTCCCCCTCTCTCCCTATCGGTAACCGTTACTTTTAATTTTTTGACTTGTTCTTCTGCTGTTTATTATTACATATTTTATATGTCTAAATATATGATAAAATTCACTTTTATAACATATCATAGCTTCCTTTTTAGATACATGGTGGCATAAGATACATACTTTTTATATTTTTTTTCACTTAAAAATATAACAAAGATGTTGACATAATACAATAATATCACTAACACATCTAAAAATTTAACAATATTCCCTTCATATAAATATCCAATCAGGGTTCAGATTCCCTCAGTTGCCTCATAAAGATTATTTTTATTATTTTTAAATCAATTTTTACATGAGCCAGTCCTTCTCTTTCTCTCTCTCTCCAGCAATTTATCTGTTTAGGAGAAAACAGGTCATTTGTCATGTAGAGTTTTCTCAGTCTGAGTATTGCTGCTTGCCTGTCCGTGACTCTGGCTACGTGTTCCCGTCTCCTGTCTTCCTATACAATGGTAGTTAGATCTAAAAATCTCTTAGTTTTTTTTATATATTTTGTTCTTCCATTTCTACTTTCTTAAGATGGATGGATGTTGCACTAATATTTAGCCTTGTGCTTAAAAAGAATATATATTCTGTTCTGTAGTTGGTTGGTGCAATCTTCTATACTTTAAGTTATACCATATGAAATTTGCTATTTTTGGAGTTCAAAATGAAAATTCTGCATTTTTTTTCGAGATGTATTTTATTTATTTAAAATATATACAGTTTGCATTGATTGTTTTTCTCTGAATAAACTATTAAATGATATATTTCATTTTTATTTCATTTGGCATTTTTAGACTTTATAAATTATTCAAACCCTCCAATTAATGCTTCTCCATGGGGAATGTTTTGTCTATTGGGAAGAGCTCCCAATCCTGATAGAGGTGGTGGCACATTGGATCAAAGTCTGCTGACAACGTTGGGCACAGCTAACATTTCATAGCCCGATTCGGTTATGTTTTCAGTAGTGAGTGGGATAAAATGTCGGCATGCAAAGCTTGGGACTATGTCTGGTAACCATTGTGGATTGCTTTTAGGTCATCTTTCATGCATAGTTTAAATTTTTGATAATATGATGCCACTGCTATTATCTTTTTTTTTAAGATTTTATTTATTGAGTTGAGAGAGAAAGAGAGAGAGAAAGTGGGAGGGGGGAGCAGAAAGCATCAACTCATAGGTAGTTGCTTCTTACCTGTGACCGGACTGGGCAAGCCCAGGGCTTTGAATCAGCGACCTCAGCATTCCAGGTCAACACTTTATCCACTGCGCCACCACAGGTCAGGCCATCTAACTCAAATTTTAAAAAGAATAATAAATGATGACTTTCCCTGTCCAACATGCTGTCCTGAGAACCGTTCGGTAATAGTTACAGCTTTGGTGCATACTTGGGAGCTTCATCAACATCTAGCCATTGTTTAGGTCACTTACAAGTGTCATACAGCTGATTTTTGTCACAGGTTATGACTTGCTCTAAAATTGCTCTGCAGTGGTGAGTAGTGGGCATAGCCCACATGTTTGTGTTTTTTAAAATCATTATCAGTTGGTGTTCTCACTAGTCTACTTTTTTTTTTTTTTTACCATCCCTATTGCAGTCAGTTGTTGAGAAACTGTCATAAATCTCACATTGTGAGTTGTGAATTAGGTTCTACTGTGGCTCTGAGTTGACCTTTCAAAACGGAGTTGGGTCTTCTCAACCTTTGATACCCAGTTCCCCAAAATTTAATTTCTGAGCCATCAGCAAGCAAACGGCTCTTCAATTAACAGAGCCATTTCCAAAGGCCAAATTATCTTTCAACCTGTTTCACGGGATTGTGTCTGTTTAAATTCATATATTAAAAAGTATCTCAAATTCCTTTGAAAGCATCATAATGATCACATAATGGGAAAAACAGTTAATAGCTAAAACATCTCAATTATCAAAAACAACTAAAGAGTAGAATCCTGTTATAAATTTTAGAGACAGTAGGAATTATACTAGATGTCAGTTTCACTAATCACAGACAATTTTAACACAGTACTAGCTATTTTATGTGGTAAAGCCTAGTATTTCCAGTAGGTCAATTTTAGTTTTGTGTTTTTCAAGTCTTCCATATTCTTACTGATCATCTGTCTGTTTCACCTATCAATAACAGAGAGAAATGAGTTAAAACCTTCATCTGTGGTCAATTTGCTTATTAATCTTTATAATTCTATCAATTTTACTTTATGCATTTTGAGGCTATGTCAGAACATGCATGTATATTTTAACTTTTTAAAATCTTCCTTATGAAATGACCAATCTTTAGTAAATTTTTTACTTAAAATCTATTTTATTCAATAATAGCATATTGGTGGTGGCTTTTTCCTCCAGAGTGTTGCTTTTATTTATATCTTCCCATTCTTGACTCTCAACTTCTCTGTATGTTTTAATATGGCTATTATAAATAGCATATTATTATGTTCCTTATATTTCATTTTATAACTTTATAATTTTTTTCTCTTCTGTCATCTTATTTAGTGTTTTATATTTGTATTTGTGTATACCTTTTCTCCCTCTCTTGCCTCCTTTTGGATTAATTGCTACTTTATGTTTTTATCACTACCACTAGTTTGGAAATTACATACCGTATTCTGTGTGTGTGTGTGTGTGTGTGTTTTAATTATAAGATGTTAACTAATCAAATTCTAAAAATAACTAATATTTTCCCTATTCCTGAATCATGCAAGACCTTAATAATACACAATATTTTAATGGCATGCACCTTCTATACAATATTGTTTTATTTCTATCTCTTTCACCCCACACATCATTACTTTTAAAATCAGCGTTTCTTTAGATTCACCCACATATTTACCACTCTCTCTGCCTTTCATGCATATCACATCTTTATCTTTAACCTGTAACAATATTCAAAGTGGTCAAAGTATCTCCTTTAGGCTTTCCTTTGGTCATTACCTAATTTTGACAAACTATTTTTTTTGTTGTTTTTATCTTAGTTTTTAAAAAATATTTTCCCTGCTATTTGTATATGTCTATATGTATTTTTCTCTTAAAAATTTTATTCTGTGGCCTGTTCACTCCCATTGTTGCCAGTCAGTAGTCAGCTGTTCAACTACTTCTCTTAAAGTAAACTATATGCCTACAAGACCTTCCCTATGTCTTTGCTATTGCTCAATTTTACTATGACATGTATAGATATAGATTTACTGTCATTTGTCCTGCTTGGACTTTATTGGGCCCTAAAAATCTGACTTCCATTACTTATGGAAAATTCTCAGCCATTATTTCAAGTATATCTTCTGCTTCACTCATTCTCATTCTCTCTCTCTTCCCATACCCCACCTTTCTCTGTTTTTCTCTCTCTTTCCTGGGATTCCAATCAGATGTATGTTAGAATTTCTTCCTCTAAATATCATTTTTCTTAACTGCTTTTTCACATTTTTCATATTTTTGTCTCTGTACTGTACTCTGGATAAGTTCTTCAGATATATTTTCCAGTTCACTAATTCTATCTTCATCTATTATCAATCTGCTTTTTAGCTCACTCTTTGAGTTTGTATTTTGGTAACTAAGCAAATATTCTTTCATGTCAAAAAAGTTCTATTTAATTTGTTTTTAATCTACCTGCTCATTTTCAGCTAGTGATTCTTTTTTTTATGCTTTTTATTCTCTAATTTAGTTTTAATAATTTTATACATACTCATAATCACAGTTTCTATCAGAGTCTGATTAGAATCTATAAGATTCTTTTAGAAGTTCTAGAGGGTTTTAGTATTCTGTTTGATGGGTTTTGATGATTCTCCTTTAAGATAGATTTTTTTCATGGTATATTTTTAAAATTTGGATTGTGAGTCATTTTCAGTGGGGGCATTTGTGACCAAGATTGGGAAAATTTTTGTACTATATTAACTTCTGGAATTTGATCTTCTTGTATAAGTGAAACTTTTTCCTACCTAAATCCCAACTAGAGATAAATTTCATTGTTATCTCCTGCAATAGGATAGCAAAATTGCTTTCTAGCATATCTTTACCAAGGACGAGCCCTTCGATGATCCTAAATTTTGTGAGAGTTATTTGAACTTCAAGCACACAGGGCATACAATCTTACTTTCCATCTCCCCTTGGTCATTAAGTCTGAAAATAACCGAAGTCCTAAATTTGAAACACATGCCCCTATTCTCACCACATGATCCATAGTAACAGCTCATATGTTTACCTCTTTGGTTTTCAGTCAACTGTTTCTTCCTGGTACCTCAAGATTTTCTTCTTTTTTGTGAGATTAGTTGTAGATTTTAAACACCATTATATTTTGTTTAGATTTTTTTCTATTTATTTCCAATGGGAGGGCTTTCATCTGGAATAGGTATTATAAGCTCACTTTTGCAGGGGAGAGGGGTGTGTAGGTATGCCAGTGAATGAGAAAGAAGGGGATTGATCAGCCCAGATAAAGTCAGTATATGCTGAGATTTTTTAGAAGTATTTTTCAAGACCAGGTCAGGGTTCCCTTTGGGAAAGCTGTGGTGTATAGGTGCTCCCCACATCCTAAGAATTGTGCAAGAACCGAATCAAATGACATTTTATATTTGGATTAATCAAATGCTAAAGTTTACTTTAAATAAAAACAGTTCAATAGTGAGTGGGGCTTAACAAAGTTGTTAGTATCTAAAACTAATCCCCAAACCTCAGCATGTGGCTTTTATATTGCTGCTTAAGCTCTCCTTGCTATGTGTCATTTGATAGCACTCCAAGACAAGAGTTGGGTCCAGATGGGAAATCTGGATTAGAAATAGTTATCATTAGATTTAGGCTTAATTTCCTATCTTCCTGTGTCTTAACTGTGAAGAATATTGGAAGTTTGTAGGAATGAGATGTGTCCATTTGGGATTTTGTGGGAATGAGTACATTAGAACTCTGGGTTTAGGAAGATTAGGCACAACCTCCTAGAAGGTGAGTGAAAGCTAATGTGAAGAACATATTCGCAAGGGCTCCCATTTCCATATGGGGCCTAATCCCTGTACTGATTGTGTCTGGGAACTTCCCCAGGACTCCTTCAGCCAGGATATTCTGCCTTCTAGGGTTTCATCCTATCGTTTTTCTTACTCTGATTTTTTTCCAACAAGCTGTGATTCCATTTGCTTTCTATATTCCAGGATTTTCTAGTCCTTGTCTAGATTCATATTTTGTCCCAGAGTATAATTATGCTATCATGCATTTGGAAAGCAATGTTTCTGTTATTTCAGAGGGGACTTGAGAGGAAACGGAAGTCTATGTAAGTACTCAGTCTGTTATTTTAAATGGAAAATGTGTCCGAAGTTTTATGATGAATGAGTGGCATGGATAGTAATGCAGACATCAGTCCTTTACAATTATTGTAATAGAATTAATAACTATTTACATATAATACTCTTAAAAATTATTGCTTATAGTTAAACACTTCTAACTTGATACCTGGGACCTGTTTTAAAGTACCAAGGATCCATTTGTGTAAAAACATTTTTTGTTCCTGCAAATAACAAATCTGATTTTAGATGTAAAGAGAAGATTCAGTTCAATACTACTTATATAGACAATACATCAAAGTAGAAAATGCTGAGCTTAATTCCCAATTGCTGTAGTTGAAATATTAATATAGGTAGGGCTTTAGGAAAAATTAACATATTCCATATAAAATCATGTATATAAACAAAGGTGAACCAGTCCTTCATGCCATCAGTTTATTCTCTATGTTGGTAGGCTTGTGCCTAAGGTATAATGTAAAAGTCCCTTCTCTTGAAAATACTTGGAAAGCCCAATAGTCTGGTCATTGTTTAATGTCAAAAAATGAGACAAATTTTCTTTAAAAGGCAAGATGGGTATTTCTTAGACCTTTCCACCAAATAGGCTTACAGGTAATAGTAATCCATAAGTAAAGGACACACCTAGTCTCCAAACTATGTTCTCTAAATACTATTCCCCACTAAAAGGAACTTGGGCTTCTTGAAGCCTTAGCTGGTTCCAGTTTGGGGCAGGAGGATATGATATACATATTTGCAACAAGATACCATGTTGTGCCAGACAATAAAGAAACTATCAAAGATTAAAGGATCCTCTCAAAAGATACAAGGACATATACAAATGGGCTCCCATTGGCAATAAATGGATCACTGTGCGCATCAAAAAGAATAATGGATGAAATTGGTTGAAACACATTGAGTCCAATGACCCTTAAATCAAAAAAGAGTGAGAGAGACAACACCAAAAGCTACCACTGCCACAAGCACTAACTGGATACCATTGGAAGTGATTCCTCACTCTGAAAACTGGCAACAGAAAGGAAAGGAATAGTAAGCGTTTATCCTGTTTTCTCATATAAATTATATTTCTGGGTAACTAAATAGTCCCAGATAATAAGGAAAAGTTTTTTTATACAGAAAAAATTTTAGTTTACAAAAAGAGAATCTGTTATAAATTGAAAATTACTATTTTAAGACTTCTAATAAAATAATTGGTACTTCTTAATGGTAAAGACAGAATGTTTTCATTTAGTCCCTTGAAACATATAAGTATCTTATACATTGTCCAAGGAGAATATTATATATATATATTTTATATATAAAAATAATATATTTAAGTTATGTGTGTGTGTAAACACGAGATAGGTAAAGCACAATCTAGAGAACTATTGAATCTGTGTAATACACAGATCTGTTTGGGATATGGAGATTATTGTCTATTTTCTCTATTTTTGAATATGTTTGAAATTTTCATAATATGTGTAAAAATTAAAATGAATTATTTGTGTGGTTCAGTTGAAAAGACTGGAGTCAGAATTTAAAGGCCTGGATTCTAGTTTTCACTCCATATTAAGGAGGTTTTTTACATAAGACTAATAGCCTCTTAGAGTATGTTTATCTATAATATAGTGTTTACTATATCGTAGCATTTCAGAGCTTGTTAATTGGGATTCTGATCTGGGGAAATAAGAGCAAAACAGAATTCTGTGTTGAATGTAAGCTTGGAAGAACCTGCATAGTCTGTTCCCTCTTTTAGAGTCAGATGCATATTAGCATTTTAAAGCCCTTGAGAACTTAGTCAGCAAACAAGGAAACAACCAAACAGTTTAATCTCTTTAGTTCAGTGTTTCCCAAACATATTTAATGACAATACCCTTCTCTTTGATTTTTTTTTCATTTAACACCTATAAACTGGGGGAGGGGGGAATTTTGTATTATATGATTTCTAAGAACCCTTTCGTTGCTAAAATTCTATGGTTTTGTTAAGTGTTTGTTTAAAACGCCTGTAGAAAATCAGAATAGTTAATACTGTGGGGGGGATCAAATCAGTTTGACAGAAGTGCCTGTTTAATTCAGTTCAAATGTTTTATCAAGTAGCCCAGATAGGACAGCTTGAGTGATAAAAAATAATCTTGGCAGCATCCTATGAGTCCAAGCGTTGTTATACTGGTGCTGTGTTGACCTTGAGTAAAGCCATAGCATTCATTTGGTCTATCATAGTGATCAATGCTGATTGGTCAACAAGGAGATTGTTTAAAGTGATTCGTGTCAATCAGAAAGCTCAGCAATGGGCAAGTTCAATGTCCACATATTGCCAGGTGTCCCTGAAATGACCACCTTGGCCTACTTTGGAATGGTCTTGATACTTGATCTGTAACATGTTCATAACTACCACATTTCCTCCATACAAATAGTTTATTGACTCTTCTCTCAATTATTTAAAATTCAGGGGGTGATAACTATAACAATATGGAGATGTAAGAGGGTCCATGGTTGACCTTCATTTGAATGATTAATTTTGTCTAAAGAAAACATATGGTCTCTTCAATTATCCCTGAAGATAAATGCAATACAAATGCAAGCCCCTGTTCTTCAATCTTCAGGGGGGAAAAAGTAAACTGCTGTCAACGGTTTTCTCATGTCTGCTCTTAGTAGGGTTTTTTGGAAGGTTGGGATATGCAGGGGAGGGGTCAGGCACATGTGTGGGAGTGATTGATAGTATAGAAAAAAGGATGCTCAATTCTGTGTCTGTCCTGCAACTATATAATGTATGAGTTTTTAAATCACACTTTTAATATTGAGATAGGCCCTGGCCAGTTGGCTCAGTGGTAGAGCGTCGGCCTGGCGTGCAGGAGTCCCTGGTTCGATTCCCGGCCAGGGCACAGAGAAGCACCGATCTGCTTCTCCGCCCCTCCCCCTCTCTGTTTCTCTCTTCCCCTCCCGCAGCCGAGGCTCCATTGGAGCAAAGTTGGCCCGGGCACTGAGGATGGCTCTATGGCCTCTGCCTCAGGCACTAGAATGGCTCTGGTTGCAACAGAGCAACGCCCTAGATGGACAGAGCATTGCCCCCTGGTGGGCATGCCGGATGGATCCCGGTCGGGTGCATGTGGGAGTCTGTCTGCCTCCCCGTTTCCAACTTCAGAAAAATACAAAAAAATAAATAAATAAAATAAATAATATTGAGATAAAATTTTGAGATAATTATAGGTTCACATGCAGTTGCAAGAAATAATAGAGATCACATGTAATCTTTAGTCAGTATTTCCCAATAATAAAATCTTGAAAACTATATAGTACAGTATTACAATCAGGATCACAATGTGCAGTTTTTGAAGAGTTTAGAGGAGATGCCAAAAATAAAGACAGAAGAAGTGGAGGGGCTTTCTGTATGAACTTTATCTCAGACTGCCTACCTATCTCCCATATTTTAAGAGCAGAAATCCAAATTACTATTTATTATCGGCACTGAGGCATCTTGATGCTCTCTCTTTCTGCATATGTATAAGGAAATCATTTGTTTTATGCATACATAAAGTGTTAATATCCTCAGCCGTCACGCTTAGAAATAAGCATATACAGTATGATTTTGCCTATGCTCATACCACACCCTCCTCACCCAATGTATGTTAAGGTCTCAAAATTTTTCAAGTTGCAAACTAAAGCAAGTTTATTGGAATCTAGACCCAACAAAAAGATCCCATGGATTGAATTTGCTGTCTTAAGCTTCTAAAGCTGTTATTGATCTAGAGCAGGGGTCCCCAAACTACGGCCCGCGGGCCACATGCGGCCCCCTGAGGCCATTTATCCGGCCCCACCGCACTTCCGGAAGGGGCACCTCTTTCATTGGTGGTCAGTGAGAGGAGCATAGTTCCCATTAAAATACTGGTCAGTTGGTTGATTTAAATTTACTTGTTCTTTATTTTAAATATTGTATTTGTTCCCGTTTTGTTTTTTTTACTTTAAAATAAGATCTGTGCAGTGTGCATAGGTATTTGTTCATAGTTTTTTTTATAGTCTGGTCCTCCAATGGTCTGAGGGATAGTGAACTGGCCCCTTGTGTAAAAAGTTTGGGGACCCCTGATCTAGAGTATCATAGGAAGGACTGTATGAGACACGTCCACGCTTAGGACATACTAGAAGGTTAAAACACATTGGTCAGGGTTGCTGGTCCCTGTCCATTTACCTTTAACTGACTGACTTCCGTGAATGCTTCTATGCTGCTGGAAGAATCGCCTCTCTTCTTTTCTCCCTTTGTAATAATTATTTATCCAAATAGTGGTGTCAGATGCGACCTGCTGCTGCAGCCGTAAGTCCATCATCTATTCTTGCCCACTGCTCAGATCCTTGGGCGATACAAACGTGTGTGTGCCGAGGGTAAATATTTGACCGCTGTTCTAGCCACCATTGCACAGCCCCTGAGTGACCCTGCATTAATTAGCTGAGAATTTCAGGGCTTTGAATCCGATTGAATCAAAATATTGTTTTTACAAGTTGATGAAGGCTCTTGATTGATGTGGGCCCTGCTGATTCTTTAAAGGATTAAATTGTATGTACAGATTACAGAGTCCTGGCTGTCATTGTTTAAAAGGGGATTGTTTTTTAACAAAACTTTAAAAAAAAATAGTGCTAAGGTGTGTTTTCCTCCCAGTAGATGCTGTGATCATTTCAGCGGGGCATGTACATGGATGTTTAAGTATAAAAGAGAATTAGAAAAAATGAGGGAAATAGTCAAGAAAAATATCAGGTAGAGATAAAGAGACAGAAGAAAAAAAAGACACAAAGAAGTGGATAAAATAGGAGGAAGGGGGCTTGGCTTCTATTCATACTGAAAAAATATCTATGTTTTCTGTGCACATCTCCCACGGTAAAGCCTGCCACATTTCACCCTGGGCTCACGAAGGGCACAGGCATCGGGGCTTAGGGGACCTGAGCGGCAGGCAGTATTTCCAGTGAGATACACTCTCACTGCCCCGGGCCACCTGGCTAACTGCCCACGAAACCTGAGAGCCCACCACCCCCGTACCCGTGTGAGTGAGCTACAACGTGACCCAGTGTCAGGCCCTGGTCCGGAGAAAGGGCAAGACAAGGAAAGCTTGGGGGCAGCTGGTGGGAATAAAGATGGAAGAGGGAGGAGCACAGATTCCTCTCCCCGCGAAACCCTTTCACGTGAACGGGAAGTATCCGGGTCTCCAAGCAGGGAGAGTTTCAACGTTCTGCTCTTCTATTTCTCACTCAAGATCGCTTAGGTCGGTCCTGTGTTGATGCTTTTCTCCACCTGCAAACGTACAAAACTTTAATTTCATCGTGCACCTGTTACCTTGAAAAATGACTTTTCACATGGACTCCATGATGTGGAATGAATCCAAACCAATCGGCATATGGAAGAAACAGTAAAACAGGACACAAAGCATCCTGGGCCCAGAGCAAAGAGGTTGCGGAAGGTCCCAACCGCAACCCTTCACGCAGCTTCGGAAATGAACTTCCAGTTTTTGAATACTTCTGGGCACATGCTACTTTCCCTAGGTTCCTTTTGGGACAGATTAACTGGAATCCTGCATGCTTTCTGAGGTGTACTCTCCTTCCAATTGTCAGGAGTCTGGTCCCAAAAATTCGTTAAGCCATAGTGTATTATAGGGTAGGTAGCACATGGTCATAGGTAAGAGTGACCTGGAGCGTGAAAAAGGGGAATCTGTAAGAAGTAAAATTATGTCAGCCTATCGTTTCGTTTTTATTTTTATTTATTTATTTTTTTAATCATACATACAGAACTGCATGAGGGTCATTTGAAAGAGCATGTTGGTAGGTGCTGGCCCCGTCCTTTGGGACCACTGTAACAAAGTAACATACACAGGTGGCTTATAAACCACAGAAGTGCGTTTCTCACTTCCAGGGGCTGGAAGTCCAAAACCAGGGTTTCAGCCTGAATGGGTCCTGGTGGTAACCCACTGCCAACCTCTCTGGTTCCCACATGGCAGAGAACAGAGAGGGTAAGTAAGCTTCCCTGTGACTCTTAGAAGGGCACTAATCCCATCCACACAGCTCTGCCCCCATGACGTCATCTAATTCCAGTTATCCCCCAAAGGCATCGCCTCCTGATACCATCTCATTGAGAGTTTGGGAGGGATATGAAAACTTTCAGTCCATAGCAAGTACAGAGTGGTAGCTTTAAAATTAAGCACATGCCTCTCCCTTCCTGTCTCTCCCTCTCTCTCTTTCTCTCTCTAAAATCAATTTTTTAAAAAAAAGGCTTAAAAGAAAAAGCCAGACCAGTGGTGGCACAGTGAATAGACCATTAACCTGGGACACTGAAGTCACTGGTTTAAAACCCCGAGGTCACCAGCTTGAGCACGGGCTTGCCAGCTTGAGCACAGGGTCGCTGGCTTGAGCACGGAATCATCAGCATGATCCCAAGGTCTCTGGCTTGAGCTCAAGGTTGCTGGCTTGAGCAAGGGGTCACTGGCTCAGCTTGAGCAACTCCCCCCCCCCCCCCATCAAGGCACATATGAGAAGCAATCAATGAACAACTAAAGTGATGCAACTACAAGTTGATGCTTATCATCTTTCTCCTCCTTCTCTCTCCCCTCCTCTCTCTCTCTCTCTCTCTCTCTCTCTCTGTCTCTCTCAAATCAATAATAATAATAATAATAAAAAGGATTAAACGCATGCAGGCAGAACCTAAGTAGAACAAATAAGTAGGATGTGGTCAGTGGAGAAGACCACCAGGAATGGTGGGTCCTCAGAAGCACCTCAGGGAGATGGCCGATGTGAACACACTCAGAGCAGAGGGAATGGTGGGTCCTCAGAGGCACCTCAGGGAGATGGCCGATGTGAACACTCAGAGCAGAGGGAATGGTGGGTCCTCAGAGGCACCTCAGGGAGATGGCCGATGTGAACACACTCAGAGCAGAGGGCATGGTGGGTCCTCAGAGGCACCTCAGGGAGATGGCCGATGTGAACACACTCAGAGCAGAGGGCACTCTCCTAAGGGAAAAAGGTGAAGTTATAAGAAATCAGGGCAGATGCTGATTAGTTAGATGGGTTGAGGGCAGGAGAACGATGCGGGTCAAGGAGCTGAAAAGACAGTTTAGAGAAGTGGCCCCTACATGGAGGACTCTGAATCCTAGACTGAGGCACAGAAGCAGAGGCCACAGAGACCCACTGTAGAAATCTGATCAGAGGGATGGTGGGAGGACAAGCCCCGGTCTGAGGACTTACCCTTTGTCCACGTAGCTGTTAGACTCCATACAGTCAAACCTTAACTTACTGGGTCTTCAGTCTGGCTGGTTTTCAGAATCAGCTGTGGAATTTTAAAAGATGTCAATTTCTGATCTCTAATCTCACAGAATTTGATATAGTTGGTCTGAAATAGGGTCCAGAAATAGGCATTTAAAAGTTCCCTAGGTTAGAGCTTCCAAACCGTAAAGGGCCTAACAATGGCTTGGGATCTTGTTGAGAAGCAGACTCTGATTCAGCAGGTCCGGGGGGGAGCTGAGGTTCTGGGGGTCTGGTGAGCGCCCGGTGCGTGGTCTGCGGGCCCCACATGGAGAAGGAGGAGAGAACCACGTACGTTTAGGACCTGCTGCCTCAGACGAACAATGTAGGTGAAGTAACCTAGCAGGATGAAATTTTACATCATTTCTTGGAGCAGAGAGAAATAAAGAGGTGATTTTTATTTTTAAAAGAGAAACCAAAACATGACCATGGAACACTGAGACTCTTTTACTTTTCATATCTGTCTGTGACATCAGTCTCGTGGCACGTCAGCCAGCTTCACAGTCAGTGAGAGAGGTAAAACAGAAGTCTTCAGGTTTCCCTGGAATTGGTCAAGAATGGGCTGTTCTTCTAGGTTCTTCTTTCTGTCTTCAGAACCAAGTGGGCACTATTTCAAAAGAAAGGGAGGAAGGAAGGGAGAAAGAAGAGAGGAAGGGGGAGAGGGAGGGAAGGAGGGAGGGAGCAGACAGGAGAGTCACTGTAGGTATTGCTTGGCGAGGGAGGACTACAGCTGTGTGGAAGGAGATGAGCTATTCCTAAATTATAGGTATGTATGTGTGTGCACAGGTATATGTGTATGTGTCTGTGTATATAAATGTAAGTGCTATATAGTATAATTACATTATAATGACACATATACATATCTATACTGGCATATATAATTACCTATTATTATATGTGTGAATATATATACACACACACATGTGTCTATGTGTATATGTATGTGTGTGACGTGTATACATACATATACATACATACATATATACATACATAGAGAGAGAGATAAACTAAGCTAGTGGAAAATAAATCACTTAATTCTAACATAACAGTTAGGCACATTATAATGATCTATAAAACCAATATATCCATAGTTATTAATGTAATTGAACAATACCTATCATAAAGTTAACCTTATTTGATACCTGCCAGACAGTATTCTGAGAACCACACATATGAGAGCACACTTCAGTGAAACAAACATTTTTTTTTTTTTTTGCTGAACTGAAAAACAGGGAGGCAGAGAGACAGACTCCCGCATGAGCCCTGACCAGGATCCACCCAGCACGCCCAGTAGGGGGTGATGCTCCGCCCTTCTGGGGCATTGCTCTGTTGCAACCAGAGCCATTCTAGCACCTGAGGCAGAGGCCATAGAGCCATCCTCAGCACCAGGGCCAACTTTGCTCCAATGGAGCCTTGGCTGTGGGAGGGGAAGAGAGAGGCAGAGAGGAAGGAGAGGGGGAAGGGAAGGGAGAAGGGTGGAGAAGCAGATGGGCAATTCTCCTGTGTGCCCTGTCCGGGAATCAAACCTGGGACTTCCACACGCTGGGCTGATGCTCTACCACTGAGCCAGCTTGCCAGGGCTTAAACATTTTAAATCAAGCATAGCTACAGCTAAGATCGTTGACCACCCTCATTCCCACTGTCTATTTTATGTGTACTAAAGGCCTATCCTCCCTTTGCAGGCAAAAAATCCTGCTCTTTCCCCTTGAAGGGTCAGGGGTTCTCGGTGCTGTGGCTTCAGATGGTCTGAGGTTTCCAATCTGTGACCCAGGCCGGGCCAAGAATACAACTGACCTTCACTGCGGTCCTAGAAATGAGGTTTGGTCATCACTGAGAAGTCTCGGCACTCCTCAGGTTACCTTCACTTCCTTCACATGGGGGAGAGTTGTGAGGGTCTCAGCTCTGGGGCGCGGGAGGGAGCACCGGAGTGCGGCATGGACTTCCGGGGTCTCCTGCAGCAAGTTAAATATTCCCGCAGAGGAGCAGTGCACAAAATGCAGTAAAATACGCCCTCCCCTCACTCACTATAACTCTCTTATTATCTTGGGCTCAGGTGTGTTGCATGAATATACAATAATGGGGCTAACAAGATGGTCTGAGGTCACAGAGGGATAAACCATGGTGTAATCCAGCTCCGAAAGCCGCTCTGGTAATGGAAATTGTAGAGCAGTCTTGTGGCTACTTTTGTAATAAAGATATACAAAGATGAATATAGGTTTCCAGGAATTAATCTGAGAGCCTTTGATCCAATTTATACTGGAGTGGCTGCATTGAAGGCAGCTCGGTAGACAGGATTCCAATTTAGGTTGATAGAGTGCCGTGGGGTCCCGGGGAGGAAGGGTTCCCTGTAATTGGGAGATGATTTTATTTTTGAAATGCCTATCTCTTGGCTCTGTCAAAGGCCGTGTAGCTGTCTGCCTTGTCTGTGCTTGTAACCAGGCCCAAGACCCCGAACTCGCGGAGTAAGCTTCTGGTTCAGTGTTCAGCCTGACAGACAGGCTTCCAGTTACATTCTTTCAGAGGGGACCCTGGGACATACTGCAGTTTATGGTTATGATTGTTCTGTGGACCAAGCAACGTCAGACCCACGGAGAGGGGAGGCTCAGGACAGCTTTATGTCACCTTCTCCTTCGCCCCTTCTGTTCTGGACCTGCTACAAGTGTCCAAGTTTAAGGTTCTTACGAGTTTTCACTCTGAAACCAGGAGCTGGGTGGGTCTGAGGAGCATAGGGAAACCGTTCTTACTTTGTCCTTGAAAGTGTGTCATTCTCTGGCAGATGGCCAGGTCGGGGGACAGAACTGGAGACAGCTGAATTCAGGCCGTGACTCTCGAAGAACTGAAATTCCTGGCACACTTTTAATAGAATAGCCTCAAACCAACCCAAGAATGTTGGCTATGCCTCCCTTATTGTCATTCTATCTGTTTGATTCTCTGAGTTGCCAAGTCAGGAAAAAGTTCCTTTAAGGATATTTAGATTCAAAACCCATTTGATGCTTTCCATTGACTTATCTTTTTTTTTAAGTAGCATTAGGGAATTATTCTCTTCAAATCCTGCCTTCGTAGCTGTTAAGAGAGGCTTGTGTTTAAACTCCTGTTCCGCGTAAGATGAATCAGAACGCGCTGACTTCTGGCACTCTCCCTCAGAACTTCTGGGCCTCTTATTGGTAATTTTATTTAGTCCTTTCACTGATGCAATTTTGAACATATATGAGCTCATATATTTTTATCATATATGAGCTTATGTATTTATGATTCACATAAGAAACAGATCATGGTTGCGGGAACACCCTTTTAAGTCCAATTTGAAAAAAGAGGTTTGTAACACATTTTTATTTGTGCCCTGAATGATCACTTAGGGTTCTTCTCTCAGTATCAGAAAAGCTGGCTGTACAACTGTTTGTTGTAATGTGAGGGGGATGAAATTTAATTATTACTAAAGGCGTTTTATTCTTTTTCGTTTTTAATTCTATTTTAATACTTTCCTAAATTGCATAGGTTGTCCTGTGTACTATACACACACAGGGTGGTGTAAGACGTGAACTGCTTTGAATAACAAATAAAAAGCAGTTTGTGTTCAGCTTAAAATAGCCCACAGCTAAAATGAAGGATAGACCTCTATAGCCAATGAAGCCAGAGAGAATATAATCATTTAGCCTGCAGATTACAAGTATATGTGTGTATATATATATATTTATACACACACACTAGAATTTGCTTACTTACATAAATCACCTTTTTGTTTAGCACAAAAGAACCAAGATTTTTAGTTCATTTTTATATTTATACTATCTCAGCTTAGATTATTTTTGATGGGAGTTGGGAATGGTATTTCTAGATGCAGCAAATGAAAAAAAAAAACTGTACTTCCCATTGTCTAATATTTAATTTATCTCCACAATTTCTTAATTGTTCTTCTGTAAAGCAAAGCTTTAATATGTCAGCCTAAATTACAATACAAAAGAGATCAGAAATTATGCTGTTAACATTTCCCATTTTCAGATATTACTGATTAGAGAAAATTATTTCTTATAATTTTACTATAGAAAAGCTATATGTCTAGTCATATCACTGCACTGAAACAAAATTAAGGAGAAATGGTTTCTTAACACTGTTTGCAGATTGTTTTTCTTTGAGAAGCAAAGGTTGCAGCATCTGATTTTACCCATGATTTTTCTTTATTAAAAGCTCTTGTCAGGGAATTAAACTTTTTAGGTCTGGGCATTGCTTTAAACATACAAAGCCTATCATGATGTTGGTCTTATAATAAAAATTAGTCTGATTTTAATTTAAAAAGATTTATACATAGTTCTCTTAGGAATTTTGTTGTTTTATTCACTAAGTTAGTAGACCAATGGAAACGTACCAATGATGTTTAGCTTGCAAGTTAATAAAAAACAAATCCCCGATTGAAATAAACTAGGCTTTTTTTTTTCCTTTTAATATAGAGAGCTCAAGTTCATGCCTAAGAAATTTACAAAGAGAAAACTTGACCAGATTTCTTTCTTATTTTTTAAAGATCAAATGCCTTCTGCATCACGGAACTCACCATTTTGGGGAGGGGGGGGGGATCTTGCCTTCTTAGAATCACTAATGCCCTTTGGTAAAACTGAACTTTTTTTCAGGGTGATATCAATGTCTATAATAGAAAAAAATATATAGAAGGAACCAGAAAAGCATTTTAATCTGAATGATTTATATATAGGCATCTTAGAAAACCTGCGTACTTGTGCATGAGAAAACCATACCTATGCTGTTAAAGACGCTAAATCAATGTGTACTTAACTTCTGATGCAAGTTGCAGAGCAGAAACAAGCACTGGTTAGGGAAACACTGTGTGGGTTTGCGTTTGTGACGGGACTCCTCGGGCTGTTTCGGAATTGGTGAACTTTTTTGGATTGCCTCAGTTGATGAAAGCTTAGAGCAGAGCAAGTGTGCTTCTTCACACAAATTTGTAAGGATGGTTTTGATAACTTTTATCTTTAATGTTTCAAAGAAGCTTTGTTAAAGTCCAGTGTGTGTAAAATGTGTACTTGGAAAGTACCAGGATCACAGGAAAGGAGACTTTTAAATATTCAAGGAGTATTTGTTTTTTAAGGAAAGCTAGTGAAAAAACTGCCTGGCAAGCCTATTTTTAGGCTTTCAGGTCCCTTCGCCCAATAGCATCCTTTACCTCTTCAGAGAGGAGACGCTACAAAGAAAATGGCTGATGAGGTTCCTAACTGCTATTTGTTAGGAAGTCATCAGTTTGTTATTTTTTTCTTTCCAAATACGCAGATTAGGATAATCAAAGAGGTGACAGTGGATTCCTCGTGGAATGAACTGTTCTCAGGCTCCATCCACCCAGGCACCGTTTTCGTGTCCGTGGGCTCTTCCGGCCCTGCCTGTGAGTGGACGTGTTTGTATACCCAAGGTTTCACCGGCAGACCTAATTTCAGAATACATAATGCATGATTTTGAAACCAATTTGTTATTGTAATAAAATATTTTTTAGGAATGCATGGAAGTACTCGAGAGGAGAATGTTAAATTATACATGCATTTTGGCCGAGTGGATTCATTTAGCTCAGTCTGCAGGTGAATCTCCTGTGACCTTGGCACTTGCTGGCTAGTATAGAATAACAATCAAAGCCTGGATTGGAAATCCGACCATTTCCAAATATTAACAACTTCTTTCAAAGGAAATGCTGATTTCAGCATTTATGTTAATGGGAACATCAGTATCTCTTTCAGAGTTTTTAGGGGAGGGAGGAGGGAAAAAAAATCCATGATCTTAATAGGATTAAAAAGCCAGGCTTTTATTTTCAAAATGCTAATTTGTTTTCTGCATTGTGTTTTCATAGCAGGGCTAGTTATTCACTACCCTAGGACCCACAGGCCACTGAAGACTCAGCTGTTGCATTGGTAACTATAGAAAAGTGACATAAAGGGTTTCTGTCTGCAAAGGAATTCTATATTCTTTCCAAGCCCGCTTCCTTTTTTTTTTTTTTTTTTTTTTTTTTCCTGAGTCAGTTTGGGGCCAAGGATTTTGAGATAGAGGGTGAGAGAGGACGAAAATGGCCTGACTCCTATCTGCTTCCCCCTTCGCACGAGGGGACAAACTTGAGTCATTAGAAGGGCGTTCATTGAAACAGCCTGTGACCCGTGTGAATCGGGTGAACCGCCGGGGCTGGAGAAGTTAGGCTGTGGAGTCGAGCGGCACTCTGTAATCTGCTTATCTCGCGAGCTTTTGCCAGCAGCTCGCCCGCTGCTGTTGGAGCTGAGCAGGGGGGCAGGGAGAGGGGGCCAGAGCCCAGACCATAATTTACCATGTAATTTGTTTTGAGATCCCTGTGATAGATTTCACTACCCAAGAAATTTGCAAGAGACGGGACCCTTACACTCTGAAGCCAGCTCCATCTTGTGACGTGAAGAGGTGCCGCCACGCCTGAGCCCCGTGATGACCTTGTGAAACTGGGACTCACCTGTACTTACCTGGGTTTGGAGCGGGATTCCCTCATTCATTCTCTCTCTCTCTCTCTCTCTCTCTCTCTCTCTCTCTCTCTCTCTCTCTCTCTCTCTGCTTTTTCCTTTCCTGTCCAACTCGGGGAGGAGGAGAGGATGCAGAAAGTCAAGTCCCACGCAGGTTGATGAAAACCTGGTGTAGCAATTCAGAGAAGCAGGTAATTTGAAGTTCAGGTCTGTTTGGCAAATGAGGTGTCCCATTTGGGGTAATGCACGTTCCTGCTTTGCCCCCGCAGGTGCGCTAATGCAAGGCAGGTTTCCTCTAGCAGCCTTATTGAGGGGATGTAACAAATAGAAAGGCTACTTCAATGCCCACAAAGACATTAACAAAAATATTCCAACTCTCAAAACCCTTTTCTGAAAACGGGGGGGGGAGGGGGGGAATATCAAAGGGAAAAGGCCCACGCAGTGGGTTTTGCTCACTTGTGTTTTTAATAGCTGTTTAATGACCTATAAAGTCACTTTTCTAAGAAAAGAAACATAAAGGAATTTGGTAACTAAAAAAAAAAGGGGGGGGGGGTTTGCTGAGATATTTCCTTCCAGCTGCTGGGAGAAACTGAGCTGGCTGTTTTCTGTGGGGCTCGGAATGGTATTTGCAGCATTCACCTTTCTTCCTTCCTCACTGACTTAGTTGGAGAATATAAATATCAAGGCTATTTCTTTTTCCTGCCAGAACAGTTGGTTTGGTTGGGGTTGTGTTTTGTTTTCTGTTTGAAGGAAAAGCAGATAAAAGGGGAAGCATCATCTACATTTTGCTTAGTACATGAGTTTCTATTCAATGTCCTTTTGGGTTAAAAAAGAAAAGTCCTTCAATTAGCATTTCTCACTGAAACAAAGAGTTTGTTCTGTTCGAGGCTTGTTACTGAAATATTCTGAGGCATATAACATTGCGGCCGGTTGCCATGAAAATGATTTGTGAGTCATGTCTTAATTAGGGAGGTGCTTGGGCCAGAAGATAGGCAAGTAAATCCTGACTAGGAATGGGAACAGAACAGACAGATGAAGCCTGTCAATGTTCTGTCCAACTTCAAAAGGTATTTCCCATCTTCCCATGCTGGTTATGTTGTGGAATCGGAGGAAAGAGAAGATGCTGGACGTTGATTCAGTGGAATGACTTGGTTCACGGGAATATTTTGTTCGGAGAAAATGCAGATGAAGATGGTTAGGTTTAGCCTGGTAGAGGGACTCTTGTAAGAATGACAGTGGCTAAATGTCCTTCATCTTTAAGTGCAGGGCAAGAGAAATCGGGCTTCAGCTTACTGTGAAGACTTAGTTCAAAGGGAGAAAAATGGTGAGCTCCTAACTCACAATATAGCAGGTTGAATAGTGTCCCCCCTTTATTCATGTCCACCCGGAATTTCAGAATGTAAGGTAATTAGCTAAGGCTTTCGAGGTAAAATTATCCTAAGATCAGGGTGGACACGAATGCAATGGTTCGTGTTCTTTTAAGAAAAAAAGAGAGGGAGATGGGACACACAGAGACAGGGAAAGCCATGTGAAGACCGAGGTGGAGAGGGAGCAATGAGTCTGTAAACCAGGAAATGCCGGGGACGGCTGGAGCCGCTGGAAGGCCGGAGCGTGCATGGCACAGGGGCCCCTCAGGGCCTCCAGAAGGAACCAACTCTGTGGACATCTTGATTTCCAACCTCTGGCTTCCCAAGTCTGAGACAATAAATCTCTGTTGTATTAAGCCACCAAATTTATGGCAATTTGTTATGGCAACCCTCAGAAACTAATACCCCCGGAAATACAGCACCCATTTTGGGTATTTTAAACCTAACAGAAGGTAAATCTGATTTCCATCTGCCAGCTGCAGAGGCCTTTTGGGCTGGCTTCAATGGCACACAGCTATTAGGGCGCTAAGTGTGCCCAGCCTTCCGGCATGACAAAACAGGTCTTCCGCTGGTATCAGGAAGGAGTGAAAAGATCGCTCTGAGCCCAGGTGCTCTGGGAGCCTCAGGCTGGCTCTGATGCCGAATCACCGTGGCTCTGAGCAGGGTGCCTCCACAAACAGTCTTCTACGGAAGCGGATACAAATCCAGGCATCCGAAACCTGATGATGTTGTTACTCTGTGCCCTAGAATCTGGCCAAGGAGCACACAGAGAGATTCACCAAGTACACCTCTTTCCTCTCTTCCCAATGTAGTGAAGCGAGTGAGGCACACAGAACGCCCCAGGTTTTGATGACAGCAAACTTGAAGACTCTGTTTATAAATATATAAAAGTGACCAACCTTGTCGTGTAGAAGGTGACTAAATCTAGACATGAGAGGAGGACCTAGACTGGTGTGGGTGATCTTGGACAAGTCATTTAACCCATAGAAACCTTATTTTTGTCATCTATAAAATGTAAGGCTAGCTTATTCGTCCCTTAATTCTGGGTAATAAACATGATAATGTGTATGAAAATAATATGGAAACTATTAGGTGTCTGGCAAACCTTAAGCATTTGAGGTCACCATTGGGGAAATGGACCCATGGTTAATTCTTTACCCCGTAGCACCACCTTGTGTTCAAGCTTCTGCTCTTGAACTTGAGAGTTCTACATCACAGAATGGACTGGGGTCTAAAATGGACTAAAAATTCATTGGAGGTTTTCTCCTAATGCCATCAATATGAAAAAAGAAAAAATAACATTGAGTAAATTATTGATGGCCCTCACCATTCCTTATAATTATCACCAGATACAAATGTTCGACAGTAGATATTTTCCTACTACTCAGAAGGCATGGTAACGAAGCGATAGCCCCAAACCCATTAATTCCAGTATTTTTTCCCTAAGAGAACAAAAGGGTACTACAAAGTTAAATATATTGTTTAGCTACCACTATTTAATACCACCCTATGGAGATGACAGAATTTTGAAGACACTGCTATCTAATTCTTATAACCTGAGCAGGCCGACCACCAGGCATAGAGAGACCCTAGCAGTATATTTCTGAAGCAAGGGGATTCATTCAGACAGTGATAGGCTGGAAAAAAGACCCAGTTGAAGGTCTAATGTCAGGCTCTGGCCAGAGGGCCTGATTATAGAGTACAGTGTTGTGCTGGGTCTGATCAATGCCCTTGTTTGTATTGAGTTTGAACTTGTTGGGGTGATGTTGGCAGTAGATGGGTAGGCAGGAGGGAGTTTAAGAGCCAGAGTCTTGGGAGAGTGGCAGTAACTGTAATTTAATGTAATGATATTGGAATTCACATCTTCAAGTGGTGGGATGCTCAGTATAATTTGAAGGATGAAACTAAGGGTTGGTAATAGTAGAGATGAGATAGCACTATCATCTTAGAAGATATAAACCAAGGTGCCAGGTGGAGTGCATTGTTGCCATTGAGTGGGAGGAGGCTGGGCATTGTAGGTCTGCAGACACCAGCCTTTTGGTCCAAGAAAGCTGGGTTGTTGTGGAAAATAAGGGCAGAGGTAATGACACATGACCAGGTTTATATCCCATGGACTCAGGATGGGGAAGGGGGCGTTGAACCCTGAGGTCAGAGGTCTTCTAAATTTCTAGACAGGGATTTGGGACCAGGTAGGAAGTACACGTTTGACTTGCCGTAGTCTTACCCATGACCAGGTGACAGAACCACACTCTGACATATAAACATGATCTGTTAGATTTCACCCCTGGCCTAGCCTCTAGTATGTGTCCTGTTTTGGATTATAATTGAAGCCATCTTTGAAGAACCATTTCCACTAGCTCTTTTTATTATAAAGAGACATTCTTTCAGTCACTGGAGGTTTTAATTTAGGGGATTCTGTCTCATGCGGCGTTGTGCCCTATCCCTCCTCTTTCCACCTAGACGATAAGCTCTTTGAGAATAGTAGGTATACCTTCTCAATTTTTTTTCTCTGTTGGAAAAACAATTCTAGGATTCAAAATCAAAACAGACTAAGAATTGAAGCCTGGATACATGACCCATTCCCGGGGGCAATTAATTGCTTTCTGCATTCCAGGGTTGGGGAAGCCGGCTGGAGGTCGGGAGGGGGGTCGGCGTGATATTGTGCTCAGACGATTGCTGTTCCTCTCACCATGGAGCCAGGCAGCAGCCAATCACAGCCCCTACGACTGCAGATGATCACATATGATGTTAATGCCTGTGAAAATTGGACCTTTAAGGCTGCACATTCCATCTAAAATCACCCTCTTTAACATTCCCACCAACGGCCCAGTCTTGGTCTTCGCCGCCTTTTGTAAAAGACCCTGGGTCCCACTGGCTAACGGGAAATTTCCAGAGCACTATTTTGAATCACTGCCATTAGAACTGCAACTGATGGCTTAGAGTATTTCAGGCAAAGGTCTTCTTTCACAGAGGCAAGGATTGTTTCTGCTTGTCTGCCTGCAATGGCGCAGCGGCTTTGCTAGGGGGTAGATTCTGAAGTGTCACTTAACAGCCATCTATTTCTTTAAAATTCTTGATAACATGGTTTGTATTTCACCGCTAATAAGTAGGACCTGTTTCACAGAAAGGCTTTTAAAAACACAGAGGCATTGGATTTGCCTATACTTTTAGAAATTATATATCATTTTGTTTGTTGTGCTTTGACCCTCTCATTGTCGCCTTAAAGCTGTGTCTGGAAAGGGAGACGCCCCTTCAGTCTTCTCAGGTGAGGCGAGCGAGCAAGCCTGCTTCTCACGGCCTCTTCTGAGATGCAGCCCATCCCCGCATTTTGCAGTTTGGAACTACGGGGCACAGCCTTCCCCCTCAAGGATTTCCAGTGACTACTTTGACAGAGAAGTTCCTAAGACAGGTGCTAACCTGGTAAATGTTTAGGTTCAAAATAGATTCTCCAGTTCTGGAATATTCTGCTTCAATAGATAGATTTGTAGAACTATCTTTGAAAGAGGACATTTGTATGGCCAATAGTTGCCGCCGTCATGGCCATTCACATGCAGGTTCCCATAGGATTCGGGCAGACGGTAAAGAAACAGTGGAGCCAAAAAATGGCAGACCATTCCTTTATTCAAGTCCCGTACCGGCCAATGAGCAAACACACAGGGAAAACACTTCCCTTTCACTCAGAGCTCGCAAAGCTACTGACACATTCTCCGGTTCTACAACCAGGATAATCTTCTTTGATTTCTCCTAGAATCAAAGGCCTCCCAGGCCCAAAACCCCTCACCTCTGGTTCCCCAGCTTCCCCTTCAGCACTTGCCTTCTCTCTGCTCTCACTCTGCAAAAAATGGCTTCCTTCTTCTCCTTCTCTCCTTTTAAAACTTTTCTGGTGCTAGAACCTCTCCTCCAGCACACATTAGCATAACAATGGCCCTTCCCAAGCAGGAAGGTAATTAGCAAGTTCACAGATCACATACCTGGCGCTGCCCAGTGCCATTTTTATTATTTTTATTTATTCATTTTAGAGAAGAGAGAGAGAGAGAGAGAGAGAAGAGGGGGGAGGAGCAGGAAGCATCAACTCCCATATGTGCCTTGACCAGGCAAGCCCAGGGTTTTGAACCAGCAACCTCAGCATTCCAGGTCAATGCTTGATCCACTGCGCCACCACAGGTCAGACAACCATTTTTAACAATAAACGTGAGCAAACTCAAAAAACACAAATTTTACAAACTCATTTGCCCAACAACATTATTGACATACCTCATCTGAATGTTTCCAAATATGTCCACTCTTACCAAAAGAGTTACATAGATTTCATTTTGCTCTTTTACTTTTTTGGTGTGTATTCGTCTATTCATTTATTCATTCATTCATTCATGTCGGCACTTTTCTCCCACCTTCAAGGATCCTGGACCTACTCCAAACCCAAGGAAATGGGTGGGGAACTCAGGTGTGTTAGGAACCTGGTTTTTCATTTCTCAAGATTGAACTCAAGGTTGCCTCATGGGACCAAGGAGGCTCCGACAGCCCACCCGGCTCAGCCGTCCCAAAGCCCACAGTGGTGGTCGGATGCCCTGGGATGTCCCGGAACTATTAAGCTAGACTTTTGATTAGCATTAGTGTCTTAGAATTTGCTGTTTTTGCTTTCTTTTCAGGAATAAGCCTATTTTAGGTAATGAGATTTTGTTGTACTCTGAAGGGAAAATCCATCACTAGGGGAAAATTAGTTGTCTTGAATAAAATATAAGAATAATAAACCTCAAAATAATTTGACCTGGTTAGAAGAAAGTTTAAGTTTTTGTCACCTTTGCACTAAGTTTGTAAACATAGACTGTGATGGGAAAAAAAAACAAAACAAAAAAAACAATGGCACATTTGTAAGCTGAAGTAACTGTCCTAGTTTTAAGGGTTTATCTAATTAATTGTCATATGCAGGTATTTAACACTTGTCATCTGTATGTCTTTTCAAAGGCCTTTCACTTAGTGTAAAAGTGGTAAAACTGATTTTTTTTAAAAAAATGCAAAACAATTCTAAAATTCAGTTGTTTCATGAAGAATGAGCTTATCACATGATTCCCACATGTGCAGGTATAGAAACTGAAACTGCTACCTGCTTCGGTTCACGGCTAGTAGAAAATTCTAGAATTCCCCTCTCCTGACTCTGAAAATCAAATTGGTTCAAAATCTGTATGGGGTTGCCACATTTAGCAACTAAAAACACACAACACTCAGATAAACATGAACTTCAGAAAAACAACAGCTACTTTTTGTTAGTGTGTGTTCCATATTTGAACACATCACAGCCAATATTTTATTCTAAACATACTTAAATATTTTTAGTATATTCCCTGTTTATATAGTGCATCTGTGTTTTGTCTGGTGACTCTAATGAGGGAAAGATTTAGATTGTATCTTTTACTTTTTTTCCCTAATGATTTCATACTGTTTCACCTATTTAATCAAACCTTCTGAGGTTTCTGTGTTTTAAATAAGGAACAGAGTAACACCTCCCAGTCTCCTGCCGCATTTTAACTTGACCTGTCTCTGGCCTGATGAACCATGAAGTAGAAACAACTCACCCAAGTGAAATTTCTTTGGGGGCCGGATCACAGATCACAAACATATCACCTTTCCGTCTCCTCCCTGCGGGGCCCTGTTTTTTACATTACAGATCATATCTGCATGTACCACATGGTGTTGATCCAAGTAGAGTTCAGAGACGACTACTGACTCCCCAATCCAGAGTGACTCCTTAGCACCTTGGAAATCTGCAGGGGGTTTATCAGTCTGATCTGGACCTACTCCAAACCCGTGCCTGGCAATGAAGATGATGGCGATGGTAATTCAGGCTTTATGAAGACCTGGTTGGATGGGGTAACATAAGAATAGAACTACAGCACCTTACGTGGTGTAAAGAGCATGAGATCACTGGGAACCTTGGCATCCAGAGAGCGCTTAAGAAACCAGCCCGATCAGTAGCTTTATGATAAAATAGTGTTGGCTTTCGAAAGGACTTTGCAGCCCGTTGGAGGACTTGATGGGCCTTCTAATAGGTTCTGTTTTTGTTTCCTCCTGCTCCTTGTATGTAAGAAGAAGATATCTTTTTCTAGAGACGAAACTTAAAATCTTTCGCGTATCTGTGGCCCCCTGAAACAGGCTGCAAAAAAGATTTCCGTAATTGCGGAATCATCAGCATTATGGAACATTTGGTGCAAAAACCAATCAATAGAAAACAAGTGAAAGCAAAGCAGGAAAACTGGACAGACAAGCTCCCCTCCTCATGGCACTGCGATCGCCCTTCCGCCCCGCCCCCTGGTCTTCAGCGAATGTCAAAGGAAACAAGCCCTTTTAATTCTTCTATTCAACCCAGCTCTCTAATGACAGGTGTCCTGGGAGAGGAGCAGGTATCTGTCTCAGGAAGAGTCACAGCCGGCTCCCGTCCTGAACACAGACCTGCTTGCAGGACTTAGTCTTGGGCTCTGGCCCGACAGGTTTGCCGATGCTCCGGCTTGTCAATTAATCAGAGCCAGATGCTTCTTCCGAACAGTCCTCTCACTGTGCCTGCACCCCTTAGCCCGGAGGGGATGGCGGGAGAGTCAGGGGTTAGGGAGAGCCAGAGTCCACAAAGGCCTTTTTATTTCAAGCAGTTCTGCCATGTTTTCTGGGTAACCCTGTTTGTCTCAAACATGGAGCGTTCGGACCATCCTGCGAGGAAGCGTGGCTGGCAGGAGAGACGATGCCCGCCAGACACAGCTGTTTCAGCCAGATGCGTCATTCAGACCCACGAGCAGCCCGGGCGTCTTTGTTTCCGGGTTTCACCCTTCTGACAACCCGTGAGGTGGCCCGCCATCGCCCATCGCCTAAGTGGAACTCGGGAAGGGTGCATGGACCTGAAAGAAGATCTGAAAGAGGATGATGTTATCACAGCCCAGGGAGCATCACACAGCCGCTTCCGTCCGTGGCATGCCAACAGAGCCCGGGCTGATATTTGGAAACGGGTTTGGGGGTGGGCCCGGGCCGAGAAGCGAGAAGAGGAAAACAGAATAGAGGTGTCCTCTTCTGCGTAGGGTGGGGTGGGGGACGGAGAGCTCGCCCTCTGGGGTGTGGGTTTCTCCCCCTCACAGGGGTCTCTCCAGCCCCCAGCTTGTCCTCCCAGCCACCACTGCCATCCTGACACTCGGCAGTGAGAGCACGGCAGCCTTCTGTGTTTAATCGACTTGTCCCCATCTGCTTTTCCATCAAGAAACAAGAGGCCCCAGCAATTACTCCAGGCATTGTGGTAAAAAAAAAAAAAAAAAAAAAAAATCTTGAGCTTCAATATTATTTGACAAAGGAAAGAATTGCCCTCTCACCACATGGCACTGGCATTGGAGGTGCTTTCCTTTAGAAAGTTCCAGGTGCCTTTGCTCTCTGAACGCACGAACTGTTTACGAGGCAAAGTTGTCCTCGTTTATAGGGGTCTGTTTTCTTTCTTTCCCTCTTGAAGAAACCTGTTATTCACTGGGCTGTAAAAAGGAAAATAAAGATCAGAGGCAGTAGAAATAATATAATGTATCTGGGTAGGAACATTAGAACTCTCCCATAAAATGGAAGGCATTTAGAAATTTTCACCCTGTTACTTCCTTCACTGCGGCCTGTGGGGAAGCTGTTCTCTCTACTGGCCCTTGTGGCCTCATTCTGGGACATCTTCCTCCACTGCTGTTCTCTGTTCCTGTGACTCTCAGATTCCTGAAAGAGGGAAGGATGAACTGTGGTTTTTCTGATTATGATTGCTTAGCTACGGACTAACAGGCTGTCCCCACCCAGAGACTCCACAGTGGCTTTGGTGTCTACCTGGCCATCCGGAATGGTGTGATTTGGGGCTTTTCATACAGCAAGTAAGAACCCCCACCCCCCCCCCCACCCCCCAGCTCACACATTGTCTATCAGGTAGTACAGTACAAGCACATTATCTTCCCACAGCCCCGTTTCTCTCTGCCCTCGCTGCTGCTTTGATGGTGTCAGGAAGCCTTTGTTCACTGGGGATTCTCTCCCTTCCGGCAGCCACAGCGCATCTGTGTTTCTGCCGGTCGGCCTCCCGCCACAGCGTCCAGGCGAGAGGGTCGAACCGGCCCATCCTCGAGTCATCGGCTGTCTCAGTTCAGCCCAGACCTTAACAGCCAGCCTCGTTGTAAAACAAACCCTCTAGTGGAGAGTGTTCAGCAAGCACTCACTCGACAAGAGACATCACGCCCGCCCGTGTGAATTAAGTCACCTTGTAGAACGCCTTCTTCTGGTCCCTACACATCATCACCTTTCCTTTCCTCCTAATCCACTTTTTCTAACCATCTCCTCCTTCCTCCCCAACAAAACCCAGTGGGTCCTCCCTCCAGAGAACAATGCGTGCGCCCCAGTCTCCGGTGCTGGTCCGGAGCTCGGAGGGAAAGTTGAGGTCAGTGTGGCAGGCTGTGCAGCTTTCTTTTGAGGCAAACAGATGGTGAAGGTTAAATGACAGCTCTCTGACTGCCTCTTTTGAAGTAATTGGAGATAATTTGTATTTTGAATCAGAACTTGACCATTGTCAGAAGGGAAGAAGGTTAATATGGAAACGATTTTACATTAGCCCCTGTTTCTTGCGCTGCCCCCCACCCCCTTTCTTCCTGTCCTTCGGATCCTTGTTTTTTTAATCCTTGCTCCAGGCAATAGGCGAGATGGTCTCTGGGCTCGATGTGCCTCATTTTAGGCTGTGGCTGTGGTGAAAGCCAACAACAGCTTATTAAGGCCAGTGATAATCTCTTCTACTGATGCATTGTTGCTATCCAGAGGTCCAATTAAGGCCGCACATTGCAAACAAGATCTCACAAACCTGGGGCCCCTTACCTAGGGCCCCTTTACCTGTGTTTGCACACGGACGGAGGCGCAGACGGCTCCCTCGTTCCGGAGCTTCCGAATGCAGACTGACTTCCTATCACAGAGAACAGTGTGTCTGAGTCAAAGAAAGGGACAGAGCTGTCTTTCCCTGCCTGTCGCTCATGCTCTCTAGTCACTTAAAATCTTTTTTATTTTAATTTCAAAGCCTGGCTTTGGGTCCCAACTCTGATGTGGTGCACGGTATTATTTACCTCCTAACTGAATCCTTTCAAAGATTTTACAAGTACTTCCTGAAATCCCACTTGGGGAGGGATGGGGAAGAAAGCCCTGAAAAAAAAAAAATGCTTTGCATGTTTGAGAAAAGAGACTGAAAAGAGTGGCGTATGGATTTTCCCTCTCCTAACCCCCATCATGAATGTGCCCAAAGCCAGCAGGCTCTTAAAGCAAAAGTGAGCAGGAAAAGAAGTTGGATATTGTTGTCAGTCTCCATTTTGGGGGAATCTGGGCACAGCCTTCTGCAGGTGGCTGTGATATTAACATAGCAACTCAAAACTTCACCATCTGGATACTGCCAGGGACCAGGGACATTCTGGTGGAGGGTGGGGATGTTTCCGGGCACATTGGACAGGAAGCGTCATGTGCACAGCTGATGGGAACAGGGGTGGCCATGTTTCCAAAGGCTTCTCCGGGTAAGGAGAGGAGCAGTTCTTTACCTGTGTGTGGCCCGTCTCCTGAGTGTCAGCAACAGGAGGGGCCTCTGACCACCAGTTGGGTGAAGATGAAACTCAGTTCTTCCCATATTGAAGTCTAAAAATCAACAAATTAGCAACCGACTGCCATTAAGAAAAATAAAACTAGCTATACAAACATTAAAAAAAAATAGAAGTTTCATTGAACACCATGATGAAGAGTTTTAATCTACAGAATCCAGGGAGAAGGAGCGAAAGCGAAGACTGAAGTCTGTCTACAGCATGTTTAAGCGCCATTTGCAACAGAAGTGCCGAAGGCAATATTGTATTTTATTCATATACATCTGGTTTATTATAAAGCACATTTTTCCCCTCACTAACTTGGAGAAAGAAAAGAAGATATTGTCATGTTATTCCTGGCCTTTTCTTAACCACCCAAAGTAAAGAAATGGCTGCAAAAGCTTTAGAAGCAATTCAAGTATCTCAGTGGCTTTCATCAGATGTTCTCTGTACAAGGAAAAGAAAAAAAAATCGTTCTATGTTTTTATTTTTACTTTGCTTTAATCTTATTTGATGCTGTCTCAACAGGCTGGGACACGCTTTCTTGGATGGCAATTTCATTGCACCGTATGTGTCTCTCACAAGATAGCAGAGTGAGATGAATCTTGGCAGGAAGAGAACTAAACACATCGACAAAGAAGAGAAGAAATTTATTTACTTAACTCCCTGTTGCCTGCATACATTTCCCCCCTTGTACTCTGGCTCCCAGCGCATCATCAGTTCAGACTTAGTTTGTTAGAAACAACTGTGTGAAAGGCGGACTCCCATTTATCACTCTTTCTGATCACCTGCCCTAGTTTTTCTAAAAAACCCACACGAAGCATTCCAGTGACCAGATAGATGAGGAGACACAGTGTACAGAAGGAGAAAGGCGAGGCACCCCGCCCTCCCTGCTGAAGAAGCCCTAGGTCTATCCCTGGCAGCAGCAGTAAAGGCTCCACCGCCCCCACCCTGTACTTGGTGATGCACCTGGGGTCTACGCTGCCATCTAGCCAGGTGGGGGGTGCTCAGTTCCACTGGACACCCTGTCACCATGTGGCCCTCAAGTGTGCTTGGCATGTTTGTGGTGACTGGTCATCCTAAACATGACCAGTCTGTACAGGAGAGGCTAATCTAACCACTGCCACATAAATAGAAAGAACTTATTGCAAGTCACATTGGCAGTGACCACTTGGGCTGGGCTATGTTGGGAAATGGTTCTGATCTACCAGAGTTCCATCACTTTCATCCAAGGGACCAAAGCCTATTTCAAAGGACAGGCCAGAGCCTTGGTCCGGACTCCCTGGTCACCTATAGATGGAGAAGGGGACTTGTTTGCTGTCATGCATGCAGGTCACGGGGTTCATAGAGTTCCTGGTAATGTTGAATACATGGAGTACGTAGATTTTTATATTATGTGATGTTTTCGAATAATAGCCTCGTGACCTTTCAGTGACCTCTAGTGACAGAGAATGAAGCTCAGGGAGGTATTTCAAAATGTGTGGCGGTGTAAGTGAAACCCAGAACCTAAATTAAAATTAAGGAACACTTTGTATCAGCCATCTTTGAGCAACAAGAAGCTATATGATTTCTTTTTAAACATTTCATTGAAATGTTAAATTTAAAACATTGGGAAGTGTTTTTCTATTGGGGTAGAGCTTTCACATCTGACTCTTCATCAGGCCATTGAATGGGGGAGTGCGTTCCACTTGGCCCCCTTCGGGTCAGGCTCCCAGGTGGTGACAGTCAGCAGAGCACAGCCACATGTGACAAAGGGTGCTTGGAGAATACAGTTTTCCTGGAATATGCAGGCGTGGGGACACAAATAGGGGTCATAAGGAGACTTGGGTCACAAGAAAAGAGAGTCAAATTCAGATTTCGCTGCCTGCGTATATGCATGTTGATGGGTGTGCAATTTTCCAAGAATCTTACAGATAGGAAGATCATTCTAGGGCAGGAAAGTATCAGGGGTTTTTTTTTTTTAATACCTAAAAAGGAATATAAACGCAGCATGACAAACAGTTATCTAATATTCTTTTGCTATTGGACAAGATGCCCTTCCTCCTTTGCTTATACTCGGGTCCTAGAGAAAAGAGTTTGTGGAAAATTTAATCTTCTAGTTCTCAGAAAAGTATCCAGGATTGTGGAGTTGTATGCAGAACCTCTCCCATCTCCACTAATTTTTCATTTGGCATTCTAATCGCAGTAATAAAATAAAAATGTAAATGTGAAATTACAGTTTCTAATTGTTTTAAAAGTCAAACTAATTTCATTAATTTAGTAGATTCCATGTCATAGGCAGTTTCAGCTTGTGCCGCAGAAATGAGTTTAGATCAGGAGAGAATGGCTTCTGAATGGAATGGAACAATGTTAGTCAATATGGATTTCATGACTAATTTTTCAGTTACTAATGCTATACTTATTAGGTGCCAAAGAGATGTATAAGGCATGATAGATATATATTCGTCTTAATTGTGCACTATCTTGGCTTTGCAAATTGAAAGGAAGAGGTGGGAAAAATTACCGAAAGCAGGGTGGAGAGAGAAGGTTACTGGCAATGATGTAATTTCCCCTTGGTATCTCGTCCCACTAAAAACTCAAGATTGCCCCATTATAAATACCAGATCAATGCAATTTATTTCGTGAGTTAGGGCTCTAGTTAGAAGTCTGTTCGGATGAGTAAAAGATGCATGATTACGTGCATGTGCTCCCTACCCCTGCACTTACACACACACACACACACACACATGCTCATTCAGTCAGACATGTTCACAGATATATCTGTGCTGGGATTATTTATATCCTCTCGACATAAAACATCAAGATGGACTTAGCGCATGATGATAGCTGTGCATACATACACATTGTACATAACAATATAAATTGTACATCGCGAGAAAATGAGTTACTTAAACTCCTCTTCCAAAAAAGCATATAGCATCCCAGTAAATCATCTGAAATCTCCGAGTCCGCAAGAATCTTAGTTTTGAGCTACAGGAACAAGGTGTGATAGTGCGGGTTGTGGGCGTGTGCTTTCACTTACTCCGTTCCTCTGGAAGGACACAGTCCTGAAATCAATAGGAAAATGAGATAGAACTGCAGTGGTTTGATAAACGGACTCCTTGTCGAAGAAGTAATTCTGAATTTTAGCAAGGTCTAAGGATTCCAAACTGCATTAGGAGACAAAGCATGTGAACTCTGGAAAGGTCTCTCAGGTCTGATCACGTGATGCAGACAAGGGGGAGCCAGACGTGGGCTCCACCCCCCTCACTCTCAGTTACCGCCCTCCCCACCCCCACCCCCACCAGCTTCTTTCTTATTTATCAGAAAGGTAGTTAATAGTTCAGCAAATAGATGATCTTTTTAATCAGATTTCTACTTTTAAGACAAAGCATGCATAATTTAGTCAAATTATTAGCCCATTTGTACTTTTTTTTTTTGCTAATTGTATATTACCAGCGAGTGTTCAAAGAAGGGAAGGCCTTTATTGTTGAATTAGTTTTTCATTGTGGGGGCCACTTAAAAATTCCCTCTCATTTTCCCTTCTCACGGAATAGCAGTTAATTCTCAAGAGGAATCCAGACAAGGTGTTAAAACTAGGATGAAAGCATTGTAATACCAGAAAATGTGCTCTGTCAAACCAGAGGCCGCTGGGCTGGTGAGAAAGCAGAGAAAGTAAACAGTAGCGATCTCTCGTGTAACAGAAGATTTAGGGATAATTTGTTTAAATAGTAGCAATAATGATTATTAATTCACCCTTCGAATGTTAACAAAGACCTGGTTTTTGTTAGTTTGTGCCTTCGACTCATTTTCAAGCTGACGTTTGTTTTAGGCTAATGCTGCCATTGATGGGAAATGCAATTAACTGGAGCTTCCCACTCCCCCCCACCCCCGCCCCTCCAGATATGTTTGATGTTTGGTAATACAAAATAAAATAATTCCCTTCTAGAACACTCACTGCCTTGCTAACGCTGTGATCACTACGGAGTGCATTTTTGTCCAATTCTTCACGACTTCCTTGGAAAACAATAAGGAATTCTTTTTGTTCTTTGCCATACAAGGTATAACAAATGGATTTGGAAATACCTGTACTATATCAGCAGTGCTTAGAAGAAAGAGAAAAATCAAAGCCGGAAATAAAAATTACAAAATGGTAGAGCCTGACCACTTCATCCACAATTTGTGTCTGACCTCTTTGTTGAAAAATTTCGTGAAGCGTCATGGTGGCTAGTTTTTCTCCCTTTGACGCTGTAATGTTAAAACTAGTCCCAAGGTATATTATTTTTTCCTGTTTGGTGTGAAAGGGACAGAATCCCTAGAGGACCTGACCTCAGAGACCCCTTTGCATTCTCCAAAAGGCAGCGCTGTCCCGGGCCTACTGACAACAGAGGCAGGCTCAAGAGCGGGGTCCAGCTTGTCCCGTCAAGTTTATCGTCCACTCCATCAAAGGGCCTAATGGTCAGCAGAGGGGGCTAAATGTGTCCCCCGTGACCTGACATTAACGGAGTGGACTGGTTTAAGTGTTACTGAGGGTGTCTCAGAATGATTTGGACGCCAATACCCGTTTCCCTCAATAAGCCGTCATTTGGGTCATGACTCAATACAGCTTTGCACTGACACGGCCCAGCCCCGAAGTGCTCCTGGGGGACATGGCCTCACCTCCGAGACCAGCAGACAGCAGGGCTGATCAATGCCTTCTGACAACAAGTGAAACAATCACCTTTTCCCTCACCCTCCACCTCTGTGCACCTCCCACCCACCCCCCAAGCCCGTCTGACCAGCTTGAAAATGATAAAGATAAATTGTTTTATCTAAACATAGAGTCTGACACTGAGAAAAGACAGGAGGAGTGAGGAGAACCGCCCAGTTTGTCGAGAGTCTTACATTCCAGCTTTTTGCTTCTCATGTAATTTTGATGGAAAATAAAAATTCAGTCTGTATATCAAGTGTAGAGCTTGACTGATCCAGGAAAAAAAAAAAAAAAAAAAGCCCGGAGTTGTGGTGAATGTTTTCTCCTCAGATTTAAGCCGGCCTATAAACACGAGCTTTGTAGGCATTAAGGAGACACGGCGCGTTTTCTGTGTTTGGATTGGGATTTTGACAAAATCATGTGCATAGGAAATAAATTTAAATTATAAGCTTCTTTAAAAAGCAGAGTATTTTTCAAAAGAAAACCAACAACATAATACTGATGTGAGGAATCTTTAGAAAAGGCCTGAAATACTTTTTAAAAGAAGATTCCCTGCAGAGTTCTAAAATAACCATTTAAACCATTTTTACATTTCTATTTATTTGTATTTGAAACAAAACTAAAGAAGATAGAAAAATGTACGTATTCTCTTGCTATCATGACTGTCATTTTCTTCATGACATAAAATAACACAAACTTATAATAATGCCCAAGTCAGAATTGTGACGTGTATAAAAATATACATAAAAAATAGTTTAAATGTATTGGGAATACTGAAATAAGTGGGTTAAATGTTTAAAGAAGTATGTTCCATTTACTAATGATAATGTCATTTTTATATTGATTTTAATATAATATTTCTCCATGAAATAATTTTAAAATCATTTTCCTTTAGGCAGAAAAGAAAAGCACATTTCTATTAGATCCAGACATATCTGAGAGTATGATTACTTCTGAATATTTAAAATTTAAAACAAGTATATTGGAAGAAAATTTTATTTCTAAGCAGTACCTTTAGAACAATTTCTTAATTCCCTTTAGTAATTTCTGAGCAGTAACTAAAATTTTATATGCAGTTTTAAAAAACAAAAACCTATTTTCATTTATTTTTGGATGATGAGAGCTGTCTCCTTTCATATTTTTCATTCGCTGAAGCAAGCTGGGAATGTAAATCAATGGGGAAAAAAGTCAAAAAGTTTTATTTTTGATAGAGAATTATAATTTTGAAGTGCTTTATATCATGTAATGTCTATTTTGTTTAAATAGTAATTCAAAAGCACATTTTATTTACACAGTTATTTAAATTATTAGATAAGTTATCTTTCCTTTTTTGGCTTTAATTTTTTTTTTCAATTTTGTTTACACCTTCTAGTGGAGTGGAGAGTAAATATATAGTATATACAATGCGTATACACATTTCAATGTGTTATTTCAAAAATAGTTTATACAATTGCTTAAAGATGATGTTTAGAGACTGGACATATTTATCTAGGTTATTTATAATAAAAGACTAAAGTACATTTTATGCTTTGTACCCTAGTATTAACAACCGATTAATGTTTCCTTTTTGGAAGCACAAATATTTATTATATGATTGCACTTTAAAAAAAAAAAAGGCGAAACACCCAAAGTGTCAAAAGTCAAGCTTAACAAATTTAAAAGCAATGAAATGAAAACTCAGTTAAGCACCAATGGTCTTTTTTGAATTTAGTGCAAAGCTGCTTGCAAGAACTAAGGAAGACGAGATCTGTGCCTCCAGTATGCGGTTTATTAGGTCCAATGCTCATCTTCAAAGGAATATCACAGCCATGTGGCATTTAAGGATTTAGAAGAATTCTGAGAATTTGAGTGCTTTATGCCAAAATGGATTCTGTGTGCACTTCAGCCATGAAAACTGAATTAGGACCTTTTACTCACTTTGTCCTTCAGCTATTTGTGTACAGTTAGGTGACTGTAAAATTATCAGTCAGCAAAGGTAGAAGAATCAAGGTGGGATAGAGCTGAACAACAATTATACATCTGAGCAAAAGAAACAGTTAGAGTCCTCTGTTCGCAGGGAGGAGCATGCGGGTGTGGTCACTGAGCGAGCGGGCCACCGAACGGAGAGCCTGTAAGTTTTCAGGTGCTAAAGTAGCATTTGGATATATCTTTATTTGCTGAATGCATACAAGGGTGTTTATAAAAGGTTTTAAAGTAACGTTGGGCATTGATGTGTTCAGAAATTCCAAAGTAATCAATCCAAAGCCGTGTTTTTAACTGAACTATAGGAAGAGCAGTAGCTACCAGAATCTGGTGTGGAAGGAATAGAAGGGCCGGAGGGAGGTGTGGAGCCAGGACGTGGCACCCAGGCAGGCGGGGTTAGCAGCCCTCCACGGCAGCTCCCTCTCTCGATTCGGGCTTAAACCTGGCAGTTTGGACCTAGTGTTAGAAAAAAAGCGCACGAAGCCAACCTTGTATTAGGAAAATCAAGCGCTATCCACTCTCAAGACCACCAGCAAGTGCTATCCTCCCCCTTCTGAACCCATCCTCTGTCCCCTCCTTCTGTCCATGGATCTCAAATCCGCTTCTAGGGTTAGGAAGGAAGGTGACAGGGATCTTAAGAGACCTAATTTGGGAGTGAAGGCTTCTTGTCCTTGGAACTAAAGGAATAAAGCCAAAGAAAGGGATGGTTTCAAGAGAGGGGTCGAGAGGAAAAAGTCTGAACTTTGAACAAAAGGAATGAAGTAGGATTTAATTTAAACCAGAGTATTACTTTCTTTTTATTAGCTCTGATTGTACATAAGATGTCACACAATTTTCTTTTTTACTTTCCTCTATTTTTTTCTATTTTTTTTTTTAATTTAAAGCCAATTTGGCGACACGGGCTTGTTCTGTAAATATAAAAATAGACTGGTACAATAGCCCGTGTGCAGGAGGGGGGGAGGGGGCATGCACCCTAGCTATGAAGATCACTGAATTTTTTACACAAAGAACAAATCTCTACATCCTACTCTGTCATTAGGACAGAAAGATTTTTTTTTTCTTTCCTTTTTTTTTTTTTTTTTTTTAAATCATTTCAATATAAGAAAAGGACCCCTTTCAAGATGAGGTCCCTGCTTTTGCAGTGTTGGGTATGTTATTATTATAAAATGTGGTTATATTCTGTGCCTCTTACATTAACAATGGGGGCAGGGGTAGGGGGTGGGTCCGAGGGGCCTGAAATGACAGAATGAGGGACACACAATAGGATGGCCGTGACTCTGAACAAATAAATAAAACATGTGAATCACAGCCTCTGCTCCCCCTCCCTCCCCCCTCACCCCCCAACTGTGATTAAATTTGCTGTGGTCATTTCCCAAATGTCTGCCTGATTAAAAAAAAAAAGAAAAAGAAAGAACGAAAGAAAGAAGAAGAAGAAGAAGAAAATGAAGCAGCAGCAGCAGCACCCAGAGCCTTTTCTCGCACGGTGACTTCAAGCTAGGGCCTTCCTGGAGCCGGCCGCCTCCGCCGCTGCTCACCCCTACGGCACAGACAAGCCGCTTTCATGAGCGAAAACGCTCCGCATCTGATGGCTGTCCTCCCCCCAGCCCCGTGAAAAGAAGACTAAAGCTACCAACCCCGTAGCACCAACTCGGCCCCCTTAATAAACAGCTTCCCAAACTACCCCCAGCATCGCACTGAAACCCTCGGCGCCCGGGGCTCAGTAATGGGATTTCTCATACACCTTCCTACAAACCACCAACGCAGCTCCCAGCAGCCCATGAGAAAGCACAGGGGGAGAAAAAGAATACATTTTAATAAATTGAGGGGGAAAAAATGATTTGGGTCCTGTAGCCCTGTTCTTTAGGAATAGAAAAAGGTGAGGTTGTTGGGGGTGGGGGTGGGGGGGAGAAGGGGGAAATTTAATATTACAAGAGATAATAGCAACTATGTTAATATCCGGAATTTTCAATATACCATAAGTACATTTTGTTTTTCCTTTTAGCACGATTTATAATTAAAGATTTTAATCTGGCTTCACATTGAGTTAATAAGCCCTTTGATTGATTAGGATTCATAAAATTGCCATTTCCCGCTGATGCTTTGTGTTTCTGGGGATGTTCTTTTGAAAAGCTGGGTTAAGGTGACTAGGAAGCAGCCATTGTTTCGGCTGAGCTGTGCCAATTCTGGGAACTCGGAACCGCTTTATTCAGAGTTTGTCCCCGGCAATATCTTGTTGTTCAGCCAAATTAATGCAGATAGGATCTGCTGGGCTACAGTGTAGCTGCTTTTAGGGGGAAACTTTTTTTTTTTTTTAATTATTATTATTTCAGCAGGTGTTCCACGCAATTTCTGCCTGTTTTTCTGACCTGTTCTTTGGCTTAAATAAAATAAACTAAAAAAAACCATGATGAAAGAGCATCAAATGGATAAACAGAATGTTACAAAACTGTTTCCAAGATAAAAGAGAGAAAGGTACAAAACCAAATACACATGAATGCAGCAAACCCCAGAAAACCGGTCTCCGATTTTTCTTTTTAAAAAAATTCAACTTCAGAGGCCGTTCAACTGATAAATTATCCATTTGCATTAATGGCCAATCCTGCTATGTGTGGGACGTGTCCTCCTTCAGCTAAAGGGATGTCTTGGAAATGTAAACACAAATGAATAAATAGGAGAGAGAGGCCGAGGGAGGGAGGCAGGGAGGCAGTGTGTGAATGCTGTTTATCAAGTTAAGTAATATATCCTGCCACCCCCCCCCCTCCAAAACCAAACCAAAATTAAGCGCAAAACCTAGAAACAACAATAAATTCTGTGAAGGAAAAAAAAAAATTGAAAGAAAGAAAATGTGAGAAAGAGCGTGTGATTTGAAATGTCCTGTCAAAGGGCCCCCTTGCTTCAGTTCATTGTACCCTGCGTGTCTATACGGGAGCGTGCACAAGAACACCCACCCACCCCCCCCCCCCCCCCACCCCCCGCTTATTTTTAGCAGGGGGAAAAAAAAAGTGACTCTCTTCAGCTTCCGAAGGGCCTCACTGTGGGGACTGAACCAGAGCAAATTCCCTTTGTGTTTCTTGCTCTGAAGGGACCTGCTATTGTTGAACGCGGGGCCTCTTGTAAGACCCAGCCCGGCTGTGGGCTGTGGGCTGTGGGCTGTGGACGAGGCCTCTCCGATAACACTCAACTTGTTTGGGAATCGATCCTGCCTCTCCTCCCTGGTCATCCACCCCAATTTAGGTGGCAAGACCAGCATTTTCATACCCTCGCATTATCATTCAGATGGTCTCCAAATGCAAACATGTTTTAGGGCTCAGTGAGAAAATCTAGAAGCCATGTCCAATAGCATGTCCAGCCACGAGGAAGTGCCCAGAGAGCCCCCCCTACCCCCCAGGCGGGCTGGGAGGGGATGCTGGGCCCCTTCTCTCCCATACCTTTACCTGGGGTTCTGCTGGCTTCCACTCCTAACATGCAAACCCCACCTGGATGCCTGCGTTGTCAGAGACCTGGTCCCAGCCAGCAGGATCAGTCCTGTTCTCACTCCATCCCCATCACACATCATCATCGGCCCCCTGCATGGTGGTCTGTCCCTCCTCCCAGCCCCCCCCCCCTTTCCCCTCAGGTTTCTGTTTCTGCCAGGAAACAGCCAAGACCAGCGCAAAGTAGATAGCAGCCAAGCCCACTCAGTGCAACGGCTCTGGGCTTCTAAACAGACAGCGATGTCCCTGCCTACCCCAGCACTCCTTGCTTCGCCATCACTGACCTCATGAATCCAGGACGGGTGGGGCCTGATTGGTGGGCTTTTAAACATGACTAATGAAGAAAATGTACCCTGGGTGGGGGTATAGGGCCCCCCTTCCTACAACCAAATATAATAGAATGTATCCTGATGCATATTTTATTTTTACTAGAGAAAAAAGAAAAACAAAGCCCAACACACATATTTGTGGCAATGTGGAAATAAAATAAATTTAAAACAACCCCCCCCCCTTTTTTTCTTTCTTATCCCAGGTCCTCAGCAATGACAGCAGAGAACGAGTAATCCCCGGTGCAGTGTCTTCCATCAGTTAAAGGTACCTTTGAATGAATGTCAGCTCCTTTCTACCTTAGTGCCAGGCGATCGATGCTTCATTAGGGCCGAATTGTCTTTTGCCCATGCAACCTTGAAAACAGTCCCTTTAATTACCTGTGAGGAAGTCGGGGACCCTCTCTTTTCCCTCTCTCTCCCTCCTCCCCCCTTCCGTTCTCCAGCAGAAGGCTCAGGGAAGTGGGGATGGGTAGGTGGGGGTCACTCGCTCCCATTCACAGTCAGTGCATTACTCCTTGATAGAGAAGCTGGGAGGAGAGGAGAAGGTGGGGCCCGGGGGGGGAGCACAAAAGGAATAAAAAGAAATATTGGACCCTGAGGTGAGAGGGCAGGGTTCAAGTCCGGACTACAGATCTATTGAAGAGGTTTCAGCCAGGCAGGCCTCCACTTGACTTTCTCATCAGCCAGCTTTATGGATTCTCAGCTGTTCCCTTTACACCAGGGCTCCGTGCCTCTCCCCACTACTGATTACCAGGGGTTTCTAAATACGGCAGAGCCAGGCGCTGTGAGGGACCCCAAAGGATTCTGGATGAGCTCCATCCAGGCCACAAGAAAAAGGGGAACCTGTTGGCTAAATACGTGAGAGGGATCGGGGAGAGAGAGGCTCGAGGAGCAGCCTGGTGTGAACCCTCCCCTGGAAACCAAAGGCTTTCCGAATAACTGGAGGCCTGTCAAGTGTCAGTAATGGAGGAAAGTGCATAAATCATCATATTTGTTATGCACTATTAAAGAATTCAGAAAGATTTTAAATTCAGGTGATAATCTGGTCATCCTGAGGGATAGGCTTGTATTTAGTAGCCAGGAATTCTTACCTATTCAATTATGATGAGAAATATTCTAATAAAGTCGTAAACCTCAGCAGAGGAATGTTAATCACCTGTGCGTGTTCTGTTAGCACCATGTTGAAAAACACACCTGCGCAGGCTGAGCCTCCGCCTGACATGGTCATCTAGAATCCTGCTTGGATCCCTCCTCCCATCAGAGGTCCCCAGGCAGCTGGGTATATATGACTAAAAACTACAAAGCTCGTCTGATCTTTCCTCCAGTGACTGTATTTCTATCCAAGCAAGGAGTCAGGGGTCAAGAACACATTTCCCCCCAAATTTACACAACAAAGTGCAATTCCATTGCACTACCCCTTCTCCACTCCCCCACCCCTGTCTCCCCTGTGCACACACACAAAGTGCAGGTTTAGGGTTCCCGGATAAAATATAGGATACCAGTTCGGTTGGAACTTCAGAAAAACAAGAAATAGTTTTTCAGTATAAGTATGTCTCAAATATTGCATGGAACATAATTGTACTAAAAAACTATTTGTTGTTTGTCTAAAGTCAAATTGAACCAGGCATCTTGTATCATTCATTCATTCATTCATTCATTCATTTTGCCCAGTCTGGCAACCCTATGTAAATTCTTCTCAAATCCAGAAATTTCCTGCAAACAAAGACGATAACAATGATTTTTAAGTCACTTTTAAAATACCTGTACATAAATATAAAAGGATTTATTTGCATATGTTTGGGTGCAGCTGTGGTGCAGAGCCACAAGCTGGTACGGTGTGAACAGATGCCTGGCTCTGTCATCTCGCTTAGTCCCCACCAGCTTGAGAGGTTACCATGGGCAGATGCCTGGCCATTTGGCTCAGTTGCATCAAAACGAGGACTCGAGATAAAATCACCTCTAACCCGCGCTCACACACAGTTGAGCCACGCTGTCGCCATCATCGTGCGGTGCCAGTCTCCGCCCAGTCCTGCCCACACTGCATGTGAGGCGTGTGCACACCCCCCGCAGCCCTCACGCAGGCCCGCGTCTTCCGGTCCAGCCGCGAGCAGTGAGCCTCCATGGGGAGCAGGGAGAAGCCGTCCTGCAGCCTCCTCAGCACTTGGCGGCACTCAGGACACTGGGATGTCACCACGTTAAGCTAAAAGAATCCCAACAGGAGAGCGGGAGCCTAGGGCTGGGAGAGGAGGCAGAGGGGGGAGGGGAAACGCTTCTGTCCACGTGTGACCCCCCCCCCACGACGCCCTGAGTGGTCTTTGTGCTCAGGGTGTCCCATGGGAGCATGTGAGGAAATGGGGGATGGGCGCACCCAGTGTGCAGGGTCCTCCCGCCTGCTCTGACCTGGGAGGTCAGAGGGCATGGCCATAGCCTTGATTGAGTCTGCCAAGTCAATGGGAGAATTATATTTTTGTTTATGTGCTTGACGACATATTTTTAACACTCTGTACCGGGAAGCTGGGCAATGTCAAATCTCTTTAAGTTTGCTGGACCAATATTAATATTCATAAACATGAGAATGAGTTTCCCGATGCAGATAGGTCAGCAGGGAGTGAGAGTCAGGCTGACCTGATGCTTTTGAAGAACTCCTGCCTGGCAGGCAGGGGGCAGCACTGCCAGTTCTGGGGAGACTGGACGAGATCCTCTGAGGTGACTGTCACCATCTATTCTGAAATAGCATCTCATTTTCCTGGATCCAACCCCCCCCCCCCCCCCCGTATGTGGGCACGTAGGCAAAGTGATGCATGGCCACACCTTCTCACGTGCTCGGCCCAGCCCTGCTCCCCCGGGTCCGGGTCCGCAGTGGCCTTGGAAGTGAGCCCCCGGATGGGTCCTGCAGGAGGCTGATTCAGGGAACCTGCAAATAGGTACCCCTGGTCTTGGGTGCAATTAAGGTATATGTTCATCAACAAACATAGTATTTGATCTGGAAACCAGTGAAGGTGAGGGTGGAAAAGATGATTTCTGAAAAGTTATTTCTTATGGAGGGAAAAGAGCAAGTGGCCAACGGATAGTTGCAAAAGAGAATAAACAAACAAGCACAATAGAAACAGACTCACAGATACAGAGGCCAGACTGAGAGCGGTCAGAGGGAAGGCATGTTCGTGGGGCTGGCGGAAGGGTTAAGCAAAAAAAAAAAAAAAAAAAAAAAAAAAAAATCACAGTATGGTGACTACCAGAGAAAAAGGTGGGTGGGAGGAGGTAGGGGAGGAAAAAGGGGCATGGATGGTGATGGAGGGAGACTTGACTTGGGGTGGTGAGCTCACAATACAATATACAGATGATGTAGTATAGAATTGTGCACCTGAAAACTATATTATTCATCAGTGTCACCCCAATAAATTCAATAAAGTCAGTAAATTTTTTAAAAGATTACTAAGTGATGAATAGCATGTAATTTGGCAAGCTTTCAAATAAATGAGTGACATTACTGAAACAAAACAACAAAATGGGGCGGGGGATTGTGTGTGTGACTTTTTGGGAGTGGGCGAATAGAATTTTCTCTAGAGGAGAAAATAACTATCCCCCCCCCCCCCCTTGATGGTGAAATGACTTATCCTTTTTCTCTGTTAAGATGGAAAGGTAAGAACGTAAGACTTTCTTCTTAGAAAATTTCGGTGAGACAAAAAGGTAGGGTGTGAGATCTTTGAGGTCCTGAAGCGAAAGGGGTTATCTCTAGTATGGAGTTTCTTATTGTGAGAGGAGACGTATCTTCTCTTAAAGTAGATTATAAAAATGGCCTTAACTATTAAAACAAACAAAAAAAAAGCTGTACCTGCAAAAACAGACATATTTTGTTTCATTTGTACTCATGTAGGAGTTTCGCTAGGCCAAACGGCCTTGAAAGCAGTTACTCCTGAGGGCTGTTGAAGCCTTTGTCCTCTTGGGCCCCCTGTCACGTGAAAGCCAGTAGTGTGTCACCCCAAAGAAAAATGCGCTGTGTTTAAATGCAATGTGTCTACGTTATAAATTATGACTATGAGCTCCAAAAACCTCGCGCTCACACGAGTCGCTGAAATGCATAGCTGGTAGCCGCATAGGCAGAGGTGATTAACATCTGTACTATTTGGAATATAGGCCTCTGCTTTCATAGCATGGACATCCATTGCAGAGCCTGTGAGTTCCTACCTCTATTCATATGAGTGAATGTGCAGGGAAAAACAGTGTCTGTCTATACTGGGTGTCAAAAAGCAATTTCTTGCTGCAGTGAGTTTAATGTATTCAGTAACCTTCTGTTTATTTGGGTATTATTTGCTGAAAACACTTGGACAGCTCTGGCATAAGAGGGTAGGAAAACCCAGACCAAGTGTGGATGGGGGGCTTCTGTCTTCACACACCACCGGCCTGGACCCACGTGGGCCGGCGGCGGCAGAGCCGTCGTCTCTCTTTACTGCACAGCATCAAATAAGGTCCATAATGCTGCTGGTGCTCCTCCGCCTTTTATTGTCCATGTTATCGAGGAAACCTATAAAAGTTCCCTCTTTTGATATCTTGACCCACGGTGTTGCTCGCATGCTGCTTTGTGGTTTAGAGATTTAAAGAAACAGAGAGGGAAAAGGAATGAGAGAGAGAGAGTTTGCCTTAGGTGATAAACAGCAGTGTAAGGCCAGAGGCTTTATTAAAAAAAAAAGAGAGAGAGAGAGAGAGAGAAGAAGAAGAAGAAGAGAAGCAGCCATAGCCACAGGGGAGTTCAGAAGTTTGGGGGGTTGGCAGGAAGAGGTGGGGGGGTACATCAGCAAGGATGTCAAGTCAGTTTCACCTGATAAAAAAGGTGAAATAGAATTCCGGCCATTCACACACTCATCCACTCCCTAGCTTGAATGTGGAGACAGGTGTACGACATGCGTGTCTGTGAGGCCACGCAGTCACGTGAGAAACATTTGGAAAGCCACAGGAAAGCCACACTTATGCAACAATCCCAGTTTTCAAAGGCAAAAGGAAAACCTGTTTGATAGTGTAGATTACTGATTTCCATTTTTAGTGAGCATTGAAATTAGATGCTGTCATTCCCCCCAATCACTCACACACACATACACACACACACACAGACACACAAACACACAAAATCTTCCCTCTCAGACCACACCCCCTCAGGCAGATCACACTGCATACACCTCCTGCCTCTTCGGTTAACCAGCAGTATTTTTTGAGTTAGAGGTCTTGGTGCCTTTGGAATCAATAGATGCTGTTGGTTTGTTGAGGTAACTATTGTCTACTCCAAACGGCTTGCAGCGCACAGCGATCAAACCCATGTTCTCATTGAAAGAATGGCGGAAGGGAGGCGCTGACATTGTTGGGAGTTCGTTTGGTGACCAAGAAGAGCAGACCTACTTGCTTATTCTTTCCAACTGCTAACCAACGTGGTGATTCTGAACTGTCCTGTCTCTGCTAAGTTTGCACATGGATGTGGGCCAGGGAGGGGGCGCTAGGGGCTGCGTGAACAGGAACACTTGTGTAGGACATGGTGACACTTGTGTGTTTCATCTGTTGTCCAGACGTCTTCGCTGCTCCTTGCTTTGATGGGAAATTGGATTATTTCCTTGGAAAGGAGAGACGTTTATATTACACTTTCAGCAGATGTGACTTTGGAAATAAAGACTGAGGTTCCCGTTTCTGGAATGCAGTCAGTCTGTACTTCTCATTGGTGCACCTTCAGGCCTGCACTTTGAATTTAGTACTCAAGTAGAGAGTGACTTTTTCCTTTTTCCTGGGCTTTTAATTAAATTTTATTACAATAGTCCTTGGTGAAAAAAAAAAATGTTTTCCAAACCCTTTTACAGCAGAGGAAATAAGAGGGCATGAGATGAAAAGCCGAAGGCAGTGACATGGAGGTTTTTCCATTTTTTAGTTTAGTCTGGCTAGTGAACAAAAAAAGAAAAACAGTGATAGGTCCGTTGACGTGATGTGTCCATGTTGCCAGGCAATGACGGATAGCTCACACTCGGCGCTTAGCGTCTTCTCGGGGCGTCGCTTGGCTCCTCCCCCTCTTCTATGCTCATAGTTTACTCAGACCAAAACACACACACCAATATCAGAATGTAGAAAAGACCAGTCAATATCATCCCAGAAAACTTGTAAGGCAATGAGGCCAATATAGGAAGAATAAAGGCAGGGGGGAAAATTACTTTAAACAATGACCTTTTCCATACTGCATCAGCAAATTCCAGACTCCGAACGCACTGCAGATTCTACCTCGTGGGTTCAGAATCCATAGGATTTCAGTAAAGCAAGACCCTTCCTGCTCAGCTTTGGTCCCTTTACCACATGCCCCGTGTTTCCTGGGGATGCGGCAGAGAAAGCGGATGACACACCAGCATCTTTTCAGGGGCCCCTGAGGAGTGGTTGGGCTGCTCCGGGTGTGGAGCGGACCCCACCTGGCTGGTCACAGAGACCTCAGACGTTGCTCTCCCATCAAGCATATGCGCGGCCTCTGTCTCTGCAAGTCTCAGAGGCTACCCCCCTTCTGACATTAAGGAGTGACTTCAGAACAGAAATTAAAACAGAAGGAAGCACTCTTCGGGCTGGCAGTAGCATTGGTGACGCCGAACTCGGAGCCGTCAGCTGCTGAAGTTTGAAGATAAACATCAGCCAGGAGCATCACATCTACTCAGGGCTTGGGTGCTCTGTGTTGAGTCAATTCAATTGGTTGTGATTGAGTTAGGCCTCTCTCTTAGTCACCCAGCATGTGATGAGATAGATAACTTATTGCTGGTATCTTTTGGATGCCCAGGTCAGATAAACACCAAGACACATTAACATGAACTTGAATGGTAGGACTGGCTGATGCTCACCTTGGGAACTTCTTTCTTTTTCTAATGAAGGATGTCATTGAATTAACCTATGAAAATACATTTTCCCAAATAATAAAACTCTGATCCCTTAGTTAAGTGATCCCATGTATCGCTTTCATTTTAACAACAGCAGGTTAGTATTTCCCATCCAACATTGTCCTCTGACAAATCCAGACATTGTCCTCTGACAAATCCAGAACCGTGTGGGATGTGCAGAAGTGACTAAAGTGACCACGTGAGGATGGGGACAGATTGAGAGCATCTGGCCTGAGCAGAGTTTGCCCCGTTATGTCCTGGGTACTACTGTACTGTACTGGCACACACAGTAGCATTTCTCATTTATTTATTTTAAAGTATTATATATTAAAATATAATCAAGACATTAAATCCACGGTTTTATAGCTATTTTGGCTTAGGTTGCAATTAAATGAAGTTATACTTTATGCAGATTGAATGAATTGCATTTTTCCCCCTGTGCCATATTGGCTTTGATGACATATAGTTATGCCAAGAATCATGAAAGTGATACAAGAATGTCTGAAGTTGGCAAATGACAACCTTTTGGCCAGTATAATCCAAGAACCTGTGTTATTTTTTTCCTGACATGAACTTTATATTTTGAAAGAATTTTTTTTAGCTTACATGTGCACTCATTATGTAATAATTCACTTTTCTATTTAAAGATATCTACACCTCTTGCTAGGCGTAGTCAGTGCTACGGACTGAATTGGTATAACTCCAGTAAACCCAAAACAGCTAAGCATGCATGTCCTTAGGACAGTTGTTTTCAAGTACTGGAAACCAGTTGAAGCTTGCCCGATGGTGGGGAATTTATTTTAAATATATAAGGATATCTTATGGAACCCAAGGGCCAACAGCAGAAACAGCTTGACCTAGAAATTGGGAGGTGACACCAGCCCCCGGGGAGAAGCTTCTCGTGCTCTTACTGTAGTTCTGTTTGCAGATCTTTAGTCTCTCTCAGGAGCCTGCGTTTCCTGTTAGCCTGTCCTCGCAGGGATGGAAGGTGGTTGTCCACAGTTGCCAAGTTCCTACAGCAGCCCTGAGAAGCCCTGATTCCCCCTCTCTGGGGGAGAGACTCTGACTGGCCCTGCTGGCTCAGATGTCCTCCCCGGCCTCATCTCAAGCTGAAGCTTGCTCATGCTGGTGCCTGAGAGCCAATGTTTAAATTTTCAGGACTTTTGGTGAGTAGGATGTTCATTACAACCATTATTAGCCCTGGCTGGTTGACTCGGTGGTAGAGCATCAGCCCAGTGTGTGGATGTCTCGAGTTTGATTCCTGGTCAGGGCACACAGGAAAAGCACCCATCTGCTTCTCCACCCCTTTCCCTTCTCTCTCTCTCTCTCTCTCTCTCTCTGTCTCTCTCTTCTCTCCTCCTGCAGCTATGGCTCAATTGGAGAGTGTTGGCCCCCGGTGCTGTGGATGGCTTCATGGCCTCCGCCTCAGACACTAAAAAAAATGGCTCCAGTTGCAACGGAGCAAGGGCCCCAGATGGGCAGAGCATGCTGAGTGGATCCCTGTCCAGGCTCATGCATGAGTCTGTTTCTGCCTCCCCTCCTCTCACTAAAATAATTTTTTTTTAAAAAGACAACCATTATTGAAAAGATAATTATTAAGCTTATGTAGTTAAATAAATTACATTTTAAAATGTCATGATTCCTCAAAAAACTCATCACTTTACGACACTTTACTATTACTTAGGCTCTTGAGATTGGTTGTGTCTATGTCCTCTCCATGGTGGCACACTGCTATATAACGGTGTGCTGCTCTCCATCTCTTCTCAACTCTCAGTCCGGTGATACCTGGTGGAAGCTTGAAATCAGCCATGGTGGGGCCCTGGCCGGTTGGCTCAGTGGTAGAGCATCGGCCTGGTGTGCAGGAGTCCCAGGTTCGATTCCCGGCCAGGGCACACAGGAGAAGCGCCCATCTGCTTCTCCACCCCCCCCCCCTCTCCTTCTTCTCTGTCTCTCTCTTCCCCTCCTGCAGCCAAGGCTCCATTGGAGCCAAGTTGGCCCGGGTGCTGAGGATGGCTCTATGGCCTCTGCCTCAGGTGCTAGAATGGCTCTGGTTGCAACAGAGTGACACCTCAGATGGGCAGAGCATCGCCCCCTGGTGGGCATGCCAGGTGGATCCCAATCGGGCGCATGTGGGAGTCTATCTGACTGCCTCCCCATTTCCAACTTCAAAAAATACAAAAAAAAAAAAAAGAAAAAAAAGAAATCAGCCATGGTGGGAATACTTACACTACAAAATTTGGCAAACAGTGCAACTCGAAGTGTTGTTGTTGTTTCCTGGAGAGCTGGTTGTTAAACATGTATGAGCACACCACTGACTGTAATCCACTCCAGGGTCCTTTTCTCTGTAAACAGAGTGGTGACAACATCCCTCCCCACTGGTGGGCCAGGGGAATGGGACCCTTAAGAGAATCACTAAAAGCAGGACTCTACCCACCAAAGTAAACATCCTGGCATTTATTCATTTGTTTATATACTTGTGCTACAAAGTGCCGTGAGAAAGGCTCAGACGCCATTACTATTTGGCAACTGTGATCATGATGATAGCTAACATTTTAAGCACTGTTTTAAGACTCTTTATACATATGAGTTTATATGATCCTCAGATCATATAAAAACACTTGTCATTCAAACTGAACTCATTTTTTTTTCTGAGAGAATAGAGAGAGAGAGAAAGAGAGAGAGAGAGAGAGAGAGAGAGAAAGGGGGGCAGAGAAGCAGGAAACATCAACTCATAGTAGCTGTTTCTTATATGTGCCTTGACCGGGGAAGCCTGGGGTTTTGAACTGGCAACCTCATTGCTCCAGGTGGATGCTTTATCCACTGTGCCACCATAGGTCAGGCAAACTGAACTCATTTTAATGCGGCAAATATTTATGCAGCACCTAAAATATGCCAAGGTTCTATCTTATGCATATAAGATGTTTCCGTGAGCAAAACAGACAGCGACCCCTCATGTTTACAGCCAAACAATACACAAGTTAAGTCACACGTTATAGAGTCCAGTAGAAGGGGGTGTTTGCGACGGAATAAACCAAAGACAGAGCTCGACCAGGGGAACTGACATGTCTGGGGTTGGGGACAGGCTGCAATTTTAAATGAGGTGGTCAGAGTAGAACTCAATGAGAAGATACTTAAGCAAAGACTTGGAGGAGGGGAGAGAGTTGCCTTCGTGGCTGTTTGAGGGCGACACCTCAGATGGGCAGAGCATCGCCCCCTGGTGGGCATGAGAGTGCTCTAGGAAGAGGGAACTGCAGTGGCTGGGCCCTAAGGTAGGGTCATGTTTGGGGTGTCAAAGAGACATCAAAGAGAGCAGTGCGGCTGGAGCATCATGAGCAAAAGGGAGAGAAACGGGTAGTCAAAGAGGGAAGGGGGGTGGGGGAGAGATCACCTTGTAGGCCCTTTGAAGACCTTTGCTTTCGACCTCAAATGAAAGGGGGAGCCATTCGAGGGTCCTGAGCAGAGGAGAAACATGACCTCAACGAGGTTTCAAAGGACTGCTCAGGCTTCTGAGTTGAGAACAGAGGGCAGAAATAGAGAGTTTACCGCTGTAATCCCGGTGAGCCATGGCGTTAGCTATGGCCAGGCTAGCGGCTAGCAGCGTGGGGGTGGTGAGAACTGGCCGGAAGTCAGAGCCACATGCATTCTGAAAACAGGGCCAAAACGATTTCCCAGTGGTTTCAATGAAAACTATGAGAAAGAAAGAATTTAAGAAGGTCACCAGTGCCTTTGTCTCGAGCAATCAGGAGAGTACGTTGCTATGAACGAAGGGAGTTAAGGCTGAGGGATGGGCAACTTAGTAGAGAAAGTGAATTTGGCTGAGTTGATTCTCAGATGGCTATAAAAAAAAATGCAAGTGAAGAGGTTGATTTGCTCGTTGGATATTAACGTTTGGATTTTACACGGGAAGCCTGGGCTAGAGATGCAAATGCAGCATTCCTGGGGACTTAGACGGTATGTGAAGCCATGAAACTGTACGTGGTCCCCAGGCCAGTGAGGGTAATACCCTGAAGGGAGAGAGAGATTGATGGTGCAGGAGAGGAAAGGGACTGAGGCAATGCCTTACAGAACAGGAGGAGCAGGCTCTAATAGGAAGTGAAGGGACTGGCTTTAGGTAAGAGTTTGAGTAATTTGTCTATGGGAACAAGACAGAAGACTGAAAAAGATGCTGATTGATGGGTGGATGTGGTTGTCAGGAGCCTTTGGGAGCTCACTTCTGATTGCATCACTTTTCTTGGTGAAGCAGGAATCCAGGTTCTCAGCTAAGACTAAGGGGGGGGGGGAGGTAAGGCCTGGATGGTTTGAGATAAAAAAAAGAAAATGTCACAGCTATTTTGGAGAATGAGATGGAAAATGAACTATGTAAATACAATATGATTTCCAGACAGCATAAAAGGCCTATTTGAAATTCAAGGTTATGATATGAGTACAATTACTATTTTTCTATGACAGTGAGGAAACCTAGGCTCAGAGAGGTTAGGTTACTATCCAAAGGTTGCACAGCTAGTATGTGGCAGAGTCAGAATTTGAATACAGTCAGCTTGACACTGGAATCCATCCTCTTAAATGCCATGAGACATGCTTTATAGTTAACTAGTGAACAACTGGTTCTGCTTCTTATAATGACTACTCACATATCAGCATTCTATATATAGAATGTAACAAATCTACAGTTCAGTTCTATCACAGGTAACAGCCTTAATTAAAAAGACAAAACAAGGGCTATCTTAAAATTGTCATATAAGAAAGGCAGCCAAGTAATTTCTGGATTAGTGTTTCTGGAAGGGAATGTTATTATGGAGAGGTTTCAAAGGCATTTAAATAGTAGGAGATGCTGACCTGGGCAGTTGGGAGAGACCGATATAGACATTATTAGGCAGCAGGGATTGTTCAGCAGAACAAAAAGGTGGAGATGGCTGACCGGGGCCGTGCCAGGCTCGAGCCCCAAACCAATTATACCTGAAACGAAGATTCCCGTTAGAAAGGCAAAGATCTCTTGAGGGTTTGAAAAAGCCATGCAATTTGTAAGTTTCCCAAATACTTGTGTTTGGAAGAAAAGCTATTTGGTGTATTTGACCAAATATTATGATAATTCCTCTTTTCTATTAATCGGTAGCTTTAAAACAGCTTGTAGAGTCTGAGCATGTTGGCGTGTTTCTGCCACAGGGAACGATCCCAGTTGATGACTGGATGTTTAGCCTTCACAAGGGATGGAGCTCAGTTCAAATCCACACCTGGTTTGTCTGGTGTTTTCTGTGCCCACCACAGGGTTATGGAGAGGAATAAAAGGCAGGCCTCCTGGCTGGTTGGCTCAGCGGTAGAGTGTTGGCCCAGCTTGTGGGTGTCCCAGGTTTGATTCCCTGCCAGGGCACACAGGAGAAGTGTCCATCTGCTTCTCCACCCCTCCCCCTCTCCTTCCTCTCTGTCTCTCTTCCCCTCCCACAGCCAACACTACATTGGAGCAAAGTTGGCCCAGCGCTGGGGATGGCTCCATGGCCTCCACCTCAGGCACTAGAATGGCTCCGGCAGCAACGGAACAATGCCCCAGATGGGCAGAGCATTGCTCCCTGGTGGGCATGCCGGGTGGATCCCAGTTGGGTGCATGTAGGAGTCTGACTGCCTCCTGCTTCTAACTTTGGAAAACTACAAAAAAAAAAAAAAAAAGAAGAAGAAGAAGAAGATGCAGGCCTGACCTCATGAAGATCGTAATAAAGGAATAATAGGGACAAGTGAGCAAACATTGTGTGGTGTGAGAGTGCACAGACAGAAAAATACACAAAAGGTGGCACCTCAGAAGCCATACAGAATGAGCATATCTTAATCTCTGGAAGCTTCCAGAAACACAGAGAAATGTTAATAGGGTTAAAATCATAGTAAACTTCTTTTTCAAAAAGTGGTTCACCCACCGGTAGCATTGACACCACTTTGGCAGTGTTGGTTGCATATTGCCATTTGAAAAGCTCTGGTTTGGAAAACTTAAAAGGCTTCCCCAACTTCTGGAACAAGGGAAGCAGATTTCCAGCCGTAGAAACGCATCGTTGGAAGTTCTGATCACGTCTGATCTGAACTACTAAGGGGAGATAAATAACCTGAGATGTAGAGATACCTCTCAATTACCAAATGTGAGGTACCTGTGCCACCATCCCTAAAAATTCCCCCACAGAACCTTGTAAGAGAAGGGAATCATTTTCCGAGAAGTCATCACATAGCCCAACATCACCCAATTGAGCCACTAGGAAGCCGGTGTGTCAGTTGGGATGTAACAGCAACAATCGCAAACGACACAATTATTTACAGCCCTTGAAATCAGAATGTTAGAGTGTGAAAATTATTGCCCACTGAATTGCAATCTCAGTAAAGGCATAAAGTTACGACGCCATTGACTTCCTCTGAAGTATATGCCTCGTTCTGGACTTCCGCTGCGGATTCTCATGGGTGCTTTCTCATTCGTTACCTGGACACTGGGCAGGGGTGAGAGAGCTGGTTCCTCAAGACTGTCAGCTGACCTCAGCAAGCTCTGAGGAGGCAGGAGGGGCCAAAAAGGTCTATCTGTCTAAGTTGGTCTCTTCCTACCTTCCAGATCAGCATCTCCTACTATTTAAATGCTTTAGAAAATCTCTCAATAATAAATTCCCTTCCTATAACACTAATCTGGAACTTACTTGGTTGCCTTTCTTTTTTGTTGTTGTTTTCTTTGTTTGGTTTTTTTACAGAGACAGAGAGAGAGTCAGAGAGGGGGATAGACAGGGACAGACAGGAACGGAGAGATGAGAAGCATCAATCATTAGTTTTTGTTGTGCATTGCGACACCTTAGTTGTTCATTGCTTTCTCATATGTGCCTTAACTGTGGGCCTTCAGCAGACAGAGTAACCCCTTGCTCGAGCCAGCGTCCTTGGGTCCAAGCTGGTGAGCTTTTGCTCAAACCAGATGAGCCCGCGCTCAAGCTGGCGACCTCAGGGTCTCGAATCTGGGTCCTTCCACATCCCAGTCTGACACTCTATCTATCCACTGCGCCACCGCCACCGCCTGATCAGGCTTGGCTGCCTTTCTTATCTGACAATTTTTATAAAGGACTTGTTTTGTCTTTTTAATTAAGGCTGTTACCTTTGATGGCTCTGGCGGGCGCCATGCTGTTCCCCTCAGTGGGAGGCTGGCTGAACACAGCAGATGAGTGGGACCTGCTGAATCGGCTCCTCTAGAAAGACCAGAATATTTTTTATTTATCCTGCTCCTTGGCACCAAACTCCCTGATTTATTTTTCTTTCTCATATAGGCCTTTTTATGAGCTTACTTGAAATAAATAGCCAATCTTTCTCTTAGCAGCCACTCTGTCCAGTGGGCAAAATTGTCATCTACATGCAGGTGGTCTAAACAGCAGTGTGAAATACGGAACCCACCCATGTTCAGGCAGTGTAGACCGCCAAGATATTTTACTCTATTTTGAAGTAGAGGAAAAGCTACTCATGCTGCCACCTCATCACGAGTATTGTTTTTCCTACAACGCCTTTGTGCTCCGTGACCTCTTCCTTGGTGTGCTCATATTTTATTCTTTGCTGTCCTCAAGGAAACCCGAGCTTATTAATTGTTAAACATGTTAAGGAACTGGGGATTCATTACACGCTGTTCCCAATTCCGAAGGCTGGACAGCCAGATGCCTATCTTATATCCAGGAGGTTGACGTTCAGTAATGCATCATTATAATGTAGCCGGTGTAATGAAGCCGAGGTCCTGGGTGTGATTCCCAGGGTGCCAGTTACCTTGGCTCTCTGGCTGCAGACCATAACTCTGTTCCGATGCTGCACTTCAGACCTGTGGTGTTGGTCAAAAGCGAGACTGAGGGAGAGGCTGGGATCACACCATCATCGATACTTCAGGAGCAAGAGCTCACGGCACGCTCTCTAGTGCCTGCGTGCATGTCAGTCAGTGCCTTCCCTGAGCCACCCTGGCTAGAGCCGAGTTCGGCCCCCTCCGCGTTCCCACCGCACCTCATGTTAGTTCTCCTTTAGATCCTAGTAATTAGTGTCCACGTACTGTCTCCCCTGCTGGATTGTAAACTCCTTGAAGACATAAACCATATTGAATACATTTTTATGTCCCCTACAGTGCTCTTGCCTGCTCAATAAATATTTGTTGAAAGAATGGCTAGAAGGATGGCTAGTTGGAGAAATGGATGGATGAGTAAGTGCGCAAGTTGTTTTTGCAAATTTGTTGGCGAGTAGCTCTATTGATATCCGTCAAGGACAGATAGCTCAGAGATGTAAAATATAGCGCAATAATCGTGCCTGATAATGATACTACATCTTCCACAGAACTGATAAATCTGATAAGGTGGTGTACATTGATTCCTCATAATATGCTGATAATGCACAGAATTTCCCTTCCCACCAACAGAATCAGACCCTTGCAGGTATTTAATTCATGCCGAAAGCCTCTCTGGGAGACTGCTGCCATTTTAGAGAAAAGGAAGCTGAAAGGCGGAAAGGTTGAACTGTCCTGCACAACGACACACACGCATAGAAGGCTCGGCGGAATTAGTGGGTGTACTAGTTATCTGTTTGGAAGGAACTATTTCTCAGCTTAGGACAACAAACATTTATGATCTCAGTTTTGCTGCGATCTGGAATCTGGGCACCTGTGACACAAAGTCTGTCATCAGGCTGCGGTCAGGGTGTCAGCTAGGGCTGCGGTCATCTCAAGGCGGAACTGGGGGGAATCCGTTCCAAGCCTCCTATGCCTGTTGGCTACAGTCGTCCACTCCTGGCCTTGGGCTCCCCAGGGCAGCTCACGTGTGGCAGCCTGTTTCCTCTAGACTAAAGGCTGCAGGGGAGAGTGAGACCCAGCAAGCAAGACGTCATGGAGTCATGGTCTTTTTGCAGCCTAACCTCTGAAGTGACACCCCAGCACATTTGCTTATTCTAGCTGATAGACGTGAGTCACGAGGTCCCACCTACACTTGGGTGTGCGGGGGTGGGATGACATCGAGACCAAATGCCAGGAGATGCAGGGATCATTGGGGCCATCGCAGACACTGTTGACCACAGTGGGCCCCCCATACTCACAGAAGGACCACCTGTGAGCTGCCTCTAGCCTGTTCTGCACGTTTGGTGTTGAGTCGGCGGGTAGTGCCAATAAGACGTCCCAGAGGCAACCTGCCTCGAGAGTGAAATCTCTTTTCTCCACCTTGACAGAACACATAGGTAGATGCGGCATCTCGCTGAGAAGTCCTACCAACAACCCCTCACATCCTGACTGGCATCTAAGCCTCTTAACCTTCGCCACCTGAGCTCACTTTAACGGGTGGCAATGGGTTTCTGGAAAATTCAAACAACCACAAGGCTCTGCTTGTGCAGCCCCAGTGAACCCCTGAGGCTGAGGCTGCGGTCCCCCCGAGACAGCGGGCTTGCTTTCCCAATGGGACCGGCGATCGAAACGGGGAGTGTGTGGGTGGAGGAAGGAAAAAACCTCCCCTGATGGTTGGTGGAGACGAAACCCTGTTCTGAACCAGTTGTCTCTTGTGTTGGAAATGAATGGCTCGAACGGACGGAACTCCCGCAGGAACTTAATCCTCTGTGTCGTTTCCCGCGAGGCTTTCGGCACAGATAGAATCCAAGGGGTTCCTACCACATCCCGGAACAGGAGCGGAGGGCGTGTCTCCGCCCCTTCGCTTCCAACGGTCCTCTGCCCTGCCAGCGTCCACCGCCGTCCTCAAATCTCCTTAACTCCTTCAGCAAGATAATGACATTTGATTAAAGAGCAATTGCTAGATTATTAGCCACTGGGTTTAGAAAACACTGAAGAATCATCCTTCTCCCACCTCCCTCGGCTCAGAGCAACACCGTTGAAGCTGCTTCTGAGATGTGAAGTTCAGAGCAAGCAGTTCTCTCCAGCCTCACTCAGAATTAACCAATAAATTAGAATAACTGAGTGAGAAAGGGTTAGACAAAGGCAGTGTCAGAACTGGAGGCCGGGGCCTGGGTCATTTAGAATATGAAACGAAGCATGGTTTATGTTTTATATTTTATAGGTTTTTAAAACAAAGCGAAAGGATAGCATTAAGGATCAAGGTCAGGGTGTTATCTTTTGTGGGGTGAACAGGGTGGGGGTGGCGAGGTCAGAGCTTATGCCAAAGACTTGGCCCCTCCTTCCTCTGTAACATTTATTTTCCTGAGCTTCTGTCTAATTAATATAAGGCCTTGCTTGAGCACACTGGCCCTCATTGGACCTGTCACTCGTTAATCAAGTGACCCTTCTAGCCTTGGGTAATGACCTTGAAAGAATATATCAGCCCATGATGGCGGAAGTGAGGAATTAAATTGTTTCTCTGAGTGCTTATGGTCATTGCTGACAATTTATATCTCACAGCTGCCCTGGGCCGGCCATACCGGCCATCGTGCGGCAATCATTTTCCTGGCCGGGAATGGATGGTGAGCCGGACAGGGACCAAGCTGGCCTCCTGCACATCTCCATCTTTATGTTATTTCCCCTCTCCCCCCCCCCCCACCTTCTCTTAATCACGTCTTTGTTTGAGAGGCAGGGATTGTACAAAGTTAAAAGCTTTGTCATGAAGGCCACCAAACAGCCAAAAGCTTGGGGTGAAGCGCCTGTCCGGCTGGACCCTGCTTTGTCTCCGAGCTCGCTGCTTTCGTCTCCGCCGATGTCAGGCTTGAAAGGGAAGTGTCTTGAGAATTAACGTTAGCTCAAAACTCATAAGGAAAAAATTACTGGAAATATTAAAAGGCTGCAAAGGGTGTATTGTGTACAAGTGATTAAAGCCTGAACCCTTTCTGGGTCTTTTTCGAAGAGGTCAGAGAAATATTGGCTGCTGGTCCTGAGGGGGAATAGACAAGCGTAGGGACTCACACCCTTCTCCCTCGTACAGGGGCACATTTAGACTTAGTGGTGTCTTGAGGTACACTGGTGTGCAGCTAAAACCATGCACACGCACCAGGATAAATGTTATCTCTGCCTGAAATTCAGCACCGTTATCTCCATTTGGAACCTAGGCACCCCCTTCTCGTCTTCTGTTTGCTCTTCTTGAAACTAAATGGATTTTAAGAGCTCTCGTCTTGGGAGAAAGTCTTTTTCATTGTTTTGCTGTACCACGGTTGGATTTGCAGAAGAATTAAGAGCGTCTTCCCATTAGCTAAGATGCAGCAGATTGATAGCGTACCTTTGCGTAGCTCAAACTACCATTACTGGATTTCGTGTGTGTAGTTTCAGAACTACAGGGGCATAGCTTTGATTTGTCCTGGGTTCTTCTCTCTTGTATATAGACTTTCCTGAGTTGTTACTAAATACAGAGTGGGGCAAAAGTAGGTCGTCCGTTATTCGTATGGAAAATAACACAATTATTAATAAATAGTAACATAAGAACAAACTCTGTGTTTTGCATACTCACAACTATACACCTACTTTGCCCCTCCCTGTATATGTGCTGAAACTTCGAAGGAGAGAAATCACCAACAGGACCCTCCAGAGGCAGGGAGAGAGATAAGTGTTTATAAAACCCAGGTTGTTTTTCCTCCGTCTTGCTGACTCCTAGTTCGGCACCGTCTGTTTATTGTTATTGAACAACACCTTCCACACGCAGGGGAAATTCTTTTTCCTGAGGTCTGTATAGCATGAGGGCTTCTGTAGGTCACAGTACCCCCCTCCATCCTAGGGACCGTTTTTATGTGACCACATTGCGTCGAATGGTTGGTGGAAGGGAGGGGGCCAGCTGGCCCTCCATGGAAGTAGGGCAAATATTTATTCTGCCCTCAGCCCTTCAGGGGAAAGACGTTGTACAAATGTGGAAAACCAAGACTTCTGACAACACAAATGTAAATGAAGGCATGTTAATAGAACGCATGCTGATCCTAATAAGAGTCACATCGAGATGTTCGCCCTTGAAGGGGTGATCTCATGGAAGGCAAGGGCCACATTGTTTTATTATTGGGTTCTTTACCACACCAAATATAGTGGCTTACATATAATAGGCACTAAGGGGGGGGGGATTTGTTGAGTGATGGCATTAATTAATTAAATCATTTCATGATCTTTACACCTGAGGCAAGCTATTCCTTCAGCTCTTTGGAAAATGAACCAAAATGAATGGCCATAGAAATGACTCTTTCTTTTTTGTCTTTCTGGTTCCACTGTATGAATATATTCTAATGGGAAAGGCATAACTGAAATTCAGAGGTCTCTCTTCCAGCTCCGATCACTCATTTGAGTGTCAACTATCTAAGTCATCCCTTCGCTGGGAGCATCAGAGTCTATAAATTTTAAATGAAGGGGTTGGACTTGCTCATCTCTGTGGTTCCTCCCAGCATGACATTTCTGGGCTGAGGACTGCCTGTCACTTTCTGGGAGAGCAAGCCAAGACATAGGAAGAGAATGCATTCATGTATTAAAAAAAAAAAAAAAAATAGTTAGGATTGCTTGTGTGCCTAGCGCGTAGTAGGTGCCCATAAAGGTGGCTGGAATTGGTTTTGTAGAAGGGATTAGATGACAGACAAGAAATCACTTCATCGAAATCCATGTTCCTACTCAGTCTCCTGCCCTTCCCCCACTCACACATCCACATCCACATCCACATCGACTATTTCCCATGTCTCCTGGCGCAATACCAGGGTGTCATTTCTTTCTATCTGTAATTGTAGTGATAAAGCCACTATTTACCTGAAGAGTTTACAAACTGAAATGCTAGAGGGTTTTGAAAGTTCCACTTGCTTTTTTTTTACGCATGTTCTAAAAATCGATTGATCGCTTCCTTTGCACTGTCAGCGAGTTGGCTGGACTTTTATTTAACCATCCATTCTTCTGTATTTTCAGTGACAGAAGTATTAATCGCTACATCTAAATAGTATAGGTTAAGTTAGTGGTTTCTTTGGATGAAGGATAGTGTTTCTTTGAGACAGTAATGTCTTCCTTGTGCGGGCCAGGAAAGAGGCAAGGCAAAAGTCAAGGAGAGGAAACTTCAGAAAGAAGTGAAAGAGAGAAAACTTTATCCATCTCCTTCCTTATTTCCTTTGCCATCCCTTTCTTCAGAATATGCACACGAAAGAAGACTGAGCTTCCCCTCCCTGCCCCCCCCCGCCCCCGCACCCTACAGTGAGATGTGCTCAGCACCCGGAGTGGCCATTTGCAAGGCTAACTGTGCCATCTGGGCATAAGGAAATGCCGCAGGAGTGGAGCATACTCCCAAGTGTGTCAGTGAGCTCTGCCCGTGGGACAGGGCCACCGTATCCCAGGGGAGACAGCACACACCCACCCCTGAAGGGGCACCTCAGACGCTGGTAGCTGTGTGCATATCCAGCAAGGGCACGTGTGGTCACGAGTTTGAAAACCACTTCGTGTTCGGGCTTCGGTCTGAGTGGTAAGAGGTCCCCTTTTACCAGGCACGTGCTGTGTTGAGAAGTTTTCAACTACACTGCTCACGAAAACCAGGGGATGTTTCCAAATGAATATGAAGCAATAAAACTATCCCCTAATTTTTGTGAGCCGTATAAATAGCTTTCATTTATTTTTTGCCCTTGTAGCCTTAAATTTTTTTAAATTACAAATAATCTCAAATTATTTAATAGGAAGTCATGTATATTTGTTAGGCTCAGATGCTAGTCTTCATTGATTAAATAATACTAAATTCTTCCTTCTATATTTATGAAACATAGACATAGGAACCTCTGTGAATCGCTAGATAACCAAGACTGTCATAGAAATGCGCTATATTTCCAGGCAAAGGGAAAGGTCCTTGGCGTTTTCATCGAGGCTTGCGAAATCTTTTTCATTATAGAAAAATACTGGCTTTGCAAACTCGGGATTCTAAGGACCCAGGGCTGGAAACCACTGCTTTTACTGGTGGAATTTTAGGCACTATAATAAGTGAAAAGAGAAATCAGCCCGTTTGCGAGTCTGCCATTTTGAGCAGGGTCCCACCTAACAGACCTATTCTTGCAGTTTCCCCATTTTTCGCAGACCTCCACCTTTGTCGACTTTCACTACGTTTTCTAACAGTGGCTTCCCCAAGAGTCACCAGGCAGGGGAGGGGGGGGGTGATAGATTGGGGATACAACAAGTATGGGGTTCAGTATGAGCCAGAGCTATCTCCCCTCCCCAACTTGTCTGTAGGGTCTAGCTTATTAATTTACCGTAAGTAAAAGTCATGGAGCTTGGTTATGCACCAAACCTTTTCTCTAAACGTTTTACAACCTTTTACGGTAGATATCATTTTCAATACTGTATTGACGAGATTCCTCAACTAGAAAGTGGCAGAGCCATTTTGACATCTGCTCTCTCATCTGCGCTATGGTAGGCAACCAGCCCAGCGACCAGGAGACCTAGGTGAAGATGGCTAATTGAGGGCTAAGATCTCATAACCTGCTTTGAAAAGCAGGGAGATCTTTGGGATTTGTTTGTTTTGTTTTTTTTACGTTATGATATTCAAAAGTGCTATATATAATCATCTAAAATTCTTAAGGGCCAAAATATTATTTTGTGTTATTCTTCATAAAATATATTTTGTATAGATATGTGGTAATTTATGATAGTTTTACTGGTCCCTCTATCCCCTAATTGAAAGTTTATATCTCCCTTCTCTTCAGGTGTATTAGTTTCTGCCAACCTATTATCAGTGTCACTCTGGTGTGTAGTTGTCACTGTCTCCACAGTCCTGCCCATTCCAGAATGTCACATAGTTAGGACCATGCACTATATAGACTTTTCAGATGGACTTCTTTCACTTAGCAATATGCATTTAAGATTTCTCCATGTCTTTTCATGGGTTTAATTGTTCATTTCTTTTTAGTGCTGAATAATGTTCCATTGTCTGGATGCACTACAGTTTATTTATCTATTTGGCTACTGAAGGACATCTTGGTTACTTCCAAATTTGGGCTACTAGGAATAAAGCTGCTGCAGACATTTGTGTTCAAATTTTGGTGTGAACATGAGTTTTCAACTCCTTTGGGTAAATACCAAAGAACAAGATTGCTAAATAGTATGGTAAGAATATGTTTAGTTTTATAAGAAACTACCAAGTTGTCTTCTAAAGTGGCTGGGCCACTGTGCCTTCCCAGCAGCAAGGAACTACAGTTCCTGTTGCTCCATGACCTTGTCAGCACCTTTTGTTGTCAGCGTTCTGGACTTTAGCCCTTCTAATAGAAGTTTAGTGGTATCTCATGGCTTTAGTTTGCATTTCCCTGATGATAAGTGAAGAGGAGTTCCTATTCATATGCTAATTTACCACAAGTATATCTTCTTTACTAAGGTGTCTGTTTAGATCTTTGGCCCATTGTTTTAATTGGATTGTCTGTTTTCTTATTCTTTTTTTTTTTTTTTTTTACAGAGACAGAGGGAGAGTCAGAGAGAGGGTTAGATAGGGACAGACAGGAACCAGGAATGGCGAGAGAGATGAGAAGCATCAATCATCAGTTTTTCGTTGTGACACCTTAGTTGTTCATTGATTGCTTTCTCATATGTGCCTTGACCGCGGGCCTTCAGACCAAGTAACCCCTTGCTCAAGCCAGCGACCTTGGGCCCAAGCTGGTGAGCTTTGCTCAAACCTGATGAGCCTGCGCTCAAGCTGGCAACCTCAGGGTCTCAAACCTGCGTCTTCCACATCCCAGTCCGACGCTCTATCCACTGCACCACCACCCGGTCAGGCTCTTATTCTTGAGTATTAAGAGTTCTTTTATATTTTGGTACCCGTCCTTTATCAGGTATATCTTTCGCCAGGATTTTCTCTCAGTCTGTGGCTTGCCTTCTATAAAGCAACACTTTTAAAAAGGGTTCATTATCTAAAAGAAAACTTTGCCACTCCATCCTAGACTTGAGTTTTAAAAAGTGATCAACATGAAATTAAATCAAGTATACAATGAGGCCGTGTAAAGCAACCCCAAAGGGCAGCAGTTTCCATCATTTCTTTTGTCTTTAAACATGTAATTTGCCTTGCACCTAAAATACCATAATTTTAGTTTCTAAACTGCTAATGAGCCTACTTCTTTCCCTAGAAATCTTTGTTCTGAAAATGAAATATCTGCCTGACCAGGTGGTGGCGCAGTGGATAGAGCATCAGACTGGGATGCGGAGGACCCAGGTTCAAGACCCCAAGGTTGCCAGCTTGAGCGCAGGCTCATCTGGTTTGAGCAAAGCTCACCAGCCTGGACCCAAGGTCGCTGGCTTGAGCAAGGGGTTACTTGGTCTGCTGTAGCCCCACGGTCAAGGCATAGATGAGAAATCAATCAACGAACAACTAAGAAACTGCAACGAAGAATTGATGTTTCTCATTTCTCTCCCTTCCTGTCTGTCTATCCCTATCTGTCTCTCTCTCTGACTCTCTCTGTCTCTGCCAAAAAAAGAAAAAAAAAAAAAAATGAAATATCCTTAATCCCTAGTAGTGTGTGAGCAATGCCACTTAACTATCTGAGTATGTTTATTTCTCACATCATTGGTTAGCAGCTAGTCCCTGCTAGTTCAGGAAGCAGACCCAGGGATGGTGCGACCACCAGCAGAGAGGTGCTGGGTCTGCCTTCTGAGCCCCTCAAGCACTGGAATCCCAGGGAAGAGAGATTCTAGTGAAGTAAGAACAGAATGATCAGACAGGTGACATGTGGCCAGGAAGAACCAGGAGCAGAGAAAGGTGGTTTCCTCTGGAAGGTTGAAAAGGTAAAGGAAAGAAATTCCAGTTAATTAAGGTAGAAGCTTAAAGGCACACGAGCATGAATAATAGGCGTAAGCAGTGGTGGGATTCAAATAATTTAACAACTGGTTCTCAGCCCTAATAACCATTTTAACTATAAAAAAAATACCAAAAGATAGTTTATTATTTCGTGCATTTAATACTTAAATAAGAACAATAAAAGAGGTACACAAAATTAGATTATGATATAAGAAAGAGCTTTAAAATGTTAATAAAAAATATTAAATAACACCTGACCCCCCCCCCAAAAAATAAAAGTTATCACCCCCTGGTTATCTGGCACTTTTTCTCTATGTTGTATGTTTGTTTACTGCAGTAACAAATGCAAAGGGATTAAAATGTAGTATTTTGTCAAAGGTATAATGAGTTTTATGAAATGAATAAATATGTAAATATTACAAGCATTGTTCATCAAATTTTTTTCACCTATAGATGGAATGAACATTACTATGGGTGCTTAGTATACGCTGTTGGGCAGATGAACATTAAAAAAGGGTAAGGAATGTAAATTTGTGATTTCCACATTGGGCAGCTGCCCAGGCGCCCACCTTAGAGAGAACCCTGATTACAAGTGCCATTTTAACAACCGGTTCACCAAACGCAACTAAAAATTAGGTATCGGTTCTGCTGAACCAGTGCGAACTGACTGAATCCCACCACTGGGCCTAAGACAGAAAGGGACAGAAAGGTGTTAAAAAGAAGGGAAGAGCCTGACCAGGTGGTGGCGCAGTGGATAGAGCATCGGACTGGGATGTGGAGGACCCAGGTTCAAGACCCCGAGGTTGCCAGCTTGAGTGCGGGCTCATCTGGTTTGAGAAAAAGCTCACCAGCTTGAGCCCAAGGTCGCTGGCTCGAGCAAGGGGCTACTCAGTCTGCTGAAGGCCCGCGGTCAAGGCACATATGAGAAAGCAATCAATGAACAACTAAGGTGTTGCAACGAAAAACTAATGATTGATGCTTCTCACCTCTCTGTTCCTGTCTGTCTGTCCCTGTCTATCCCTCTCTCTGACTCTCTCTGTCTCTGTAAAAACAAAAACAAAAACAAAAAACAAAAAAAAAGAAGGAAAGATTATTAAAAAGAAAGTCAAGTGATGATTTCAAGACAAATAAGATTTTAGAGAAATGTAGACAAAAAGGATTTTTTAAAAAGAGAAAGTTCCTAGAAACTCTTAAAAAGAGACTGATTAAATGTTGAACCGTTTAATGTGAGATAATTGAAGAGGGACAGAACTGGGTCTATAGTCCTGAGAATAATAACCAGTAATGGAGAAAATGTCTTCTTTCCAATGGAAACCTCTGTCATCTTATTTACTAATGGCTTGACCATCACAATTACTCAGAGATACTAGAAAAGACTTCTAGACTTGAGGTCAAAAAGGATGAATCATTTTGAATCCTCTGGAATTCAGCATATTGCCTCTTTTTTTCTAAGAAATTGATGGATTTGGAAATTTTTATTTCTATCTGCTTCCTTAAATGAAACTTGGGGAAAGTCACATTTTCCATTAGAAGACAATGAGCACCACTTAATATCTCTAAGATGTCCCTGGACTTGACCAAATCGCCTTGCTTTTGCTGTGTGGCCTCTTTCGTGCCCCAAGTCTCAGTGCTGTTTGCTCTGTGGCGTAATGGCCCTTGTTTTGTTTAGCTAGGAAGGCATGGTAACCTCAATGTCAAACTGGTCACCAAATACCCATCCTCTGCTTTTCAAAGGCCTCTTTGGACTCGGAGAAGAAGCCAGGCAATAGAGTAGAATGGAGGGGGAAAACCCACCAGCTTACGGGTAATTTAGGTTAGATAGATGGAACTTTTTTCCACACAGAAATATCTATTTAAACACTCAAGTTTGTTGTTGGAGAGATTTGCTGCATTTCTCCCCATGGAGCTCTGTAAAATTCTTGTGCCTGGGAGGTGGTTGATATGTCTTGCTCAGGGCAGGATCTCCCAGTGGCCAGCTCCAAAGCTAACGCCTCCCTCTGCTGAGACCTGACCTGGCAGACCTCCCCTTACTCTCCGGTTGGGGAATTAACAGTCATTTCTCCTTGCCGAAGGTTAGGGACCGATGGATAAGGTGACTTCTGAGAATATATCGTTTGGCAAAAGCTAGTTGAATGAGGCAATCAAAAAAGGAACTCATGACAAGGCATAACAAGTAAATCCTAGAAATATATTTCTTTATTCCGGAAAATAAGATCTAACCACATACAAAAGAAGATAATCTTTCTAAGCAATGTATGCTGACTCTTAGATCAGTACTTTAAATGGTCAATAAAAGAAGATGATCTCAGTGACTAGAAACTGTACAGCAGACACTGGGAGTGGCCTTCCCACTATCCAACAGTGGCAGCCACGTGTGGCTTTTAAGCACATGAAATGTCACTAGTCCTAATTGAGATGTGCTTTAAGTACGAAATGCATACTGACTATCAACAATTTAATACCAAAGTGTAAATGATCTCAATAATTTGCTTATATTAATTAAAAGTTGCAATGATATTTTGGATAATAGATTGAGTTCAATAAATATATAATACTGAATAATTTTTAAAAATGCATTACTGAAGTTAATTTTACCTGTTTCTTTTTACCTTTTTAAATGTGGCTAGTAAGAAACTTAAAATTACACATGCAGGTTGCTTTTGGTACTCACATTGTATTTCTATTGGACAGCACTGCTTAGATCGGAACTATTTCAGGATCTACATCCCAGTACATGAGGGCTGCTTCTAGAGTTGTGGTGGATAGAAATAATTGGGAATTAACATTCTTTCAATACCTTATAGACAATAACTTTCAGGAGTTGTTGTATAAATACCCCAGCTCCTCACCTCACAGGTAAGATGGCTCTCAGGTGTATGTTTGGCACTGTTTCCAATATTTTCCCCACAATTGCCCACCGTGGTCCCACTCCTCGCTCCTTCCAAATGAACTATATGCCCTCAAATTTCTTGCCTCACATCCTGAGACTACTAACCCAGGCTCAGGCAGTCAGGGAAGGCTGGGTAGGGTTGGAGGTGGCATTTGAAAGGTGGATGGAAAGGAACATTCACCTATAATTTGTTCACCCATGAATTTTATTGGTAAACATGGAGAAAGACCTTGCAAAAGCAGAGCTACCCATGTTATTAGAGAACAGGAGAAGGGAGACTCAGGTGAACAAATATGCAGATGCCCAAGGATGGATGGTTGCAATAATTTTGGGATCTAAGAGACCGCAGGGAGCTTCCCGTAGGTGCTAGAAGGTGGAACAACATGATCAAGACGGAGCGTTAAGAGTGTTACTTTAATGGTAATATAGGGATGATTTGAAGGGTTGATACAAAAAAAAAAAAAAAGGCAGGCAAGGCAAGTTCAACCTGTTAAATTTGTGAGATGATAATGATCTTAACCAGGGTGCAAGCAAGCAGAACTTGAAAGGAATGATTACCCTAAATCATTGTACAGTTTATCATACATTTTCATGTGCTCGATCTTCTTTTATCCGCCATCAATCCGGTGAGGGAAACAAATGGAAAGAAAGCCCTGACGTGTCATGCTGAGAGACTGGACAGGAAAGCACCAGAGATGAGCCCCGAGGTGGGGAGGACACTGATGTCCGCGTTCCAGCCATTTCTCCATCCACCCAAGTCATTCACCACATTGACTGCTGGGCACCTACTGTGTGCCAAACATTGCTCTGGGCATTGGGAAATAGTTGTGAGCAAATCGGACAAAGCTCCCTGCCCCATTGGCATTCCCATAATCAAAATCATGGGGAATAAAGAGGATATTGTTTTGGGGAGAAGATGGTGATTTTATTTTTAGATATACTGGCTCCAAGCTGCAATTTTCAAATGAAAATTCCTAATGGTCTACAGGCACTTTGAACTGTCACTGCAGAGAAAGTGCTGAGCTGGAGCTATGTCTGAAAATTACCTGCGAAGAGGTGGCATTTGCAACTTCTAATCACAACCCTGTCACAGCTACGTGTCATGTGTAGAACATTCAAACAAGTAAATTTGCATACAGTGTACAGATGATAAACTTTGGCAGCTTACATATATTTTTGCATGTGTGTGAATATGTGTATCTCTTGTGTACAATTACATAGACCTGTGTGTGTGCATATGCACACTCACTGGCATTTTCTTTTCTAAGCATGTATTCTGAGGCCGTCGGCCATGGTGGAGCGTGAGCCCGGATGACAAAGGAGGACGTGTGACTTTAACTTCCTTCCTACAGTCACAGATACAGGAGGTGGACTTCACGCTGTTATCTTTTCTAGCCGGGATTGTACTTCGTGTTAGGATCTTGTGTGACTTGTTTAACTCTTCAAAATGTGCTCATATAGGTCATGGCATTGTTTTCTTAAAAGAACCCATGGGCTGGTGTTTAATGATGATGGCCAAGAGTGAGCAACAGAGGTGTTGACATGTTCCCCTCTGCTTTCTGTCCTTGAATATACATTTATTTCACAGGGATTACTCAGTTCCATGTTCTATCCCACAAATGGCAAATGACCAATGGAAACAATGTGTTTGCGTTTGCACAGAGACTGTAATATTTTGACTGACTCTACATGATCTTCCAGATGGGCTTGTTTGACTGATTTCAGCCCATCAGCCCAGCCACACAATTATTTCGTTTGAACAGCTGGTCAGATGATCAAAATGATTAGACATAGATATTGCTCAAAGAAATGTCTCCCAAACATAGTCCCAGATTCCTCCCTGACATATTTTAAATGGTCCCAGTTCCCTCTTGCCATAAATCATTTCAAGGGATCATTTTCCAGCCCTTTCTCCATTACATACTTCCAAAAAAAAAACTGTATCCTCAGATTATCATTTTTGTTCTCTCTCTATTTTCTCTTTCTTCCTTTCTCTCTTTCTCCTCCCCCCTCCCATCTCTCTCTCCTCTTTTCTCCCTTCCTTTCGCTTCTTCATCCTAGTTTCAGACCTATCTCGTTGTCTTCAGACCTCCACTCCATCTTCGTTCCCCAGGAGCCCTTTTACATATTTGACTTGGTTATCATTAGCCAGTACATTCTGTTCCAATTTAGTCTGCTGTGTCCTGCACATCCCTGAGTGCACAGAATTGGTAATTGGCAGCCTGGGAAGCTTAACAAAAAGACGACAAGACTTGCCGAGCCTCAATTGTGCTGCCCTTCTGCACACGCAAATCCGATTCAGGTCAATGGAAGTTATGTAGATGAAGGTGTGGAGAGGGGGCCTGCAGAAAGCAGACGTCCTGGCCTGCATGAGATTCAAAGACTTCTGGGAAGCCACGTGGCAGAGCTTCTGAAAAGCATTTGGGATGCATGCCTTGCAGTGAAGGCACTATGGTTCTCTTTAGTTTTATTTACTTATTTCTCAAAGCATTCATCCTTCTTTATTTATCAGGGAAAAAGTAAATTGGAATAAAATGATCAAGAATGTGAAGATGACTAAGACCAATTCAGTTGTCATTATATTTTGTCCATCCTCACATACGTGGGCAAGAGAGAGAACAGAAGGAGAAAGGCCAGCAGGGCCAGCAATCCTTCTAAGGTAGATTAGGACATTGCAGTTTCTCTCATTCATTATTTCATTCATTCACTCACTCACTCACCTATAACAATTTGATCAATCCCAGTGACCCACCACCACCAACCTTCCACCTCCAACTTTCAGGCAGGGATAGGAGTGACATAAAGAACTAGGCAGAAGGGAGTCGCAGTTTTGATAACTAAGGCAGATAGATGTTTAGCTTCTTTGAGCGTCGGTTTACCCCCTTGTAAAACAGGGATAATCATACCTATCCTACAGGGTTATTGATGACTAAATTAGATGATAGATGCAAAGTTTGTTTGCAACCAGTGGTTATTAGTAGCATTAGTGGAAGTCGAGAATGATAATAAAAATAAAATTCAGAATATTCAACTTCATTATATATAAAATGGTAATTTATAGTAGTTGGACCTAATACATAGAGTTATTGTGAGGAATGTATTTGAACATAGGTCTGAAATGCTTAGCATTGCGTTTGGCATCAATACACCATCAGTAAATGGTAGCCAGTATTAGTATTAGTAGTAGTAATAGTAGTAGTAGTAATAGTAATAGTAGTAGTAATAGTAGTAGTAGTAATAGTAGTAGTAGTAATAGTAGTAGTAGTAACAGCAGTAGTAGTAATAGTAGTAGTAGTAATAGTAGTAGTAGTAACAGTAGTAGTAGTAATAGTAGTAGTAGTAATAGTAGTAGTAGTAGTAATAGTAGTAGTAGTCATCACCTACCAAATACAGATGGATTCTTCATTATTGCTCAAATATCACTTCCTCTGCCAAACCTTCCCCTCCACTGTCAACCCCTCCTGCTGCTGCAGAATGAATCACTCGGCACAGCCATGCAGAGAGAGTGGCTGATATCCACAAGGAGAATCCTCCTGCTATTCATTGCCTCCCCTGATGTAGGCATACAGAAAAGGTGCACACACTGTGTGTTCACTCTTCTAAGTCTATTCCTAGGTCTCCTTCCCAGACATCCTTGATTTCAATCTTCCACTCTTGCTCCTTAAAACTCATGACCATCCAGATATCTGCTTTGCTCGTGAGTATTTGTATAACTTATCTCACACCATTATTTTGAATTCTCCCCGAATCAATGACCAGCTTTACTACTCAGAGCTCTGACTTATGGGAGAATGACCTATCATCACTGTCTTGTGGGCCACTCTCCAGTGAGGCTATCAGGTCATTTATAGTCTACACCAACTTATCGTGCCAACATAGCTAATCCCAGGTGCTGTCCCTCTCCATCAGCTGGACATAGGGACATCCCCCTACTAGAAGGCATAGATTGAAGCAAGGTATCAGGGCAGCAGATTTAGTTGATGTGGGGATCTTAGCCACCTGTTCACGGATCTCTGAACCTTCCTAGGCCTGATCCTGAATAGCTCTACCGTTTCCGTTGTAGGGTGGTACGTTGGTCTGCCAATCAGCCTATCCAACCTTATGACTCAACAGGTCTACTAACACCCAGCTCATGAAGGGCAGCTTCAGTCACATAGTCACTGAGACTCTGTGATCAGACTCTCAGTCACTTCTAGGGCTCGATTACATACTAGAGACTGCTTTTCAAAGAGCTGGCCATTTATCTCACCCATCACAACAACATGATTTTTTTTTGCCATCACCACAAATCTCTGATGGCCACCTCAGCCTGCTGCTCACGGTAGCAGTTATAACCATCCTGCCTTGAATTGTTCAGAACCACTACCACTATGGGACTGCTCCACTTCAGAATCCTCTCATCCTCACTGAAGTTAAGGAACCTTGTTCCAGGATGGCATTTCCTTCAGTCCACCCTGAGCTGCAGAGGACAGCCACCAGTGAGTACCACAGAGATATCAGTGCTCGTCTAACTCATGTGTTCTGTACTGATTTAGTGAAGGACGTGTTCTCTGCGCCTTTCCAAGCAACATAGTCAGGGACTGTAGATTTCTACAGTCTTGGATAACAACCCTTCTCTCACATTTCTACCTCCTGACCCTGCTGACTCTTTTCTGAGTGCAATGGCAAAGTAGTTCTATTTACCTCCCTTATTTGCTATTGGCTATCCCTGAGGCCAAGCTTTTAGGAACTAGCCCAGGCTATGAAGACTGGCTGTAGGTATCTTAACCAGATCATAAGAGGGTCTTCTTATTCCATTAAATTCTTCCCCTGCCTGCCTTACTTTTCAGCCCACCTGTTCCAACATCTTTAGATCCATTTCCACGGATGCTCCGTGTTCCACTGCGAATTTGCCACAGCCTGCAGTTCTTTCCGTGTATAAGCTGCTTCTTCATGGAGCAGGTGCTTGTCTTTCTGCTTTAGTCTTCCTGGCGCTAATCCTGGTCATCAGGCTATAGGCAATAAGGGCTGGGAACAGTCAATTCTGAGGACCATATTTTTTTTTTCTCCTTAAAAAGAACCTGTCTCAGGTGAGGTCTTTTCAGGTGAGTCTAGGTGAGGGGAGACTGTTCTCTTCCAGCAAAGGAAACGGGGCTGCCTCTGTTGACTCTAAGGGTTCAGGAGAATCCAGAGATCCAATATTCTTAGGCTCATCCACCCAAATTATTTCACTTCCGTTTTCAAGGTCCTACTTTTTTTTTTTTTTTTAAATCCAAGTTCTGAGTCAGGTAGGCACAGGAAACCCATAGAGATGATGCTTTTTCACCTTTGTAGTTCTTCTATCCTTAAAATTATGGCCTTGACCTGATTTTCAGCTCTATAAACCATGTGACTGTAGGAGATGAGGGTTGCCACAGAAACCCCTGGTTTTCATAGCTGCATTGGGTTGAGGGTTGTCTAATCTAATATGATTTTGTTAAAGGTTTCCAAAATGGATAACGAAAGTCATTCCAGTCTGTAATATTTCTAATTCTCACTTGCCGAGGCCATACATGTGTACTTATGGTTCGCCTTCTGCTGGCCCTTCCCCCCGTCCACCACAGCGGAGGACCTGAGCGATCGTGATGCTGCTGGCTGTCAGTGTTGTCACCTGTTACCAACTGCATAAGTCTGGGTTCCCCAGAAGGAAGAGCAGGGGGCTTGTTTGGAAGTGACCTCCGAGAGTAGAAATGAGGGGACACAGAATAAGGGAAAGCCAATAAAGGGGAGCATTGTTGACTTGACCAGTGCTAGAATCAATTGGTGCTTAATCCCACCTCACAGTTCTTTGGAACTTTTGAGATGGGTCTCAGAGCTGTCTACCTGGGTTGTAGAAAGTAGAAGCACTGTTCCATTAACTTTGAGCCCCCTAGCTGGCTGATTTTGAAGTAGCCATGCCTGAATGTTGAGCAGGTCCTGTTGGTATCTCATTTCCCAACATCAGAGAAGCATAAGGCAAAAGCCAAATTATAATTCACCTCCCAAGGCAAAGCACTGCCTGGCACCTGCAAAGACCTGGTCAAAGGTTTTTGTGCCTAATAGGTTATCACGTTAATTGCTGGAATAGATGATGGCACAAAGGATGTGACATGGTACATGTGAGTTGTCCTATACAAGACCCCACTGGGGTCTACTTGTAAGGACCTTTCTAAATCCTATGGTGTAGACCAGGGGTCTCCAAACTTTTTACACAGAGGGCCAGTTCACTGTTCCTCAGACCGTTGGAGGGCCGCCACATACAGTGCTCCTCTCACTGACCACCAATGAAAGAGGTGCCCCTTCCGGAAGTGTGGTGGGGGCCAGATAAATGGCCTCAGGGGGCCACATGCGGCCCGCAGGCCGTAGTTTTGGGACGCCTGGTGTAGACTGAGGGAGAAGTTGGCCAGGACCAGTGCACTGGGTACTGAATATCTTCCTGGGGGAAGAGGTAAAAGAAAAGATGAAATCTTCCTGATTTCTCTCCCTGATAAAGAGAAATCTGAACTGCTGCTTATGGCTGTTCAGACTGGCTGTTCCCAGATCTGTGGCCTGCCACTCCCATCACCGGGGTGCAAATCACTCCCCTTGGAGTCGCCCAGTACACCCTCTTCACATCAGTACACGGTGGCCCTGACTGATCTCCCTAACTCTGCAGTAAATAGTCCAAAGTGAACAGAATGCAGTCCCACCCTTCAGATTCCATGGCTTAGTTGAGAGAAACAATTAGAATACCATACGATTGGTGTTATAATTGTGATCTGTGAAATGCAATAGGGAGACAGAGCAGCAAGTGATGGCCTATGTGGGGTTTCCATTGGGAAAGTAATTCAACACAAATGTATTTATATTAAGCACTTACTGCTTAGGTGCTGGGGATTCTGTGTCAAACAAGACAGACACAGCCCCTGTTCTCATGGAGCTTACACTCTAGTGGGAAGAAGTGGAAAGCGACGGCAGAAGATGAATATCAGGTAATAATAAATGCTGTGAGAAGACAGAACAGCGAGTGGCTAGATAGTGACTTCTGATTTGTTGATCAGGGATGTCTCCTCAAAAACAGTGACATTATAGCCAAGATCAGAATGACAAAAAGCAGCCAGTCACACCAAGCTCCTAGGAAAACAGCATTTCTAGGGTGAGGGAACAGCTAGTAGAAAAGGCTTTTAAAGAAATGTGCTGCGCATATTTGAGGAAGGGAAAAAGCAACACTGTCTAGACCAGGCGTGGCCAACAGTTTTTGCCCCCCGGGCCAGATTAGAAAGAAAAACTTTTTTCACGAACCAGACAAAATATTAAAATTAAAAAATGTTAAATACAAAAACGATTCATTGACGTAAACAAAATTTGTTATGTAATTTGTTTATGAATAAATGTGAGTGAAAAAAATTTAATATACAATATTATTTTAATAAAAATATGTTTTAATAAAAATAGAAGTACATACCATATAAATATTCAAACTGTATCGCAATCAATCGAAACAATATTTAATTAATAGAATGAGCTTGAAGGGGTTATATCGCAAATAAAACAATTATTTCGTTTTACAAACAGCCTGGACACGTTTTCAGTTATCAACTGCAGCTATTGTCTATGCTACAATGCCACTTGATTCAGCACACTTGACCACAAAAATAATGAGTTGTTTGACCTTGGGTGCGCACTGGCGAACTCCGCCTAAAAGAATGTGGGTTTCATGTCACTGCTAAACGTCAAACAGTTCATATCGAGTACAGACGAGTACAAAAGTTGTAGATCTATATAATGGAATTTTTTTAAAAAATAAAGAAGTATTGCAAATCCATTCAATCAATTATTGGAAGTTAACCCTAGATTAGTCACACGTGAAATTCTTTTCTGCATATCACTATCTTCTTAAATATCTCGATTTCCAATAATCAAAGACACTTCCACTTCTGAGTAGCTGAGATTTTAAAGTAGCAGAGAATATTAAAAATTTAATCGCGGGCCGCATAAACTTATTACGTGGGACGTATGTGGCCCGCGGGCCGTATGTTGGCCATGCCTGGTCTAGACCAACGTGGGAATAGAAAGAAACGAAGTGGGAGAGGCAGTCAGAGCCCAGTTCACGCGGGACCGTGCAGAGTGACTTTTATTCTGAAGGCTCCCTGACAGGGACGGCTGGTGGATTGGTGGGGAAGGCGAGCACAGTGAGCGAGAGAGGAGAGGCCGAAAGGCAGTGGGTTCTGCCATTTACACAAACGGAGGGCGGTCTGGATTTTCATGGATGTGTAGAAGTACTTCAGCTGGCGGATGAGGAAGGGAGTTTTTAAAAGAAGGAACATAACTGGCAAAGGCCAACTAGGAAAACATTCTTTTCTAGTAGCTACCATTACAACCAGCTTGTACCCTTGAGAATCAAGACCGAAGTCAAAGCAGTTATACCAGAGAAGACACTGAAAATGTCTAATCACCGTGACGATGTGAGCCTGTACTTATGAAACTGCATTTGGAATTTACTTGATCCACTGGCACTGATATTCTTTGTCTGTTATAAGAGTCTAAAAGGTGCCTTGAGTATTCATGTGTGAACCTTTGTACAATCAGTGCACAGCTGTCTTTTCACAAGATTTATTCAAAAGACATCACAGACCCTCAGCACAGATCTTATTTTGGTAGCCGCGTCAAAGACACAACAGACTCCTCTGACAAAGGAGGAGAGAGAGAGACACACTGTTCTATTTTTGCCATTTGAGGCCTAAGTCTCACTAAAGCCACAGTGTTCATTCATGTCTGGGCAGTAAGGTATCGCCGCATCTGTGTATATTTCCAGTGTGCACTGTTCTCCTGGACTGCGTCTGCCTGTTTTTGGATGATGACTTGTTGGATGATGGAGAATAAATTGAGTATGATGCAGGGTGTCCAAAGTTCAGCTCACACTATTTGCCTTAACTGGTTCCATGTGATGAAATGAAAGCCCTGTTCCTGGGCTCCGCTCTGCCGAGCGCACCCCAGATGTGTAGTGACGTCCTGGAGAACCGTGCGTCTCCCTGGCGTACAACCCCTCCTGCCTGCGCGGAGCATTGCCTGGTAGTAGGTTCAGATCTTTTTCCCCGGAATGTGCTCCTCTCCCCCTGTGTTTTTGGTTAAGATGTATGAAGAGAAGCAGCAGAGTGAATTCACTAACCCCTATGGGGGCCTTTGATAAGTAACCCTGGAGCTCCACGTGGATTGTAAGGGTCTGACTGGTTATAGGATCAGTGGCACTTGGGGAAAATCTTTTTTTTTTTTTTTTTTTTTTTTTGCCAAAACCAAGTCATCATCTTTAAGCATTTGCAAAAGGACTGCATGTACTCTTCTTGTCCCTTCCCCCTTACCACCTGGGTGCTAACATTTATTGAGCATCTGTTATGTGTAGGTACTAATTTAAACATAGAATTGTGTAAGGTCATTTTAATTATGCTATTTTATCGACAGGGTGGCTGAAGATTAAACATGTTTAAAAAAACTTGTCTGTAGTCTCAGAAGTAAAAAGAGCGGAATTTCACACTCACCCTCTGTCACCGAGATCGCTGCTCTCTCCGCTGAGTCTGACGCTAGGATAGGCTCGCATGGTCTGGTATAAGCGGTTCTTCTCGGAATCACTATGGGGCGGGGAGAGCGGTTTTGTAATGAACTGAAAGGAATACGGCCCTCGGCTTGTTAGCCCGGAACTTATCCCGTATATACGAGAGGCACGATCCATTCTGGACCCGACATCCCCTAGTTTCTCTATTTTATTCCCCTTCCCTCTTTCCTGAAACAGCTTCACTGTTCTCCGTCTCAGACCGGAGCACCTCGAGGCAAAGCGAGCCTGCGCAGGAAGAAGCGCTCCCCATGCAAGTCCTGGGAAGGGGCCAGGGGAGAAAGGTCCCGCCCAGATCCTTGAGGAAATGCCGTCTATTCCGCACGGCGCAGTTTACAATGGATTTCTGGACACGAAATAAGCATTATCGCCTTGTGTTCAGCCAGGAAGAGGGCTCTCCAAGGCCACATGCATATTAAAGTGTGTAATCTTGCCGTTACTATGGGGAAATAATTTACAGGATCATACAACCCGCTGCCTCCTGTCATCTGCTGGGACCCTGTGGTTGCTGTGACTGCATGTGGGGACTCAGCTACCGAGTTAATGTCGCCTACTGTGTAAAATTGCACCTCGGCAGAAGGAGAAAGCTGATTGATCTCGGCCAGAGCTACATGTGGTGAAGGCTTAACTAGGAGAGATGCCATCTGAACCCCCATGAGTCCTAGTGAGGGGGTGTCAGGGCCAGGCCTCACGGAGACCGGCTTTGGTGCCATAGCGTAGGATCTTTCTGGCTAACGCACATGGTCATTCTGGTAGTAGGTCTGTGCTCAACTTCAGAGTGTTTTCTTGGGACATTGTGTTAACAAGAAAGTTAAGTCTTCAGCAGGGAAATCTGGAAACCAAGTATCCATTTCCACAGTATGCGATTCATTTTCGAGGCAATGGAGTTAGATCGGCCTGGGATGCGGAAGAGGGTGAGACGGAGCACTTGTCCATTCGATGGCCTCGGCATCCCTCACTCTCTGGGACAGATCCAGGCAGAGTAGCACCATGAGAGTTTTGGGACTAGTAGCAAAAGATAGATGAACTTGTTCAAAATCTCGGCATCTCCTATCACATCGGGCCCAGGGCTTCAGAGGTTCAGCTGGCAACAACACAGCTGCGACCTGAAGGGGATTCTGCTCCCCCGGGGTTTCTGGTGTCTTCTTCTGCAAAAGGGTGACGTGCAGACGAGGTGAATTTCAAGGCCCCTGCTGCCCTGACCCCCAGTCTGTCATAACACACTCCCCTCGGCCCCTGCTGTCTCCCCGTCCCACGCACAATGTCCGGCACATGGTAGGAACTCAGAAAATATTGAATGTGGCAGAGTGCCAATCAATCCTTGGGCTTCGAGCGGGACAGATGCCACTCCAGTGAGCACATTACTGTTAATGTGGCCACACTCCTTGGTTATGCTCTGCGTTCCTCAAGTCTTCCATTGTGGGAACAGTGACGGTATGTTTCAAGGCAAGTGGGAAGGTCTCCCAGTGTCAGCTCCTGGGGGTCCAGTGAGAAGCAAAATCTGGGATTTGGGGATGACCAGGTGCAGCTACTGAGACTTAGAGCCCTTACAGGAAGTCAACTTTCAAGGGTCCTTTAGACTGACAGCCACATGAATTGTAATCTCTTCATTCGTCTCTTGACTTACTGGGCTTCTGGTTATATTTATATTTATATGTTTTTTCTTTTCTTTTCTTTTTTTCTTCTCGTCTCTTTTCTTGTCTGTGTGCTCCACCTTTAGACAGTGCACACAGGTGACTGGCTAGGGAATTAGTGAATGGGATTCCTAGGAATAAGGAAACAGGTAGCCCCCTTGACTCTGCAATGAAGCCAGACATTCAAGTTCATTGTCAAAGGGTTGGGAAGGAAGGAAGCCATTTAAAGAGAAAGTGAGCGAGTGGTCAGCCCCCCAGTTCATGCCCTGCCTCCTCCTATAAGTGACATAAATGACATAAGCCTTCTCAGCAAGGCAAGAATTTTTATTATTATTATTATTATTATTTGTTTATCTCCACTATCTGGTGGTAGCCCGGCTGCCTCCTGCATTTAGATGGCAGAGCAGAGAGGATATACACAGATATTTATATTTACTGTATTTTTTTTTCAAGCACATTCATCTGAAAAGGCTTGGGTTGATTAATATTTTCCACTGTCCGGTAACCATGGCAATAGGGTCAGCAGATATAATACTTAATTTAATCTTGCAGCTGCCTCAGTGTGCTTCACCAGTGCCCCGGATAATAGAAAGCCTTTGCCTCTCTCCCCCCCCCCCCCCCCCCCCGTCGTATATTATTATCTTTGCCACTGGCTCCCTCACATGACCTAAAAGGAATATACTGGGGTTTTTTCCCCCCTTCATTTCAATTCGTATATGCACTTAAAAAAAAATAAGTGCGTGATTCCTGTGTGATTCCGCTTCCCACCTGAACCAGTTCCCCCTCTTCAGCACCCCAACACCTTCTTTGCCCCCCTCCACCTCCACTCTCCCCTCTCCCCCCCCCACACCCCCCACACTCCAGCAGCCAATCTCCACGGAATGACAGGAGACGTGGGAAGATCCTGATAGCTTTCATAGCTGCACCGTGAGGTTTATGAAACGCAGTCCTCGGCCAAATGAACCCATGCCGACTCTGCTCCCCGCCGCAGACCCCGGCGATTGGCTGAGCGTGCCTCGCCGGCCCGCTCTGCTCTCCAGGTGGGTTAAGTGCTTTGCTTTGTCTTCATTCGGCCCAGTTCCCTTGTGTCATATCTCTTTATTTTCTTTCTTTTTCCTTCCTCCTCCTTCCCTCTGATAATTATCTTTTTCTTTTTTTTTTTCTAAAAGCTACCATGTTGTTTTTGTTTTTTTTTTTGCACACACTCAATATTTGGTTGGTTCTAGGAAAAGGGAGAAATTGGTTTTGAAACCTAAGTAGACTTTTATGCAAGAGCAAATAAAGGAAAAAGACAGTTTGCGGAGTCTACAGGGGTTGACGTTCAAGATGGATATTTCTGTTTTTCCCCACTTTCCAAAAGGCTGATGTGAATTCTCGATTGTGAGTTCACTGGTTTCTCTCCTCCTGTTTATCATCCTGCCACGGTGTGTTCCACAGATACGAAAAGAAAACACTGAGATGAAAATAATACCTTCTTCCCTATGCTGGGGAGCGGGGGGAGGTGGAGTGGTGAGGAGGGATATTTAAAAGAGAAAGAGAGAAAGGAAAAAAAAAAAGAGAGAGAAATGGTTAGAATATAGGTTATTAAAAAACTAACAATTTTTTTCCATTTTGGTTTATTAATCAGACTTTTATTAATCCTGTCATCAATTCAAACAATAAGCATGTTTTCCCACTCTTGCCCCCCCCCCCCTTCACCCTTTGTTGTGGTTTTGGAATAAAGAGCAATTTCCGGAGCAAAACTAATTTTTTTTAAAATGAGGAAATGAACAACTGTCACCCTCATTTCTTCCTCCAAGGAGCATAAGGCCCAGTTTATTCTTTAGGATTTTTCCCTCCCTCCCTCCCTCCCTTCTTCCCTCCCTCCCTTTTCTTTTGGAAGATACGGGTCAAAAATATTACAAAATATGCCAGTTGAGTGCCCACTGGCATTAGTCCAAAATGGGGACTGATTCAGTTGGTTACATCTTCCCCAGATGCAGGCAGCACCCCCACCTCTCTTTGCTACTGTTTCCCATGTGGACACGAAGCGGTTTCTTCGCCCTTCCGGGGCAACTCCCTGCTCCTTCTTTTCCCCTTCCTCCCGTTCAGGAGACGGTGCCTCCAGTTAAATCATAACATTGTCTGTGACTGACACGTGGGTAATTGAAAGCTGCTGGAGTCGGGCCGGGAGCTGGAGGAGGATAGATGTGCGCCTGTCAGTCTCATGAAGCGGGTGCCACTGTGCAGCCACCGCCACCAAGAGCAGACATGGCAGTCCATGCCTTCTGCACACACACCCAAGTCATGTTGAGTTCAGGTGACATTTCTCAGGCAGATCCCGAATCTGTGAAGAGTTGTGACTTGAAGGAAAAGATGTTGTCAATGTGCCCAACATCCTGGACATCCTCAGAAACCAAAGTACCTGTATGTAGATTTACCCTGTGCTGCTAATGCTGTTTACCTAAGTGACCATGACAGACAGACCCTGGAATGTGAGGCTTGCAAATAGCTAAGGATAGATATGTAGACAAGTGCCTCTAGCTCATCACCATGGCTACCAACACCCCCCTGATGAGATGTGGGTATCCACAGGCCACAGGCCCTGCCTGTGGTACGTATGCTGACTCCCGTGTTAGGTCTGCATCAGCTGGCTCTGAGTAAAACAGCCCTTGAGAAAGCAGGAAAGGGGACCAGTAGTTCCAAGTGGATCTGACACAATGGGCTTGATCGTCCCAGTGTGTTAGCCTCAGGACACGCCAGTGAATGACCCACAGGCAGTGTTTGCCATCCTGTGGAACACTGGTATGTGAGTGTACCGGAGTTGCTCTGGGGTTATAAGGAGCCAGGGCGATCTGGGTTGACCCCGATTAATAGGCTATTTTAATAATACCCAGGCAAATGAGAGAAAAGGGAGCCGTTTCATGGGCACACAGCTCGGGAGCAGACAGAACTGGAACATCACCTGAGGACATTCAGAAGCGCCAGTGGCTCAGCAGCCCGGCTTCATCTCATGGGGTCAGCAGGTCATCTTCTCCCCCTCTCCCTCAGCAGCTGAGGCCCCTGGCTTCCTGTCTAGCAAATCCATCACATCTTGGACTGGGGGGGTACCAGCGATCCTCTACTACACTCTTTCTCTTCTTCTGTCTCTGTTTCTCCTGTTCTTCTCTGGCACTGATTCTCTCCATTCTCCTCCCCCGTGGCTTCTCCCTCCCTTCTGTGGGGTTCTCAGCTCCTGCACCCCCTACCGTCTCAGTCTAAAGCCCATATTCCCCGTGATCAGGAGTCTGAGTGGTCGGCCCCCTGCAGTGCAGAGCAGCTTCCTTGGCCGAAATGCTTCCTAGGCCCCTGTCCCAATGTCAGTAGTTGTCTTAGGACCAGGGGCCTATCTCTGACCCTTTTAATTGTGAACAGTTGTTGGGGCGACAAGTGACAGTGGGATCTACCGTGATGCCCTCAGAAGGGGCACCTGGGCATGGCGGGCCCCCTGGATCTCTCAGCCAAGACCTTTACTTATTAAATAAATGTCCCAGGCTCCTCAACTTCACACTGCCTGGTAGGTCTTGTCGGCACTAGACACGAGGCATTACCAATGAAAACTAAGGAAAATAAAGGCATTTTTCAGGTTGCTTTCCTTCACGGCCTCTTAGAAGTTCCTATTTATATTCAAAATGGACAGATCACACAGTGCTTGATCTCTGGCCCTTTTTTGCCCGAACCGTGACTTTTAACGCTGTATCTTCAAGCCCCTTTCAGTGGGTTTACCTCCTGGTGGAAAGAAACAGAAGAGAGAGATAACCTGCTGCTGTGGGAAGCACTTTATCACAGTAAACAAATGGGTCTTTGTTTGTTTGAAGGTCCTGCCTCGCAGCAACCGCACCTTCCCTCCGTGGAGTCTCTCCCTGGAGTTGGAAGGAAGGCATTCCCAGTGACCCTCCTGTCTCTGAGGCAGAGATGTTGGGCGTGGGTTCCCAATGAGGGTGCAGGTGGACTCCCCACCCCCCCCCTCTTCCTCACGCACCAGCTTTTCTTTCCGGTTTCTTTTAATTTTCGTAATTAATTTTGAGAGCTCTTTTAGACATTTCCTTTTGCTCGCAGTTGGAGCCCTGCTCTGAGGCGTTCTCAGTAAATGTCCGGGCGTCTTCAGCGGGATTCTTTCAGTGGAACGGCTCCTTGGAAAGAGACTCATATTCCTGTTTAGTTTAGATGCCTGATCTGATTGCCAGTTTCAAACCCAGAGATGGGTTTGATGGCCGACGGTGACCCATATACATCATAAGCACTCGCAGCACAGTTCGGAGAGAGAGAGGAGAGAGACTGCTGCCTCGCTGTTCTCGAATGAAGGCGCTCAGACATGAGCCCACGTCTTCCTGGGAGTTGCTGGGAGTTTTCTTCTCCATAGTTGGTGTATTTCATGCTGAGGACCCGTTCATTCCAGGGCCTCACACCGGGAAGGATGTGGGTGTGTGTGTGTGTGTGGGGGGGGTATTTAAGGAGAGACAACACATTGATTGAAAACTTGGTGTGGATTATTTTTGTGACCGTGGTGTATTTTTTTTGTTTTTATATTTTCTTCTTTTAATTGCTGAGCTTCCTTCTTGTAATAACTGTAGCCTCCCCTCGTCAGTTCCGATCAGGACTTTTGCAGACAGGGTTCATTTGGTTCCGGCACATGACTCTCATGTGTGTGTGGGGGTGTGTGTGCGTCAGGTGGATGGTTGTATCATGACAGGGGGAACTCGGGAGGTAGCTCAGCTGTTGTCCCGACCACGTGACCTGGACAGATCCCGTATCCCACGGTGTGAAAGCGCAGGCGTCCTCCTCCACTTCAGAGAGCACCTGCCCGTCAGCCGCCACCCGTTCAGAAAGGGAATCACCAAATGGAAAGTGGCAGCTTGTCACCAATGTCCCAAACCCCAGTGCGCTAATGAACTCCCGCCCCGGCACGCAGACTCATCTGGCACCTGCGCAGAGGCGCCTTTCTCTCCAGCAGGGCGGCACTCGGGGGAGTGCCCGCGGGAGGATCAGCCTGCAGCTCTGGTTGTCTTTCTCGGCTGTGAGCCAACAAGGGAGCTCCCGGGCACCGGGGACTGGGACAGTGCCTCCGAGTTCGTCCTGCAGCCCATCCAGTTCTCCTTAGCTATCTAGTGTTTGCAAGCGCGATATCCTGCTACCTAGGGAGCCAGAGGGAGTCCTTATTTAAATGAACTAGTTCTGTACTTGGGTGACTACAACCCCAAGGCCAGGTCTCATAAGCACACAGCTTGCATGTTTCCGGGGGTGGGATGCTGTTAGGCGTAAGAGTGGTACCTGCTCCTGACTTCCTGCCTCCACCCTGCGGTGGAATCTGCCAGCACCATCCAGATCCACCCGCCCACTTCAAAACAGAAGCATTCGTTAGCTTGACAGCTCTCAACAGAGTCCCCTCTCTAGTAGTGGCCCCAGGTTAATGGGTCTCCCTCCCCAGCGGCAGCTACATCCCAGGTCTGGTGCTGTCTGCATCACAGGTCAGCTTCTTCCTCCACCCAAGGCTTCTTCCTCCACCCACCAAGGCAGTGTCCATCCCAGACGCACTCCTCACTAAGCCTCGTGCGTGAAACTCTCCCTCCCCGACTCTCCAAACCGAAGGCCCACTCCCATCAGGGTCTTCAGTGTGGGGGCCCTAGAGGCAACGCCGGGCATTTCCAGAGAAGCCGGAGACCCGGAGAGACACGGTCTGATGACCTTGGCCCCCTGCTCTCCAAGGAGTTATTCCTTGAGCTGACTTGTATGTCTATGACAACTGCCAGATTTCATGCAAATGCTCATCTTAAAAAAAAAAAAAATGACGTAGCCATCATTCTCCTGTAAAGGAATCCCTCCTTCTGCTCTGCAGGGGTGGAGGCTGCAGGTCTTTCAGAAAATGGTTATTTTTCCATTGTTTATCAAGATGAACCTACCTTACGAGACCGTAAGGAGCGCGGGTCTCGAGCGCTCAGCTTCCAGGGTGACTTTCACATGTACACATCCTGTCACCAAACCCGGGACAGTCCGCCAGGCACAGCCAGCACCCTGGGAGGCTCCCCCATGCCCCGCCCCCTGCCACAGCCAGTGTCCCTTTGCCAAAAGCCAATGTTGTTCCAACCTGTCCCCACGTGAATTAATTTGAAAATGATTATTTTGTGCATTTTGAATTTCTACCTTTCATTTCTGGTCTTTGTAACTTGGTGAGGTGCTGGTGGAGGAGTCATCATTTCTGTTATGCTTTTAAAAGGCGTGAAAAACATTTAGGAAGCAGCACACACGAGGAAAAGACTCACAGCTCAATATTTATACTAAGGCCGTAAAAGTATAAGCAATGGCATTGTTAATATTGTGCCCGCGTATAACCGGATAGGCATTTTTTTTTTTTTTTTTTTTTTTTTTGGTTTGCCGAGAAATGGTCGCAAAACGCTACACAACCAAGATGCTGGATTATTTACAATATTGTCAGCAAGGTGTCTAGGTCAGAGCTGGAGGAGTCGTCAGGCTGGGATTTTGCAGTTAAATTAGGATGAGCAATTAAGCTCTGGATATATGGCCATTTTTGTTTGTTTGTTTGTTTGTTTTCTAAAGGAGTCATACCTTTTTATAAGGTCTCACCTGTGACCCTGAGAATCCTCCTTCCCCCGGTGCTGCTGAAGGTCCCTCCCTTTTGCTCACCATGCCTTTGGGGCGCTTCCACCTTCTGCCCAACCCTTCCGGTGCATTTCAGGTTGCATTTATTGAGATCCCCAGTGGGAGCTTTCTTTTCTCCTGGGAGAAGTGGAATTGTGTAACAAATGTGATGATAGCCAGTCTGTCAGGAGGTCCTCAGGTGGCTGTGGACTGGGTGAGGCCAGAGCTGACGTGCATCTTGCTCCTTGGCTGCTGGCTGGTCAGTTGGAGATGGTTGTACAATCTCCCAGCTTCCCCCCCCCCCCCAATCAGCAGGTCTGAGCCAGAAGAAGGGCCTGTGCCCTTTTACACTGGGAAGTTCAGATGGGGTCTCGCTTCACAGGTGCCGGAAGGGCAACTCAGAGATTTGCAACAGCGGGAAGCCGGTTTGGCCCTTGGCCTGAGGAACAGGGAGGAGGTGGTGGCGGAAGGGACCCAGGAGCCACAGCTGTTTGAAGAAAGCGAGAATCGCAAGAGGGCTGTGTGGCAGAAGCGAGAGTATGGAGGAGAAATAGTAACTTCCAGTGAGGCCAGACAAAGCAGAGGGAACAGGAGAGGTGGGGGTGGGATGTACCTGGCTTCTCCCTCACTCCCATCCTCCAGGCTCCTGCCAGTGCCTCCCAGAGGCCAGCCAGAGCCATTCGCACGGGAGCTCTTGGGAGTCCGCGCAGGGACAGCCCTCTGGAATGTGGAGCGGAGTGGAGGAAGGGAAGGTTCAGAGCAGGTAGCAAAGAGGCCAGTGGCCGGCTGACCCCTTTCCCATCCCTCATTAACTGATGCAGAGAAAACCTTCCTAGCACTTCGCTGTAGTGCTAATTTTTTTAAAAAAAATGTGTTTCTGGGTAAATGAAAGGATAAACATTTAGGGTGCCTTTGCTTTCGGGGCCCGGGGAGTCCCAGCGGGAGACCACGCTGCGGGCCGGCGTCTCGCTGTTCGGGGGCTTCCAGATGCGGCGCCTTACTTGAGGATTTACAGGCTATCTCCGTTCCATAAATCAGCGATGTGCGCTCCGTGCACGAGAGTCTGCAAATTCTAAACTAATATGTCGCTCCCTTTCTGTCCGGCACCATATTTATGTTAAGGCTCCATAAATCGTGCTCTGCCTTTTCTGCAGCACAGCCACGGTGAAAAGTGATGTAACCAACAATAAGAAAAGATGGAAATTAAAATGCAAGAAAACAAAATGAAATAAAAATTCACGTGACCTGCGATTTAAAGCCGCCCGTTTCAGAAATGTGCGTGGATCGGGGGGAAGGAAATCACGTATTCAGTCTGCCTTTAGCCACTTGGCTGCTAAGCCATTCAACCTGTCCTTGTCAAATGTGCCCCCTGTCAAGGCCCCGAGGAGTGTTGCTGGATCAGAGGTGAAGGGTGGTAAGCTTCTGAGCCCGAATGTCTTTTCGGGGACAACATTTCTAGAGGGCCTTTAGGGGCCAGTGCAATGAGATGGGATTGTAAGAGAACATTTGCAGAAACCAGACGTCCTACCAGCGGGGAAAGACAGATGCAAGACTCCAGAAAGCACTTCCCAGGCTGGTGTCAGGAGGGTTGCTTTCTCCTGACTAGCCTAGCAAACCAGCACCAGGTGGACTTCTGCTGTTCCGCTTTAGCTGAAGCACTTTGGTCAGACACATTTTAGTGTATTTTCTGCATACAGATTCCTTCCCTTTGTATCCAACTCCGAGAAAGCAAAAAGACACCAGAGCTGGGGATCCAGCCTGCTGAGTGGTCCCCTTGGCTGGTAGAGGGCGGTGATTCCCAAGGCGAGCCGCTTGGATACAGAGAGCCTTCCTTTTCTTCAGGGGGTATCTACTTTAAAAATGTGTTTGTTACATTTGAAAACGGACTGAAACCTCAGGTTATGCATTAGATCAAGGAATAGAAGGTAATATTTTAACATGCAAAAGGAATTCTGCCAGCCAGTCATAAGTATCAATCCATCACAATTATTAGAAACAATATACTCTGCAGTAGTAAAGAGATACAGCCAATAGGCAGACACACACTAAATAAATTCCCTCTTAGACTGACTGGCTGTCTCTCCCCTGCCTAGGCCAAGCAGGAACTGTTTATTCAAAGGAGAAATGTTGAGAGATGGAACTCAACACCACCCAGCTTCTTCCTCTTCTTTTTTTCTGGTTTCAGTAAGTCTTCAAGTTGAATTTATATCAGCACCCCTGATGCTCCCTTAAAAATACAGATTGGCCCTGAATTTAGGGGTTTTATATATACAGATTTTTTTTTTTTTTTTTACAGAGACAGAGAGTGAGTCAGAGAGAGGGACAGATAGGGACAGACAGACAGGAACGAAGAGAGATGAGAAGCATCAATCATTAGTTTTTCATTACATGTTGCAACACCTTAGTTGTTCATTGATTGCTTTCTCATACGTGCCTTGACCGTGGGCCTTCAGCAGACCGAGTAACCCCTTGCTGGAGGCAGCGACCTTGGGTTCAAGCTGGTGGGCTTTTGCTCAAACCAGATGAGCCCGTGCTCAAGCTGGCGACCTCGGGGTCTCCAACCTGGGTCCTCTGCATCCCAGTCCGACGCTCTATCCACTGTGCCACCGCCTGGTCAGGCTATACAGATTTGTTTTTTATTAGAATACTAATGACTACAGGTAAGCATCAACAAAAACAGCCATTGAAGAGGAAGAAATGAGGGGTGGGTGGAAGAGGCCAAGTGATTCAACCCAGAAAGCAGCCTTCCCCTTCGTGTTCTGCAGTGACGGGTTTCGTGCTTTTGTTCCTGTTCACTTTCTTTTCCAGCCATATCTTCATTAGCAGAGAGCATGCTGGAGGCGAGCCCCTCTTTCCTGTAGCCATTTGCTTTACGTAAACCAGCTAGCAAACCGCTCCGTTCATATTGATGTAGACATTACCACAAATCGCCACTTAGGGACCTGAACGAATTGACTAACTGGTTTCAGATCCAATACACATAACTTGATCAGACACAAAGTTTAAGTACACTTGCAGGCGTGCCAACCTCACCTACCGGGAAGTGACTCTTTGGCTGCCAGCTTCCAGAGGCCCTGAGGGGACCCGGGAGGAAGGCGTGCAGACCTGGGCTGAGGCGGGAGTCTGAAGGTTTCAAGCAGAACAGCCCAAGGTGGAGGAGGAATAAGGCATTCCGGGCAGGAAGCAAGGCAATTTCAAAAGCCACATGGACAACTTCAGTCCAGAGAACACTTGAGACAACTTTTATTAATTTGGCTTTTTATCCTCCCTTCCCAGCAGCTTCGAGGGCTGGGAGACTGAGTGTCAGATGACACGGGAGATGACTGAACACAGAGGAGAGAAATCTCAGCTGGTCAAGGGTCAGCTACGTGTGTATCTGCCCATCAGGCTGCGAGGCACCCAGGAACAATGGCTTTTGAGTTAATTGTCTTCTCGGTAGACAGAAAATTACCTGGGTAGAACTGGGCCAAGGCCTTGGGGGAGAGGTTAGAGCTGGTCCTGCCGTGGCCAGGGCTGAGGACCACGTGAGCCGGTTCTTCCCGTGCACAGTGGGCCGGCCCAGCTCTGATTAAGGCACTGACCATGCCCGGAGGGTCACCCGTTTCCGACCCAATCTGACTATTCTGACATCAGCTGCTTCCCACTCCTTTTGGGTATAAGTTTTTGTTTCCTTCTAGCCACCTTGGGAATAAGAATGCTGCCTTTCTGTGACACGAAGCTTTCCCTGGGAAAACTAGATAATAAAATGGGGAAGGTTGGATATACAAGTGGAGGGATTTGTTGGGCATGTGGCCATGGAAGTTTCTGGGAAAAAAAGTATATGAGAAAAATATGTCAATTCAACTGATGTGTACAAATCTGTCTATATATATGTGTGTGTGTGTGTGTGTGTGTGTGTGTGTGTGTGTGTGTGTGTATTAGGGTGGAGACAATATCAATAAAGGTGAATGAGATAAGATGCTAACCAGAAAGAAGTGTAGAGTCTATTAAAAACAGACCAAGCTAACAGCTGCAAAACCGTAGGTGACTCAGGAAAGGCTGAAAGTCAGAGCAGACCAGAAAGGAGTGGTTAGTCACAGGGGAGAGCCGGCTATGCACACATAGACTGCAGGAAGGATTGTGTTAGAGTAGGAAGCCCTTAGAAATTGAAAGAAAAATCTTGGTTTAAACGTAGATAAAAAAAATACTTATTTTATTATCATGTAGCTATATCATTAAGTGTATATGTAGTGTGTTTATTTTATTATTCACTTATTTAATGTATACTGATGGACCACCTACTGTGTGGCCAAAGCATTGTGGGTATAGTGAGAAATAATACAGACATGGTTGCTGACCACATAGAGTTTATAGTCTTACAACAGTCGTCTAGGAGCAGATTATTGAAGGTAAGGCTCTGGCGATAAAAGCTTAAGCCTTACAGATTGAAATAGTTTAATGTTAGAGGTAATTTTTAAAGTGACATAAGAATAACAATAGCAAGCAATAATGGAACATCGATTAAAGCCACCTGGATAATAGCACTCAGAATGAAAAACAGTCTGATATGAAGTGCTCAGAATGCTAAATATTTCTGAATGCTTTGGCACCAGTCACTTGATTGTAGTTTGAAATCTTTTGAAGCATGTTCAGAATCACTTAATTATACAATTTTATTTTAGTGTCTGTGTCAAAGACGGTTGGTACTCAACAGCCATCTATGTGCTTTCTTAACGTTTCTCAGACAGCAGTTAGAGCCAGTTGACTAGCTCTCCTCAAGGGAATGGGAGAGAGAAAGTGACATGTATCACTCCTGGGCTGAAACAGATCAAAGCCAGGTGCCTTTCCCAGCCCTCTCTGACACAGTAGCAGTACCATTCATATTTCAGATTACTTAGCTTCAAAGTCAGCTACTGCCTGGACCATATATCAGACTTGCATGGATATGATGTGTCAAGTCACTGAGGCTTAGGGGTTTATTTGTTACCACAGCAGAGCTTAGCTTTATCCTGACTAAAAGAAATTCTATTTATATAAAAAGCAGAATGAACAAGAATATTTTAAAGAGGTTTTGCCACGGGTATGTCCACTTTATAGGAACATGTCAACCACCTATAGAATCTACCTAACAGAGTAAAATAGAAATGTTAGTCACAGTGAGAAGTCTGACACCACAGTATATATGCATTCAAAAAAACATCAGTTAGCCTGACCAGTGGTGGCACAGTGGATGCAGTGTCAACCTGGGATGCTGAGGACCCAGAACCCTGAGGTTGCCGGCTTGAGCAAGGGCTCATCTGGCTTGAACACGGGCTCACCAGCTTGAGCACAGGGTTGCGAGCTTGCGCGTGGGATTAAAGACATGATTCCATGGTCGCTGGCTTGAGCCCAAAGGTCACTGGCTTGAGCCCAAATTCACTGACTTGAGCAAGGGGTCAGTGGCTCAGCTGGAGCCCCCCAGTCAAGGCATGTATGAGAAGCAATCAATGACAACTAAAATGACTCAACTACAAATTGATGCTTCTCATCTCTCTCCCTTCCTGCCTGTGTCTTTCTCTCTCTCACTCGCTAAAAGAAACAAAACAAAACAAACAAAACCACATCAGTTAGCTGCAACTTCTGTAGTTTCCTGATTTCAATGGAATTGTTTTTATTTTTAATTTTTTTTTAACACAAGATGATTCTGTTTAACAGAGCTCTTGTCAGTGAATGGTAGACTTATGTAACATATGAATTCAGTCCTAATTTCAGATATATCCTGTTCACCTTGAAACTAATTTCCACATTGCTTAAATCAAAATAAAGTTTTCACTAGTGTGAACAATAAGAAAATCACTTATGGCTTTTTCCTATGTACTTAAAAAGTTTTACAATAGGAATTGGTCAAAACATCATAATTTTGAATTGTAAACAAATGTGAGAAATTTCCTTTGTTCAAAAAAATATTTTGGAATTACTAGAGTTATTATGATGATTCTAGAACTAAATATCTCACTAGATGAAGCAACTAATGATATTTCTCTATTCTGAGCTACAGCAAAATTCTTGATAAAATTCTTAGCATGTTGGCTGATAGTATTTCCCTTAAGTTAACTTTAAGGTGTAAAATATTAAGGTTTTAAGAGATTTCTCCACAAGTATTTGAATACTGCAGTGGAACGTGTGAGGATTATACAACATAAATTAATAACAATTACACAAATGATGCATCTGATGTTTTTACACTTGATATATTTTTTCATATAGATAGATAGATCGATAGATAGATAGATAGATTAGAGACACTGTTACCATGTTATAACTTTATTGAAGTGCAGTTCAGACAAATTTTGACATTGTATAAAACAATCTGACTCTTCCTCTTAAGAGAATGCTAATAATGTTGCAATTACCATGAGCATTGTTTTGTTCAGATTTTTCAAAATCTAAAAAATTATTTTTAAACATTCTGTATCAGAACTTTGGCCATTTTAATAAAGTGTTTTCCTCTCAACTCTAGTTTTAAGAAAGCAAGGGGAAATTATATTAAAATCAGAAATTATTTTTGAATATTGTCCCTTGGAACTGAATCTTGAGGAAAGAGTTCTAAGATAATGCTGCTTAAAGTAGAGTTGTAGAAGAAAATTGCTAGCAGTAGTATTTGTTGCAATTGAGATCCGATGCATCAGGTAATAAGTGTGCGTGATGTTAATTGTTAAATTATCCAGAGCTTTGAAAGGCAAATCTCAGTGCTTCCATAAATTATGCTGGATTCAGTTGGAAAAAAGCCCTAAATGGGATGATCTGGAGAAGATATGGAATCATTTCTACGTTGCTCATCTCACTTTGTCATAAAATGATCTTTTTAAATGAACTTTCAGTTCTTAAATCATATCTTAATGAGAACTTGCTAGCTGGATGGCATAGAAATAAAGATCAAATAGAGTTAAATGCACATTTAGATTTTCATCAGGAATACATTAGAATCCCAAACATAAGAAAAGTACAAAACTTTTCTCTCTCTCTGCCAGATCCAAATGCTGTGATCAAGAGGCCATTTTCCCTAATTAACATATTTTGGGCCTCACAAAAGTTATTGGTGTTATTCAGATGGTAAAATCTGTCTTGATAATTCCAATGAATTACTCAGAACCTTGAGAAAATATGGAGGACTAAATAACTTTTTAAAAATGACGATAATATTAGAAGTGTGCTATGTACTGGATACAGTACTAAACACTTTGAACGTACGATTTTATTTAATCATAACAATAACCACATGAGATATAGGAAGTATTAGTGTCTTCATTTAGCAGACAAGGAAACTGACATTAAGTAAATTGCCCAGGGCCATCCGCCAGTAGGTGGTTAAGCTGGCATTGGATTCTGAAACAGACGCTCTTAATCACCACTCTGTCTTGACCCCTAGCAACTGGGCATACAATTGGACATCAACTTGAAGAGTGGATGGGGTGATGGAATTAAAAACAAAAGGAACATTCTAGACTGGCAGACAACTTTGCTGGGTTTCATATGTCCTGTCATGTACTTTTATTCTCTGCTTCCCTAAATCATTGCCAACTGCCTGGAAAACTTGATCCGTGAACCTTTTCCCAGGAGAGTCAAAAAACACTGCTCTCCCCGGCACCCAAAGTCTTCTCACCCCAACAGGATCCTAGGAGGAAAGGAGTGATATCTGCCTGCTCATCCGTCTCAGTAGCAACACCTACTCTGGTATTCCCGTGATGACACTGGCTTGGGCCGCCCTTGTCCTGGACTGCCATTCAGCGATGGGGTCCTGGGTCCTGCTGACGGAGGCTCTGCTGTTCTCTCTCCATCCTCGGGCTTGCCTTTATCCCAGCTCCAACCAGTGCTGGCCCCTATTGCTCTTCTCATCGCCACCATCTTGGGCTGTCCCCACCCCTCTGTCTTCCTCACGACTACTGTTCTCAACTTGCCACTGTATTATTCCAACTCCAGGCAGGAGCCCTAAAGGGTGGCTCCATTTCTTTAGCTTTTTTTTTTTATATAGTGTTTGCAGCTCTTCTATCATCTCTAAGGAGTGACCTTGTTCTCGCAAGTCCTGCTAGATGCCTCTCTTGAGGAACGTGTATCAGTTATCTGTTGCTACATAACAAATCGTAACTCCCAACACTAGAAGCTTAAAACAGAAACACTCTATTTTCTCACTCATCCGTAGGTGGAGCATCTGGACTGAACTGAGGTGGAATGGCTCCTTTCTGCTCTGTAATAATGTTGTTGGCCCGGCCCTGGCCGGTTGGCTCAGCGGTAGAGCGTCGGCCTGGAGTGCGGGGGACCTGGGTTCGATTCCCGGCCAGGGCACATAGGAGAAGCGCCCATCTGCTTCCCCACCCCTCCCCCTCTCCTTCCTCTCTGTCTCTTTCTTCCCCTCCCACAGCCAAGGCTCCATTGGAGCAAAGATGGCCCGGGCGCTGGGGATGGCTCCTTGGCCTCTGCCCCAGGTGCTAGAGTGGCTCTGGTCACAGCAGAGCGACGCCCCGGAGGGGCAGAGCATCGCCCCCTGGTGGGCAGAGCGTCGCCCCTGGTGGGCATGCCGGGTGGATCCCGGTCGGGCGCATGCGGGAGTCTGTCTGACTGTCTCTCCCCGTTTCCAGCTTCAGAAAAATATAATGTTGTTGGCCCGGCTCAGTTGAGTCAGCCAGAACAGCTGGGTCTCTCTCTCCATTGGGTCTCTCACCCTCGAGGAGGCTAGCCTATCCTTTCTGCACGTGGTACCGGAAGGATTCCCAGCAAGCAGCGAAGAGAAGACAAACTCCAATGCAGGAGCACTTTTCCAACTTCTGATGGCACCATATTTGCTAAAGTCCCATTGGCCAAAGCCACTCACACGGTCAAGTCCAGGGTTAATGTGGGTGGGGACTACATTATCACATGGATAAGAGCACTGTGATTCATCGAGCCATTGCTCTAACAAACCTTAATAAAAGTCCTCCTGGAATTGGTTCAGAAGACGCTTGAGGGATTCTGTCCTGCAGCAGCACACCCAAACCATCTGCCATCGACTAAACTTCCGTTTGAGAGTCGAGGCTCTCACCAATGTGGCTTTCTTCCAAAATTATCTTTCTATAAATCTTTTCAGAAGTCCTCTATCTAGCCACTGTTCCTATTCACTGTCCTTTCCCATTTCCTCAAGGTCAGGCCCTTGCTATTGCTAAATGACGAGCTATTTCAGCTTAAGGAACCCTATTCTTCTCTGAAACTCTAATCTCTAGTCCCATTTCCCATCACGTCGTTTCTTCTATTGCTATCATCGTATAAGCCTTATTTTTCCAAGTAGGTTTTATGCTCTAATACATATATACCTGAGCTATAATTACTCAGCAGCCTGAATTGAATCGGGCTTGTGATGAAAGGAATTTGCCTCGGTGTTTGTGAATTCCCTGCAAGGGCTGAAGTGGCCTTGTTCTGGGTTACGGGTAAAGCCGGAGATCGTGAAGTATGCCGAGCTGGGGGCATAGTATACTGAAGGAGGTATTCTTTGCAACATCTGCAGACAGAAAAGAATTCCATTTCTGAAGAGGAAAAAAAAAATAGAGGAGAGAGAGGCCTTCATTTCAGCAGGAAGTTAGGAAGGTTCTGACCTCAAATGACAACTGCAGGACAAAAACCACGAGGTCACCAAGCACCATTGAGTTAGTTTGGTATTTGGAACACATGCTGGTCTATCATTATATGGGGGGGGGGGGGCTCACTGGAATTCTGGAAGTCACCAGCCTTTCCTGACAAGCAGGATTTCCATCATACAGACTGAGTGGCCGAGAAGTGTTATCGAGTGACCCTCTAGGGCCTCAATTATGCTTTTGGATAATTAGATGACATTCATTCAACACATATTGATGACTCAAGTACAATGTGCCAGGCACCGTGACAGGTACTGAGGGCACAATGGTAGATGAGAGAGGGGCAATGCCTGCTGTCCGTGTGCTCACAGCCCTGGAAAAGGGGTCAGACCCTTAGAGACTTCTAGAGTAATTCCCGGCATCAAGCACTGTGAGAGCACAGAGCAAGGGGATCACCCCACACCAAGGAGGGCAGAAAAGGCTGCCAGAGGGAGGGGCAGCTAAGCAGAGAGCCAGCCTGAGGGTGTGTGTGTGTGTGTGTATGTGTGTGTGTGTGTGTGTGTATCCACATGCATGCACACAGGTGCTTGGGCAAGAGTGCAGCAGGGCATGGGACATCGGCAGGCAGAGGGGGCAGTGCACATAAAGGTAAGAAGTGGGCGAAAGCGTGCTGGTCTCCGCCACTGTCACGCGTTGAGTGTGTGAGAGTTGTGAGGACGGAATTGGGGACCTCAGAAGCCTGGATTCTGGAGGCCTCCTCAGGCACATCACAGGACAGAAGTAGAAAAAAAAAACAAAAACAAAAACTCAAACACAATCACAAAGTGGAAGGGCATTTTCATCAGAAAAATTTTTTCTTAAAAAAATCGTCAATGCTAGACTTTTTTCTTCCCACTCTCAAGTTTCTCGCCAGAGAGACTGGAAACCTAGATTGTGCCTAACAGTGGAGTGTTCCTTATTTAAAACTAGCCAGGGTTTGGGGGCCGGGGAGGCTGCTGAGGAGAACATGGGCAAGCTGTCCCCTGTCTATTGAACCAGTGTCAGACATTACAGAACGAAAGGGCCCGGAGTCCTGGGCACTACGTCCCCGCTCCTCTCTGTCCCCGAGGTCACTCGTTGGTCCCCTCTGCAGTGACCTCGTGCAAGCCACTTGCCATTTCCTCTTCCTCATTTTTTCAACCCTCTTTTGGACTTTGCAATGACCTGATCTATTTTTAGTCTTTCTCATGTTTTTGTTAATTTTCCAAATTTGTGCAAGGAGCCACCGGTTCTCTCTGCACCCATTGGAGGATAACATTGGGGGGATCCTTTGGTAGCTGTGTCTCTGAGGATACTTCAAACCTTATAAAAACTTGATTTTATTTTATTTTTTTCGTCTAGGAAATGCCATCCAGATGTAAAGGCAGGTGTGTGGCTGTATCTTCCCAGGGACCCCAGTGGAAGGTTCCTGTTCCTTCCCATGTTTTAACACTGCGCATTTTTATGAAATGTAAAAAGTAAAACGCCAAAGCAATGCACGAAATCTTCCCGTGTCCGAGGGATGTAACGGAAAGACACTGTATTTCCAGAGAGGCCTTTCTCGTCTAAGGCCTTCCTCCAGCAGAACAGGCTGAAACAAGGGAAATTGGAAGCGGGTTGCATTGAAGGAGAGAGTGCTTTCGGAGGTACGGTCCTTCACAGTGTCGCTTTTGGAAGGCAGTGGTAGCCGGCCCCTCCTACGCCAGGCCTCTCATCAGGGGGCAGTTTGGCCCCACGCTGACCATTCCCACTCACTCCCCCAAGCCACACACATGGGTGAGCTCAGCCCAGCGTCATGAGATACTTCTGTGGCCCATCTGGTTACTCCTGAGGATGTGAAATGAGGCTGTCTCGAGGGAGTGCCCAGGGCGAAAGTCTCCAAACCTTTGGCATGAATTTTGGGCTGAATCCATCATGGTTGGAGGGTTTCGGGCTGGTATCTGAGTTGGGAAAACAGGGTGGGCAGCCGGAACGTTAGACTCTTTGGAAGTGAGATGGAGGACAAAGCCGACCTGTGACCCAGAAGGCCGGCTGTCCAGACTGTTGGAATAAGGAGGGGGCCCTCCTCGGGAGGAGGAGTTTCTCAGAGACCTCACTTCCAACAGCTCTCTCCTCACCAGGGCTCGGGGCCACAGCTTTTGTCCAGGATGCCGGCACCTTTCTTACCTGCGGGCCCCGGGGCTCAAGCCCAGAGCAGCAGCTTCCCACCCAGCCAGTCCTTCCCCCTGGCAAACTTGACATTCTTGCAATCAAGTCTGGTGCAGTCTAGTGGGGGATTTCAGACTGTTTTCTTATTACTAAATGGAGAGGTATTAACAACACAATGCAGAAATTTAAAAAAAAAAAAAAAAAGAAAGGCGGAGAGTGAGGAGTTGAGGGAGAAAAGACAGCCGCCTGCTCCTTTCTTCTTGGTATTATTATTTGTGACAAAGCCCTGGGTCCATTTTTCTTCATAATTTGCAGGACTCCTAATGGGAACAGCACCTCCCAATTACCATGGCTGCCAAAGGCTAATTTGGTTACCCTCTGGATCCACAATAGCGAAACTGTGTCGCGTCTTTGCGGGTATTTGCATACTATACATACCAGGAATGTAAAACAGCTGCCTGGCCCCTCTCCACTATCATGGCAATTATGGGTCATTAGCTCCCCCCCCCCCTTTTTCTTGTTCTTGTCTTCCAGGGTCTGGTAGGCAGTGGTAGGCAGCTGACGGGTTTGCAGAGACAAGAAAACGAGAGCGCAGAGCTGCACGGCCTATTTGTTAGGAGTTGGAGGCTGATGGGCTGCCACTTGAATTGCCCTGACACCGCCCTGCGCTTTTATTCATGATCACCTCCTCCGCTGCTTTTCTTCGCGTCCCTGCCTGCCCCACCCCCCTTTAGGGAAGCCTCTCCGGAGGGTCAGTGCCGGCCCGCACGTGGCTGCGTGTGCACGTCTGTCCAGGCAGCGCGCCTGGATCTCCGGGCGAGGCGTGTGCCGGCACTTGGCACTGGTGACGCGCTCGCCCCGGGACACACTCCGCTCTAAGCCGTGAAGACTTGCGGGGCCAGCCGCCAGCACCGGAACCTCTCCGCATCCGCAGGAGGGGATGCTTCCCTTTTAAGTTTTCTCATTGAATCTTAGCCTCCTGGAGTTAGGTCAGAGGAGGGGGCTTAGGTAAGAAAGGGCCTTAACCATGACGTCCTCCCTTCTTTGGAACAATGTGTTGTCTCTTGCGGTGGTTAATGGGAAGTTATAGTTTTGAATATAATTTTTCCCCCTTCAAGCTGCTAATTTTATTGACAATATGGATAGATTGAAAGACCCAAAGCTTTTGTGTTGTTTTGTTAAAGCAAATAAGTGAGGCACAGATGTAAATTACATCTCCAGGTTCACATTAGAGGTTTGCAAATAATACGGAGCTAATGGTTATTGCAAAGGAAAATAGCACTGGGATCAATATTCTATACAGTGGAAGGCGATACCTCTCTCTCTTTTAATCACCTCATTGCAGAAATGGCACTGAAATTTGAAATCTCATTTTCTCCATTTGTACAAATTGAACATAAATCACTGTGAGTGAGGGGAGGTGGCAGGCAGCTTCACTCTTTGCGGGATTGCATTACTAATTAGCGTTGGGCTAAAGCAGTGCACAGCCTGGGAGAGGTTTTGCGAGACCTCTGGCCAAATGCAGGATGCTCTGGAAAGGCTGGGAGGGGAGGAGGACAAGGGAGGATGGAGGGGGGGCCGGCCCAGCCAGTGGGGAGTAGGCGAGGCCAGGGTCAGCCCTGCAAAAGAACAAAGACAAAGGGCAGATGGCATTTCAGACCCTGGCTGGCTTCTTCGAAGGTCTGTGCAGCCCGTGCCCTTTGGTGTCAGTGGGATAGGATATCATGTTCCCAGGAAGAAGCAAGCGAGATGTCAGCTCCAAGCTTTGCCTTTGTGTCTGTAGGGATAGGAGTCAGAGCAGCCAAGGACGGAAGCGCTCTGCTCTAGGCGGCACCGCTGGGTTGCCTCCACAAGCCTGCCTCCTGCCTACGGGTCCCTGCGTCCTTCCCTCTCTTCTTCCCTTCCTTCATCCCTGGACATGAGAATACTGGCCCCGGTAGCTGTCACAGCTCTGAGCCGGGTGGCAGATAGTATCTACCAAGGCTCTTCAGAGATGTCAAGTGGCCTCAAGGACTGCACCCACCTCAGCAACATTTTCTCAGTGTGATTTTGGTGCACTCCACTTATTGGTGCTGGGGTCACCATGGGAAAGAGTGCGAGACCTCCTTCTCCCTCCCTGGGCTGCACCATCGCATGGCCATGCCTTTCTGGGTGGGGCGGATGTGGGCGGGGAGGTGCCTTACAGGGAAGGTGACGGGTAGGAGAGAAAGCTGGTATCTGAAGTGTAGAAAGAGGGAGAACAGGGCAGGGGAGCAAGGCACCAATTGGGCTTGCTGGGTTGAGGGCTTTGTTCCTGAAGACGTGGGAAGACACGGGCAGAGAAGGGCTGTGCAGACAGAGCCGTGGACTCATCTTTGCAGCTGGCCACCACTGACCCTCTTGCTTGGAGTAAATAACATTCTGCTGGGTGATTAATGGAGGATGTTCAGTTCATTAAACTTGATACCCTGAGGGCAGAATGGAGCGGTAAAATATTTATATATTTATATGCGAGGCTGCTTCCAGCAGGGCCTGTGCGTGCAGATTGGCCCCAAACGGGACAAGTTAGTGTCCATCAGGGTGCGGCTTCAGCGATGGCCATAGACACCAGCATCCCCTGACGCAGACGAAAGGTCAGCATTAGAACGAAGAAAGATGCCTTTTCATTCCCAGGCAGGAGGGCCAGTGGGAAGGTCCGCCGTCGCTAGGCAGGATGGCAGCCAGTCTCACTGCCGGCCGGGGCACCTGCAGCATGGCGGGCTGCTGCCCAGCCTGTCACGCTGTGCCCTCTTCTGCCTGTCGCTTCTTCATGCCTGGGGAGAAAGGCGGAGGGGGGAGTCCCATAGACTTCTCAACACCCCAGATATTTCCCATCCTCTTCCTCATCCTTAGCAGTGGCAGGAAGAGTTAAAAACAGGGGAGGTTATGGGGAAAGCTGGAAACAAGGTTCATTACCTAAGGTTCTTCTCTCCTCCATTTCCATAGATAAAAGCAAAGAAAATACAGCCAAACCCCATCCAAACAGTAAGCAGGTGGTGGCCACAAATAGGAAAGAAAAACCTTTTAGAAATCAGAGCCAACTACAAAAAAACACTGACAAAGTGGAGTGAAAGTTCTGAACACTTGGTTCAAAGAAAAGGGTGTTTGAAATAAACCCTTAAACACATTTCAAATGCTGAAGAAGAAAAAAAAAATTGCTGCTTTAGATATTTGAAGTCAGGGTGACTTAATCTAGAGAAAGGAGTTTTTGGATTCTACTTAAAAAAAAAAAAGAAGAAAAAAAGAGGAACTGATGGATCCTTGGAGGGAGTGGCATGGGGGGCAGACATCATCGGGTGCACCCAGAGTGCCTTGCCTTGATTGCCAATCACAGGTCCATCACCAGCTCCTGGGTTGATTTGACCTGGGGCTTTTAACCTCTTGTGTCTCCATTTGCCCAGCTATAAACTGGGGTTACTAATAGGTGTGTCCTCCCCGCCCCCAGGTCCCTGAGGAGGTATAATAGTATAATGGACGTGATCCTATTGATGGAGAATGAGTAACTGCCGTGCCTGTGACCTCTGCCTTTAGATGCCAAGCAGGTATCCTCCCAAAGACCTTTGGGAGAGAGACCCTCCCCTCTTGGGCGAGTGTTGACGTTCGTTCATTTCCCGTGAAGTGTGCCTGCTTGGCGCCAGGTGTGGTGCATGATGACCAAATGAGGAGAGCACTCCCCCACCCCGCCCCGCCCCGCCCTGCCCCGTGCTGTGCTGCGCAGCAGGTTGGTCACAGGTGGAAGGAGGCAGGCAAGCTACAGGTGTTTAGGAGCCAAGGGGATGGAGCCAGCACGGGAGGTCTGAGAGCCAGGCTGGAGGCAGGGCGACCAGGCTGCTTTCTAGCAGAAGGGCAGAAGTGTGGCTGAGTGTCAAGGCTGGGGAAGCAGCTCGTGCCCGAAGCATGAGAGGGACGGGTTTGGAGACCATCTACCCGGCTCTGTGGCAAAGGATTCGGGCACGGAAGGCAGAGTGGAGACAGAGGGGCCTGGAGTGGGAATTAGGAACAGTACCAGCAGGCCTGTGAGTAAGTTGGGAATTGCGTTCAGTTGCGGGTCTGGTGGTTTGGCGATTCCTAAGTGTGGACCCCCACCCCCACCCCCAGCAGCAATCCAGGATCTTTTCGTTGTTTTGAGCTACCATCCATAGCGGGCGACCTGCGCCTTCAAGCTGGCCTCACCAGGAAGGAGGAGGGGTGGTCCGAACAAGGTCTGGGTGCTCAGCGGGCGTTGGCATAGCCTGTCCCAGCACAGGAGGGAGTGTGGATGTCTCCTGGTTGTACTCTGTGACCATTATCTCAATGAGGTTTGTGTTCGCCATGCACGTACACCCTATCAGATATTTGCACCGCGCCTCTCTGTTTTATAAAAGGGCTAGGAACCCTAAGGGGCGGACCCGTGCCCAGAGAGACACCTAGCAGAGGAAAGGGTAAGACATCCAGAGATCTGCTACAGTGAAAATAAAACCCAGGAGTTCTAAAACACAGGGTGACAACACCTCCCAATTTGCCCAAGAGCATCCTGGTTGTGCCTGTTGTCTCAACATCCTGTGCAGTTTAGCATTTGTCCTGTATTGTACTTTATTATTCATTTTAACAAAGTGTCATTATTGTGGGATTAAAATAAGCCAGGAGGGGCCAGTGGACTTCCATTTTGTTTCACCGCTCATTCCAAGATTGCATACAGCTGGGTGTGAAATGCCTATTCAGTGACCAGAATTCCCATTTTAACTCGTGGGTAAGGCTGAATAGTGCCCAGGATGACCCATCTTGCTTTCCTCAGTTTGTTCCGAACTCAAGGTAATGGATGCCCCCTTCTCGAGCGCAGCCCGCGGGGTGCTTGCTGGCGGTGCAAAGGGCTCTTACCTGTGAGCGCAGGGACTCGGTAACCCCTCTGGGTTTCTGCCGGCGGGGAGAAGCGGCTGCTGCTGCCCCTGCTGGGAATCTGTGCCGCGGTCAGTGTGCAGCAAGCCACTCTGATGCCAGCTGGCAGGGGTGGGCAGACTGGGAACTACAGGTTAGGTATGTAGGAAGATACTGGTCTCACGCGGGAAACAGTCCGCGCAGCCTTGCAGAACACAGAACGCTCTCACAATAGCACTTTTGTTACTTATGATAATTTTACTCCACAAATTTTATTTTATTATTTGGTAACATTTGTGTTTCAAAATAAACACTTTTGGCAGCAAAGAGCTCAAAAAACCCAAAAGTGCATGCTTAATGAGAAATTAATTACTGAGTTTCCATTACCTACGAAAGTTGATGAACGTGTAACTTGCACAGTTTACGGTCCACTATGCCAAATGACCACATGAAAGACAGAAGATAAAATCTGCTAATGAAACATCCGCATCTAATTTTAAAAAGCTGTAGCTATTTTAAGACTCTCTTATGGATAGTGAAGTCACTTATGAATCTGTAGAAGATGGGTTTACAGCTTCCTCTACAAAGTGTGATTTTTCATTTATATCAAATGAATGTTTTCACCCCTAAATTTTACTCATTTTTTTTATTCCAAGTCTTCTTATGCATGTACAAAATGTGAAATGTTTGCTGTTAATATGTTGGAGTTTCAAGAGAAGAAAGACTGCAGATAATTTAAGGCAATTGATTTTGTTAGTGCTGTTAGATGCTTCACACACACACACAAAATCAGTTAATTCTAATAATTGGGTTAAATCCTCACTTCTAATTGAGGAAATCAAAATAAAGTTTCTAGAAGTTTATTCCGATGAAGGTGAACTATCTGATCTTACTGTTAATACTAGTTTCAGTTTCATTTGTTTAGTTGAACTTTTTAGTTTAACATTAAATATTAAATGATTAGTTTTTGTAGTGATAATACACATTTGAATTTTGGCAAAGTACAACTTCATGGTGGAAGCAATGGTATTACACAATTAAACTTATGAGGCAGAAACAGGCCTGGCATTTGTTTTTGTGTTCATGTAATTTATGCTTTTGCCCCAGAAAGCTGCAATGTTAGATTTCATTAAAATCAAAGTTATAGTGGTTTAAATGTACAAATAATTTTGTCTATCCTGTGAAATTAATCAGACCACAACATGTTTCTGATGGAGTTGATGTTGAATATTAAGAAAATACTTGACTGTGGGAATAAGACCTTCTCTCTGTTGCCCACCATCAATGGGATTTTTTTAAAGGTTTTTTGTACCTTTGAAGAAGAACTTTGTTAATCAACCTACATATTTTGCAGTGGTTACTGAACTTCTCTTGTAAGCAAAGCTGTAAGTTTAGGTTGCATTTTATTTCAGCGTCAGTTGCATAATCTTAACCTAAGTCTCCAAAGAATGGATGTTCAGAAAACTTTATTTTAAAGCTTTTAAACAATCGCAATTGTCGAAAAACAATGCTTGCAAACAGAAAATAAAATATATCACTAGAACAGAATGAAAAAAAGTGTACAGATTAAATGTTGAGAGCCCCAAAAATTATAGAAAACTTCATGTGCAGCATTATAATTGCCCTTTGGAATATCTTGATCTATTGGATGACTCTTTGGATGGTATGTCCGTGTTTAATTGCATAAATTTCTATTCTTGCTGGATAGAATGAAACTGAAAGATGTACTTTTGGAATCATAGCGACAACTTAGATGAAGAGTTTTCAACTGAAAAAAAATATGAAAGATATGTACATGGGAGGTAAAAAAAAAAAAAAGAATATATCTTAGAAAACATTTGGGCCAAAATATTTACACATTTTAATATGGAAAACAGAATGGAAATCTACTCGGGTACAATTTGCTTTGTACTTGCAAGGCATCTCAGTAACTTCCGAGAAAATATTTTTCTCAATTAAAGATAATATAATCTACAGAGAAGATTCAATTGAGGGTGTCAAAAATTTCAAATTCATTGACAATAAAATGCAACTTTAGTACTTATTGGTGTGTGATACTTCAAAAAGCTTTAAAAATGCAACTTTTAAGAAGATGACATGCCATTTTATGAAACAAAAAGATTAAAAAAATAAATCCATGTTAAAAAAAAACACATTCTTTAGGAAAATACCATGATGTGCAATATCAGAAATAAATACGACTAAAAAGACATTAAAATATATGACTATCTGCCAAGCACCATTATTCTAATGGAATTGTCTAAATTTTTAGTGTTAGGTTGAACAAAACAAAACTAGTTTGTTTTAATGAGCGGAGATAAATGTTATAGCTATTTGGTAGAAATAACTTTATTTTGAAAATAGGTTTTAAATAAAACTGTTTTATAATTTTGCCAATATAAGTAAAGTTAATGTATTGGTCAATAAACTAAAACTTTAAATTACATAATTTTGTTTATTACTAGCACCCCCCTTTTACTTTCAAAAATGTCCTCATTTGGGCCTTGGCCAGATGACTCAGTGGTAGAGCATTGGCCTGGTGTGCAGGAGTCCCGGGTTCGATTCCCAGCCAGGGCACACAGGAGAAGCGCCCATCTGCTTCTCCACCCCTCCCCCTCTCCTTCCTCTCTGTCTTTCTCTTCCCCTCCCACAGCCAAGGCTCCATTGGCGCAAAGTTGGCCCGGGCGCTGAGGATGGCTCTATGGCCTCTGCCTCAGGTGCTAGAATGGCTCTGGTTGTAACAGAGCAGCGCCCCAGATGGGCAGAGCATCACCCCCTGGTGGGCGTGCCGGGTGGATCCCGGTCGGGTGCATGCGGGAGTCTGTCAGACTACCTCCCCGTTTCCAACTTCAGAAAAATACAAAAAAAAAAAGTCCTCATTTGGTTGATAAATTCTGTGACTTCCCCAAAAATGGAATAAAAACTGAAAAAATATACAGGAGGAGGAGAGAAAAAATGGGTTGAAGAGTCAGAGACTAGAGGAAGACACAGGAACTCAAACCACAGAAGCACAGGAGGAAAGAGGATGGTGACAGGAAGAGAGACAGGGGTCCCCGGGGGGGGGGGGGCTGGCACCCTGCTCGAGAGCAAAGCCCTTCTTGGGACTCTGGAATAGACCAGCAGAATCTCAAGTGTCAGGCAGATTTTGCCAACCGCTGTTGGTTTCCCATATATCTCCTACCTAATTTTTGCCCTTCCCCCCATTCAAACACAAGTGACCCCGTAGCCAAGTCAGCTACTGTAGTCAGAAGGTAGGCTGCTGTTGTCCGATACAGTTCCACCCCAGGAGAGCTGAGGACACCAGGGTATACAGCCTGGTATATCCTCTGAGGGTGGGTGACAGGAAAGAAGTGGTAGCGAACCCTTAAAAATGGCCCCATGCTGTCATAACATGGGGTTTTTCTGGTGGCAAATACCCACACCTCTTTCTGAAAGAAATAATTTATCAGCTAGACAGACAATGCTATCGATGATTGATTCTTCTCGTCACTGACTCATCTCTTACTTATTTAATCATTAATTCATTAATTCAATCAACCAAGAAGCATTTGTTGAGCACTTATTATGCGCCAAGCGTTTTTGTTAAGCACTGGTAAGGCACAAAACGGAATAAGGCACAAAACGGAGTAAGGCACAACTTGAAAGTGTGCGTAGTTCTTAGTTCCAGAGATGGGCACGGAAGCTCCCGGTGAGAGTGGAGGCACGCAGCCCACCCATGCCCGTGCCCGTGGGGGTCTCAGAAGGAGTGTCTGTGTAGAGCATGGGGGGCGGTGATGCTAGGTTCTCTCATTAAAATAAGCCTTGGCAGTTGCTGCCTCCTCCACTCCTGCCAACATACCCCTTCCTTCCTTCCCTCCCCTTCCCTCCCTCCCCTCCTTCCCCTCCTTCCCACAGGGGAATGCTGTCTCACCTGGAGGGAGTTTATGTCAGAATGCAAGCCACTGCTCTTTTAAAAGCTCTTCATATTTTTAATACCAAAAAAAAAAAAAAAAGTAATAATGCAGATCCCCAAGAATGCTTCTTTCTGCTCCCTTGGTGCAGTTTCCAACTGCTGTTTCATTCCTGTCTGATCACAGACAGTGTCCTGGAAAAACTTTTAGGACCCAGTAGCTGTTTTCTGTTCCAGGTTCCTTGTGTGTTGTTTCTGGGCACAGAAACAAATCCAATTCAAGCAAATAACGCTGTCATCGGGATCTTGTGCAGGCGCTGGAGGGGGTAGGCCTGGCCAATGGAGTGCTGTGTTTAAACTATCTTGAGATCCTCAGAAACATTTGTTTTTATTCAGAAGTGTTCATTTGATGTTTCCCTGATCCACGCAGTTTCCTATGGGCTTAAGCTCCCATTTGTTAAAGAAACAGATGGGAAAACCAGTTTACTCTGTGTGTGTGTGTTTTAGCATTTAAGCCAGCTCACCCTGACTTGGTAGAGTTCGGACACTGCAGAGAGCAACACGTTCCTTTTAGCAGGTGTGCAGGGGAACAGAATCATTTGACCAATTTAGAGAGACGGAAGTAGGGACCTAACCCATTCCACATATTAGATCAGTCGTGGCACTGGACGTGGAACCCTGGGATTCCACTGTAGTCTCACTGAAATGAGTGATGTGATCTACAGTGGGCCAGGAGAATCCCAAAGTGTCAGGCAGATTTTGCTAACTGCTGTTGGTTTCCCATATGTCTCCTACCCTATTCTTGCCCTTCCCCTCCCCCACTCCAATGCACGCAACCCCCATGGTCAAGTCAGCTAATGTAGGCTATTGTTGTCTGATGCAGTTCCACCCAAGGGTGCCTGAGAAAGGGGAGGAGTCTCAGCCCCCAGGGATGGCCCCTGTGAGAGTCAGGGTCCTGGCAAGGAAGAGATAGCACATTCCATGTGTTAGTGTAATGAAGAGAGCTTAATAATGGAACTATTTTCAGAGGTGAAAGGGTAAAGGGAACTGACAAAGGACGGTGAAGCACCTCAGAGGGCCGAAATGGCCAGAGAAGGAACAGCATTCCTGGTCACCGGTGAACCCTGCGGCTGGGAGGGAGCCCTGGCCACAGGTAAAGCGATACAGCTGCTGCCACAGCCGTGGCCAGTCAGGGAGGGAGCTGGAATGGCCGGTGACCCGACTGCTGGCCTCCTCCTGGGCCTTCCCATCGGTCAAGCCCAGCTGCGAGCTGGAGGCTGAGCCAATCCAGGTCTGCGGAGGCCCGTCTCCTGGGACACGGTGGAGGAGGGTCGAGGATGGCGGTGTGTCTGGAGGGGCAGACAGAAAAGTCAGCGCGACCCTCGCTTTCAGAGCGCCCTCCTGACTCGGGCTGGTGCGGTGTATCCACCGCGGCGAGCTGTCCCAGCACCGCTGGCAGTGGAAGAGAAGGTGCCCTTTTCTGGAGTGAACTAGCAGCTGTGTGTCTCCGTCAGAATCCGCAGTCTAGACGGCTTGCACGCCAATTATGTGTGACTTCACATCATGCCACCAGAGGCAGGTAACCCAAGAGCTATTTCTTTGAGTCTTTAGACTTGCCAATTTTTAGAGGTTTTCAGACTAGAGCCCTGAACTGGGAGTCAGAAAAGCGGGGCCCCTGTTCCAGTTGGCTGTCGGTAATCCTCTCCGGGTGTTTCCTGGTCCGTGAGCCGAGGGAAGTGGGATAAAAGGGAGTTTCAACCTCTTCGGCTCTAACCTTCTGTTGCTCTTTAAACCGAAACCGAGAGACTCCTAGCAGGAAAGGAGTGTTCGGACCGACGCGTGTCTGCACCTCCTCAGCCATGAGTGTACGGAGACGCAGAAGGGGGTTCTGAATCTGAGGCCGCTGGTCCAGTTGGGCATCACCCGGTCCGAATCAGAAGGCGGTAGGGGACTTCTCACCCTGAAGTGGGCTAGCTCCCACGCGGAGACTCCTAGATGCCCTCAGATGTCTCAGCTTGCTTCAGTCTCTCCCAGGCTGAGGATAACCACAGAGACTCGGGCCCCTCTTCACCCAGAGGAACAGAGACTTTTCAGTCCCCATTATGGGAGCGCCTATCAAGGGAGGTCGCTAGTACAATGCCTTTTCCTGTAGTTCTCTGCAATCTATTCCCAACGGTGTCCGGGCCTATAGAGGGTCCCCTGACATCTCCCTTCACCGCTGTCACCCAAGTCAGTTGGACCTGCAGTAAAGGCTAGACCTGAAGGCGAATGAAATGGAGAGAGCGCGTCCCGGAGAGGAGGTCTCTCTCGCCCACGGGTAACAAATGTGCAGTGAGAATAGCCTACCAACCTGACCCGTCTCTTGGACTGTGATTCGGACTTGCAGGCTGCCCCGTGGTTGGAAAGAGGCACCTGTGTGTTACACTTGCCACTTTGTAGGAGCAGCTCCCACGGGGTGCCTGTCACACATCCTAAGAGCAATCAAGATTCCTACACCGCTGTTAATTGTTGGCTATGATAACGTATCTTGTTATCAGTTTTTCTTTAATGAATTCCTTAATAGATGTCATTAGACGTTAAGTGCTAAATTACTTCCTCTAAGAAGAACTGTTTAAGGGAAACTACATGCAAGATTCTGTGTCCTGAATCAGCCCCGAATACCGTCCTTAAGGATCACAAGCCACGCCGTGGGACCGTGTGCTCCTTAGTGATGTGCTCACGTGAGCTTCTTTGGCTTCTGGGAACATGTGTCTTTGAGGATAAAATCTGAATCCATGAGTAGATGTTCACCCAAAACAGCGCACAGAAGAATGAATTCTAAGCCATTCACTGGATCCCATAGGAAACACAGCGCTATGATGAGAAAGCTCCCTGCGTCAGGCACTAAACTCACAACTCGCATGTGAATGACACTTTCTCATTTGGTTTTCTGTGTGCAACACAGAAAAGACATCCGTCGAAAGTGGAATTTCGCTCCATAGAGCTGTCTTACTGTGGGAAAGTGTGTGAGGTTGTACCTATCAAAACAAGATTCTGGAAGCTCCTTTGGATCTATAATTTGGTGAGGTGGGGGGAACAGAGGGGATGGTACCAGGCAGGTCTACCGCTGCTTTGCCAATATCATTATTGGGATTAGTAGTCAGTTACGCATTAACACGAAGCATTAATTATTAATATTAAGAGCTGCGTGAGCACCAGCAGCCTGATCTCTGCTGTGTACAGCACGGGCCATTCTGGAGCACCAGCTTTGTGGGTGACAAGCTAAAATGTAAGGACGTCATGTAGACCAAGCAGCAAGGGGCAGCCCTGGGGTCCTGTCAGGGAGGGTCTTGTTACAGGGGCAGACCTCTGGCCTCCAGGCGGCCTTGGATAAGTAGGCAATGCATCAAAGCCCCCATGACGAAAGCTGAAGTGCACATTATCTGTAGAGAAATGCAGGACTCAAGTCTGCTACTCAAGGTCAAGTGTGCCCCAAAGAGCGGCAGCATCAGCATCACTGGGGATTTAGTAAAATGCAGAGTCTCGGGCCCCGTCCTGGACCTGCTGAGTAAGATTCTGCTGTTCTGCCTAATCCCTGAAAAGTAAAGTTTGAGGACCACCGCTCAAGATGATAGTGATTCTCCAACTTTGCTGTACGTTAGAATCTTGTGGGGAGTTGGGAAAAACCCTGATGCCCAGGCCTTGCCCCCAGAGCGATAAAATCAGAGTCGTGGAGCGTGGGATGAGGCGCTGGCATGTTTTCATAAGCCCCGCTAAACGTGTTTTTAGTGGGCGGTCAAATTCGAGAATTTCTGGTCAAGAAACCTGTGACACTAGATGAACTTAAAATCCTTCAAGAACTTTGAGAACTCATTCTAACTAACCCTTGGAATAAATCTGAGTCCACCGTGTGCAGAGAGATGGTCTACACCAGCCTCGACCCCTTCCCTGTGACAGTGCTCCCCATGGTCACATCCATCCTCCTCCTGGAGCCCCCCAGCCACTCAAGAATTCTTGGCTGAACTTTCTCGGCCCAGCATTCTCCTGCCACCACCCTCAAGTCCTCTCGGGCTGGCGTTGCCTGTTTTCACCTCCAGCTGAGATCACCTGTTTCACGTTCCTCTGCCCTTGGACAGCCTCTGGGCTTCTCGGGGCTTTGGTTCCGTGATGGAGGCAGAGGGGCTAGGTGGTGTGCGAGAGTAGGGAGCCTCGGTCTGCCTGCGTTGGCTTTGGGGGACCCCTCCATTTCTTACCTCTACTGTGATGATGCTAATACCCGATCTCTGCTGTGCGCAGCCTGGGCCACTCTAGAGCATCAGCTTTGTGGGCGCACTCTGTTTATTAAGTCGTAAAACACTTCATGCATAGTTCCCTATTTCCTTCTCCTCCTCACAACGTGATCAGGCCAGGAAGGATGACACCGTCATGGAGGTCAAAGGGTTAAGTCAGAGCCGATCCTATAGGAAGGCAGAGTAAGTAGAAAACTAGGTTTGTGATTGGAGCCTGCTAGAGAGACAGTGTCCCCACCTTTGACACAGACTGTTCGTTGTCCCCTGAAGTCGTTTCTCTCTCCTTTCATTGCAATGTAATTTCTCTGCTGGGCACGTGGCTGCTAAGAATAACAACTACATTTCCCAGTCTCCCTTGCATGTGACTAAGCTTGCAAGTCCATTTCCAGGAACCTTCCTCAAGGCTCTTGAGACCCTTCTTTCTTTCCATCATCCTGCTTCTTGGAATGTAGGTGCAGCCCCCTTAGGCTGTGAAGCGTGAGGACCGTCCCGGAGGGAGGTTGAGCAGAGTGCCAAAAGGACAGACAGACAGCCAGGGCTCTCGAGATGTTGGAGGTGCAGAGTCACTTCCCGCTGGGCTTTGCTTACGTGACCTGACGTGAACTCCCATCTTGTCGAAGGCACGGTTGTTCTGGCCTGTCTGACACTTGCAACCGACCCGAATCTCAACGGATGTACCACCTCACGTTCCACATTCCACTTCTGAAGATTTACTTGTTTGGATGTTAAAGACTTGCATCGCTCGTCCGGAAGGATCTGGTAACGTACAGCTTCCGCAGAACAGGCTCCTAGCATAAATCTTTACAAGGCACGGTCTTAGCAGGTTGTTGTCCAGCGCTGGGAGGCGTGTGGCCAGCACTGAGGGGCTGCAAGGCGGGCGGGAGGAGGGGCGTTGAAGAAAATCTACCCTTTCGCTGTTCTGCCAACTGCTCTTTTGGGACAACTTGTTTGGACCCATAAGGACATGAGTTGTTACCTTGGCTACTGGTATCTTAATTATTTTCCCAATTTTTTTGTCATGAAAATTTGCAAAACACATGGGAAAGTTGAAGAAGCGTTTACCCACACGCCAACCGCCCACGCCCAGCTGTTAACATTGGAACACACTAGCTTTCGCAGCCTGTCCATCTGCTCATCCCTCTGCCCGTCCGTCAGTTCATCTCTGTTTAAACTGTATTTCTAAGTCAGTGGCAGGCGTCAGTATACCTCCTCTTGAGTACTTCCGTCTACCTAAGTTTTGTTCATTTTTACACCTTGTCCTCTGTTTCCATTCAAGCCCGTTTCCCTGCGAGGAAGGAAGGCGGAGCTCCGGGGCCTGGAGGCCTACGCGGGGTCTCTACGCAGGGTCTCTCCGCCTCTCCAGCACCCGAAGGCACCAGGCAGTGAGTGGGAGTAGCTGCCCACTCAGACAGGGAGGTTGTCCTGCTGGAGATTCTGTGCTTCCTCACGCTCACACTTCAGTCCGCTCTGAGATGGTTCTCTAGATTTCCAGGAACCCCTGGTAGGCCTTCCTCCTTGACCGACACCCACCCTGAACTCTCTCGTGACTTACTGCCGCACCAAGGTCATTCATTCCTCATCAGCCAGGATCTCCGTTCTCTTCGGCTACATTGCCCGCCCTACGCTCTACAGTGAGCCTGCCTTCCATTGTCCCATCTTCAGGGCATCTGGCCAGCTGTTCACTACCCGTCCCCCTAGGTCCTGCCCGGGTCCCCCTAGGAAACCAGTTCAGAGCCAGTGTTTGGCTCCCGCTTCCTGCCTTAGAGCTGGCTGTGGTTGCCGTTCAGTCCTCACCAAAGCCTCGTCTCCTGAGCGACCCCCTCCCTGCTCTGGAAACCCTAGCGTGTCAGACCTCCTGGAGCTGAAGAGGGAACGAGGAATCCAGGATCCGAGTGTTCTAGTAACAAAACAGCTCCTTGCCGGGGTTTGTCCGATGGCTGCTGCCGCCACCGTGGGGGGTCGACAGTGTGGGGTCGGAGCGCTCTGGGCGCGTGCACGTGAAGGCCCGCTATCCCCGCAGTAACACCAGAGGGGGCACTTTTATTTTCCTTGCTTTTGCAAGTTAGGAAGCAGGCACAGAGAAATTAAGTAACTGGCCCACACTTGCACAGCTCATCAAAGTCTTGTAGGTGTATTTTCTGAATCAGGGAAGCTCAGGTTAGGAAAGATTTGTGTGTGGGAGTGGGGGGTGGGTTGGATGTAAAACTCTGTAGAGCTATGGTTGAGTCTGTGTTTCCAAGTTGCTGGTTTTTCGTGTGTTTCCCTAGGCAGTGTGTTTCAAATTGGGGTCTTCAGGGTTCACAAACATTGTAGTGTTGTTGCTACATTTTCTTCTAAAGGGTTCTGTCCCGTCTTCCAATTTGGAAAACACCGGCTTGGAGGCCAAGGGATGAGGTCTGTCCCTTCCCTCTTCTTATTGTCACCGCCCCAGACTACAATCCAGGCCGTGGAGGTTGCTGGGTCCCAGAAACTTTGTTTCACAGGCCATCTGGAGTCGTTTTCTTATCTATCTCATCTGTGCTTTAGGCCAGAAGTGGGGCCAGAAAAGGAGAAAGGAGTGAGAGGGGGGAGAAGTGGTACTCCAGGCTGGGGACAGGCCCGGGCACAGGCCCGGGCACAGGCCCAGGGGCGATCCACTGGCAGAGCCTGGAACAGCAGTAGGTCTGTCACCTGGGGTGGTCAGACTGCAGCAAGGGACATGGGCAGCGCACTTAGAGCCATGACTACCAGGCTAGGGAGGTGGGAGGATGCTGTGGGCAGCAGGGGACCAGAAAAGGGTCACATGAGGAGGACCCCACTGGGGCTCCAGTCTCCAGCGGAACCTCAGAGGTGCCTGGCAGGCAGAATTGGGCCAGACAGCTTCCAAGATGGGAGGAGGAAGTGAGGTGGGCAGGGGGGCGGGGCGACTATGCAGCCCTGAGCCCGCCCCGCCTGGCCCACCAGGGCGGATGTGGTGGGAGAGGCCCTCTGGTCGGCCCCTTTGCCCCAGGAAGAAAAACACCAGTGCTGACGTCGGCTCCGCTCTCAGACCCTCGATACAGTTTTCCGCCTTTCTTCTTCCGAGAGAAAATTGTTTAATTCTGCTTCTTGAGCCGCCCTGTGCTTCGGTGCAGCATAAGCTGGAGAGAGGGAAAATAACTATTAACTCAGAGAATTGAAATCGGAGAACTGCAGTGAATGGTCCTGTACACCTCACAGGCGTGGGAACCCACTCTGCGCTGGCTCTGCCCACACTGGGGGACCCAGAGCCGCTGGGTCCCCTGATCTAGAGACCATGCCAGTCCTTGGCTGCATTCTTGTCCAGCCCTGCCTGCCCCTCTGAAGGCGAGAGCCCCCACTCCTGCCCAGCCCTGGCCTCTCCCTGAGATGTCCCTGACACGGTGTGTGCCCACCTTTCAGGCAACCCAGGTTAAACCAGCGGATCAGTGGCCTCGGTGGTTGAGAGACATACCAGGAAAGCGTATTTTTCCGTGGGGACAAAGGAAAGATAAGGAGAGAGGGACCCAGAGGCAGGTCAGGGACTGAGTGGGTCCCTAAGCTCCTTGGCGTGACCGAGCCCCAGCACAGCTGTGACATTAGCAGACGGCATTTGAGGCACAATAATAATTCTTCAGATCAAAGCAGCTCCGTCTTTAGACAATTACAGTAAAATTGAAGCCCTCCTCTAAAAGAAACACATGCTCTTGTTGTATTTTCCCCCCTCCCCCGCCTTATTTTATTCTTTATGAACAAATTGGTTTTCAGGGCTATAGAAAGAATCGATTGGAAGCTTAAATTCTCACTATCTGCCCAGGGGTGGATTCACAGGGGTGGACATGGAACATCTGAAAGCTGATTTTTTTTTTTTTTTAAATTGATATCCAAGAATAAAAGAGGGAATGGTAGGAGAAGCTGATCAGGAATGAATAAAGTCTCCTTTTAAGCTGAAATACCCCCCCCCCATCTTCCCTCCAGAAAAGCTGGACTGTAATTGCTTGCAATCACTCGGCACAAATTGTCTGCTCGTATTTGCTTTTTAATTTTGTATAATCTGGTCCATTTCGCTCTCTCTGCCTTTGAGCTTAACCTCTCTCTGTCTCTCTCTCTTCCTCTTATTCCTTTTCTCTTACTCTCCCTCTCTCTCTCTCTCTCTCTCTCTTTACTTCTTCAGGGCTGTTCAAAAAATTAGTAATAATTCCCACTGATATTTGATGGCTTTTACCAAGCAAAGGCACTCAGGGAAAAGAAAAATACACACACAGAGGAACGAAACTGGGCTGTATCTGCTCAAATGATCATTTCTGTATCCAGAGTATTGTTGATTTCAATGTAGTCATACCACTTCTTAAAGCATGGCAGACATTTTAATAACTAAATGGACTTTTATTGACTTTTTATGACCCCAAACTGAGCGAAGGAAAAACCAGAACAAGAGACGTTAATTTCTTAGAGTAACTCTGCACAAATTTCTTCTGGTTTTCAGGATTATGTTTGCTGGTCCCAACATGTCCGCACTTGCTCTCGCTCTCACGGACACGCCCTCTGTTTAGCATGCTGCAGCGTCCATTCTGCTGCCCCCCCAGCCCGTGCTTGTCCTTGTCCTTGTCCTTGTCCTCCCGTCTGTGTCTTACTTACGTGGGGGCCAACGGATCTGGAAGGGGACACATCAGTTGGTGCTGCTTAATTGCCAACTCTATAAAAAGTGATAGTGAGGTGAGGGGGCATCTAGATGGAGAAGTCCGGGGTAAAAATCATCAGTGGGCAGAAGACGAGAAAACACAAGGAGACGATGGCTGTGTAAAGATAAAGCCAGCAACATGAAGAGCACAGGTTGTCCTGGAAGCCATGGATGCAGCTCAGACTCAAATCGATGCTTTCTCTCAGCATTGTCTTCCCTGGTCTTCTGAAAAAGAAATTAGATGTCCTAAAAAAATAATAATAAACTAGAAGTCCTTCTGATAAAGGACTTCAGTAGAGCAGCATGGCTAAGGGTTTGATTTCTATCCTGCCTCCGATCCTAACTGGGGGTCTGTTTACAGAATACTTAAGCTCTCAGTCCTTCCATTTTCTTTCTTGCTAGTTAGAAGACACAATAATCTTCCGTATGTGGTTGCTTACATGGAATAATACATGGAAAGTTCATGGCAGGTGCTCAGCATGTTTTAAGTGCTCCGTAACTACTATTAACTTCTATTATGTCAGTTTAATAGCAAATGGTTTAAGATATAGGTAAGGATTCAATCAGGGACGCAGACATGAACAGTGTTACTGAATAAGGAAGTTATTATAGGCCACAGACCTCACACAGGTTTGGAGGGAGGTAAGGAAGTAAGACCTGGATGGAGATTTGGAGAAACAGGTAAGTTTCTGGTCCAATAGTTTCACTAGAGAATTCTATCAAATGTTTAAAGAATTCACACCAATTCTACACAGTTTTATCCAGAAGGAAGAAAAGGAAGAAATACTTCCCATTTTATAAAGCTAATATTACCCTGATACCAAGACCAGGCTAAGACAATACAAAAAAAGTGGGGGGGAGGGGTGGACTACAAACCAATATCCCTCATGAACACAGAAGCAGAAAATTTAAACAAAATGTTAGCAAATACAAGTCAATGATATATAAAAAGAATTCTACACTATGACCAGCAGGGTTAATATTCCAGGAATGCAAAGTTGGTTAAATATTCAGAAATCAAACCATATAATTCACCATATTAATGGGCCAAAGACGAAGAATCCCACAATAAAGAGAAAACAGCAACAAAACACAGTATCTATTCATGACAAAAACTCTCAGAAAAATAAAAACAGAGAGGAGAACTTACTCAACTTTTACAAAGAGCATATGCAAAAATCCTATAGCTAATACTATACTTAACGATGAAAGACAGAACGCTTTCCCCGAAGATTAGTTATAAGACGAGGTCCATTCTGACTGCTCTCATTCTGTATGGTGCTGCTAGAGGTTCTAGGCTGTGCAGTAAAGTCCACCCGGAAGGAAGGGAAGGGAAGGGAGGGAAGGAAGGAAGGAAAAGGGAAGGGAGGGAAGGAAGGAAGGAAAAGGGAAGAGAGGAAGGAAGGAAGGAAGGAAGGAAGGAAGGAAGGAAGGAAGGAAGGAAGGAAGGAAGGAAGGAAGGAAGGAAAAAGGAAGGAAGGAAGGAAAAAGGAAGGGAGGAAGGAAGAAAGGAAGGAGGAAGGAGGGAGAAAGGGAGAGAGGCAGGAGGGAGGGAAGGAAAAGGCACAAAGAATGCAAAGAAATAAATTTATTTCTATTTTTGTAGAAGACATGGTTGTCAAAAAAATCCCAAGGACTGAAAATAAAAGCTAATAATTAAAATCTAAAATATTGAATAAATTCAGCCTAGTCACAGTACACAAACATGCAAAACTCAATTATCTTTCTATACACCAGCAAAAACTACATGAAAATTAAAATAAAAATATAATGCCATTTATGATAGCTTTAAAGAATGAATGCTTATGTGTAAATCTAAAACACATTCACAGCATGTGTATGTTGAAAACGACAAAATGCTGATGAGAGACATCAAAGAAGATCTAAATACATGGAGAGAAATAACTATGTCCGTTGTTTGGAATATTCAACATAGTAAAGATGTCAATTCTCCTTGAATTGATACATAGGCTCAACGTAATTCCTATCAAAATCCCAGCAAGATTTTTTTTTATAAATGTAGGCAAGTTTATTTAAAAATTAATATAGAAGGCCCTGGCCGGTTGGCTCAGCGGTAGAGCATTGGCCTGGCGTGCCGGGGACCCGGGGTTCGATTCCCGGCCAGGGCACATAGGAGAAGCGCCCATTTGCTTCTCCACCCCGCCCCTTCCTCTCTGTCTCTCTCTTCCCCTCCCGCAGCCAAGGCTCCATTGGAGCAAAGATGGCCTGGGCCCTGGGGATGGCTCCTTGGCCTCTGCCCCAGGCGCTAGAGTGGCTCTGGTCGCGACAGAGCGACGCCCCGGAGGGGCAGAGCATCGCCCCCTGGTGGGCAGAGCAGCGCCCCTGGTGGGCGTGCCGGGTGGATCCCGGTCGGGCGCATGCGGGAGTCTGTCTGACTGTCTGTCCCCGTTTCCAGCTTCAGAAAAATTAAAAAAAAAAATAGATATAGAAATCTAAAGGAACTAGAATAGCTAAAACGGTTTTGAAAAAGAAGGGTAAAGTAGGAGGGAATCTCTCTGCCCATTTTAAAGACTTTTTATGTGGCTCCAGTAATCAGTGCTGTGTGGTATTGTCACATAGATCCATGGAGAAGAATAGAGAACCCAGAAATAGACCCATACAAAATATATATGTCCAAATGATGTTTGACAAAGATATAAAAGCAATTCAATGGAGGAAAGATAGCCTTTCAGCAAGTGTTGCTGGTACAGTTGGACATCCATGGACACACAAAAATGTACTTCAACCTAAGTTGACACCATTTATAAAAATTAACTCAAAGTAGATTTCAGAGTTAAATATAAATCATAAAACCATAAAACTCTCAGGAAAACATAGGAAAACACCTTCAGAATCTAGGGCCAGGCAAAGATTTCATAGACTCGATCCCAGAAGCCCACTCCATGTACAGAATACTTGATAAATGGGTTCAATAAAATTTAAAAAAAATGTTTTCTCCGTGAAAGGTCTTTTTAGGAGAACTAAAAGGCAAGTTACAGACTGGGAGAAAATATTTGCAAAGCACATATCCAACAAAGGACTAAGTTTCTAGATGGTATGAGAACTCTTAACACTCCACAATAAGAAAAGCAAACAGTTCAAGTAGAAAATGGTCAAATGACATGAAGAGACTGTCACCATAGATGAATACAAATGGCAAGTGAGGACATGGAAAGTTGTCCAATATCATTAGCTATATGGGAAGTATGAGTTAAAACCATGATCAGATATTATCACACACCTATTAGATTGGGTCAAATAAAAACTGACCACATCAAATGCTGACAAGGATGCAGAGAAATCAAATCACTCAGACATTGCTGCTAGGAATGTATAAAGGGTACAACTGCTCTAGAAAAGAGTTTGGGAGTGTCTTAAAAATTTTTTAAGCATGTAGTTATACAACTCAGCAGTGGTACTCTTGGACATTTATACCAGAGAAATGAAAACTTTTGTCACACAAAAATCCTATACATGAGTATCTATAACACTTTTATTGGTAATAGCAAAAAACAAAAAAAAAAAAAACCCAACTGGAAACAACCAGATGTCTTTGAGTAGATGAGTGGTTAAACAACCATAGTACAGCCATGCCATGAAGTTCTACCCAACTAGAACAAATCCACACAACAACCTAACAGATCACCAGAAAATTATGCTGAGTGAAAAAAGCCAATCCCAAAAGGTTACATGCTGTATGACTTTATTTACATAACGTTCTTGAATTGACAAAGTGATAGAAAAGGAGAACAGATTAGCAGTTGCCGAGGGATCCTTATGGTGATGGAGATGTTGTGTATCTTAACTATAGCATTGTCCATATCCTGGTTGTAGTATTGCATTGTAGATTTAAAAGATGGTACCATTGGACCAAACTAGGTAAAGGGTACATGCAATCTCTCTGTATTATTTTTTTTCAAGGGCATGTAAATTGACAATTATCTCAAAAAAGAAAAAGTTTAATTAAAAAAACAACAACAGGAGCTCAGTGTATTCAGCAACTCCACAATCTTTTCCACATTTAAAATAAAATTAATTTTTGGTCTTGTCTGGAGGAATTAACACAGTATATCTTAAATGTGTGTTTATTCTTTCCTTTCTTTGAGCTTGATAGCCATCAACAGGTAAATAAGTGTGATCGAAAGTAAAAATGTTACAGACGCTGCAGTAATTAGGCAAATGAGCTTCTTAAACAAGTCTGTTGGAACAATGTAGACTGGGATATTTATTCTCATCACTGTAGACGAGTTTTAGTCGCTACTCATATGAAGCCTTATTGGCATGTTTCAATTATGTTGGTTCCTTGATTGTTTAAAGCAAGTGAAAGAGTTTACAGAGCAGACAACTGGAAATCATTTGAAGAGTTTTTATCAAGGGGAAACTATATCATGCAAAAGCATATGGAAATGAGATGCAGACTGGGGGTGAGGAGCGGGGGTGGGGGGTGGGGGTGGGATGACCTAAGGAAAAAACCAAGAGTCAGAGGAGATGCTCGAAGGTCAGCTCAAAGAATTCTTCTTGGGTTTCTTAGCAGCTAACCACTGGTGGAGGTGAAAATGTCTATCTAAAAGGAAAAGAGAAAGAGGAGGAATAATGAGAAAGAAAAGGAAGTTAGAGGAAAGGATAGATTTTTTTTTTTTTTAGTTGGCTAAAGCGGGGACAGAGAGTGAACGCCAGCAGTGGTCACTAGGATAGGTAATGGGCCAAAATGGTTCCGGCACTTTTCTGGGACGCCAGCCCATAGAAAGTGACAGACCTTTAAAAGCACTGAGCTTAAGCACCGCCTTCTTTAGCGAGTGTCACAATCTTCCCAGGAGGAATGGGATGGAGGGAAGCTATAACCAGACCAACTCATCTCTTCGGAGCTAGGCTGTGTGCCCCGGCCTCTCTGAGCTTTATCCTGTATAGGTGTGGCCATGAAGCAGGCATTATTCTCATTTTATAGGTGACTGAATGAGGTTCAGAAGGTTCAGTAGCTTGTCCGAGGTCCTGCTGCCACCAAGGGGCAGATCCACATGGAAGGACACTTCCCAGCTCCCACAGTGCAGTCACGGCCAGGCGCTTCGGGGCTGCCACTGGTGGGGGACATTCCGCAAAAGGAAAGGCCAGGCCTCAGGGTCTCCACCTCCGGTGCCCGGCATGCCCACTCCCGCTGCACCCTCTCCTCATGACCTCTCAACTGACCAGGCTAGTTTTAAGGGAACTGCTATCTTATGGAAGAAAACGGTCAGTTTCTTCAATGAAAATCCTCCAAAATTGGAAAAGGACTCTATTGGTGCACAGGAAAGGGAGGGTTGTGGCTCTTCCCCATCTAATCCGAAACCAAGGTTCAGCCACCCTCCGGCTGTGAGAGTCCCCTCCTTCGTCTCTAGCCTGAAGCAGCCCGTCAATCCCTTCCTCCTGAACGTTATCTCCAGTCTGTCTGATCCTAGAGCCCAGGATATGGAACTTAGGGGCAACCTGTGAGTGACCATTAAAGCACTTTGGCCTGAAAAGTAATTACAAAACTTAAAAGGGAGGTAGGCAGAGAATCATCAGTACTTAAAGTACGCACCGGTTTTCAGTAGTTGATGCTCAGTGGTTCTCTGTTAAATAAATAAATGAGCCAATGCAGCTGATTCCATCTTTTCACCGGATCGGAGGCGGAATGGCACCGGGATCCCATTCATTCTCTAGGCCAGGGGTCGGGAACCTATGGCTCACGAGCCAGATGTGGCTCTTCTGATGGCTGCATCTGGCTCGCAGACAGATCTTTAATAAAAAAAAATAATAATGTTAAAAATATAAAACATTCTCATGTATTACAATCCATTCATTTCCTACCACTCATGTTCATGGTTGCGGGTGGTTGGAGCCAATCACAGCTGTCCTCCGGGACAACACCAAATTTTTATTGGATAATGCGTAACATACATGGATCGTCGTATGGCTCTCATGGAATTACATTTTAAAATATGTGGCGTTCATGGCTCTCTCAGCCAAAAAGATTCCCGACCCCTGCTCTAGGCCTTGCAGCAGCTCTTCCTTCATTTTGAGGTTGTCATTTTCATTTTGCTGTCGAGTGAGCCACTTTCAGAACCTGGATAGGAGAGAGAGAAGGTTGTGATGTTTGGGTGGCACCTGCTTGCTACCATAGCTAGCTCTGGTCTTTCCTATCAGAGCATACAGGGTGGGGCAAAAGTAGGTGTACAGTTAGTCATGTGGAAAACAAGACCTTGATTAATAAATAGTAATGCAAGACTAAACTGTGTTTTGCATACTCACAACTGGACACCTCCTTTTGCTCGACCCTATATCGTCCCATGTCTTCCCAGTCTTGAGCGGTAAGTGTTCTGTGTCAACGTGACGCTTCCAAGGAGCTCAGTGGCAGTGGATGTTTTCTAGAGGAGGAAGCCCCTGTGACACTTCGGCTTGTCTTCATTTTTTTTGCTTTGTGCCAGTGCAGGGTGATCAGCGTAACCACACGGGCCTTTCTGCGCTACAGAGAGTAAAGAAGGAAGGAAGAAAGGCGTCTCCTCAATTTGGAAATTAATTCTAGTCCCTAGCTATTTTAAGAACTTGAAAAATTGAGAAAGCTCTTTTTTTTTTCTTTTCTTTCTAGGGACTTAAGAAGGGAAATGAGGAACATCTCTAAAGTGTCCCTATCGCATGACCCTGCCGTATTCCCAGGGAAATGAACAAGGGGAAGGCTGCGGAACATCCCAGAGGCGTGAGAGGTGGAAGGCTCCCAACTGCGGGGAAGAGCGCCACCCCCTTTCCCCTGTCCGAGGACGAGGGCCTCTAGCACCCCTTCCTTCTCTGAGCCGTTCGAAGACAGTGATCCGGTTTCCTGGAGCGGAAAAGGCTGACTCGCAGCTTTGCCCAGGTAAGTGATACCTTAAGTGGCTAAGAAATAGGAAGGATAAAAAAGAAGCGGTGCACTGTGGTTTGTGACAGGGCTCCTGCCACCTGGGTGGTGGTGCACGTGCTCCCAACGGAAGCGATGCTGCGAGCCCCTGCCCGCCTGGGTGAAAGGCTTTCTCGGGTTGGGCCCCTACACGTCTGTCTCTCCAGATCAAACAGATTTCCTTCTGTAAAAACAAATTGCTACCTGCTTCTTAAACAAACAAACCTTAGAGGGGGAAAACATGCAATATTAAAAAAAGAAGAAAATTACATGTGTATTTTCTCCTGACACAGTTTTAAAAGCTGTTTACAGCTGATTTACAATGCTCATAGTATCCAACTTTTCATTTGAAAGTCTAATAGATCCTTTGAATGGGTTGGCGCTTGTTAGAAAAGTAAAGAGAATGAAATGTCTTCATTGAATTGGGAGGTTTTTCTGGGTTCTTCGTGGCCGTCGTCGTCGGTCTCTCTTCAGCATCACCTTTCTTTCTGTGGAACGTTGTTGAGTTGATACGGGCAACAAAATGAGTACGAAGTGGGGAGAATGGCTGTGTGGGACCATCATGTGTGTTCCATTTAGGTAGCCCCCCGGGTCTGTATTTTCTACCCGCTCATTTGCATGTTCCTTTGATGCGCGAATGAATTTTCCATTCTGGTAAGAACTCCTCCTCTAAGAATACAAGTGCAAAGTTTCTGGGAACTTCTCAGATCAGAGATGCTATTTTTATGGACGGATGCATTCGCCTTTTTTCTAAAAGCAAATATGAGCTGATAGGAAAGCCAGGCGGTGTGGCTCCTGTTTCCCATTGAGAGCCCATACTCTTAATTTTATGAGCTACCCCATCTGTGATGGGCACCAAACAATGCAATAATGGTTGAAAAAAAGGCAGGTCAGAATTTGTAATGATAAGTATCCATTTGTAACTCATTAAAAAACAAATAAGTAGCATGTTCTTAGCATAAATGGTCTAATTCTCATTTGGTCTGACCTTGGCAAAGATAAGGCCCAGGTAAGTGTTCTATAGAATTTTTTTTTTTTTTTTTTTTTACTGCCTTATGCTCTAATATCCTCGCTTTTTCAACACTGTTACCATAAATGATGGAAAAGCCTTGAAAGTTTGCATAACATTATAGAAGATTTGTAACTGAAAGGATAAGATGTTGCTTATGCAAACCAGATACATCTTTTCTCCTTGTTCCAGTCACTTTTCATGCCTCTTCCTTAGCCACGCCCCCCTGTGGGGGGAGGGAGCAACCTTCCTTAGAAAAAGAAACAGAAATTGTCAAGCTTTGAGTGGGCTGAGGAATGAAGAGGAGATGAAGAAAAGGAGGCGTGTGTAAATCGCTCTTTAGAGAAAGTTGGCTGTGAGTGCAAGGAGAAGGAGTGATTGGTTACTAACCTGAGTACCCTTTTCTGGAGAAACTGCTGATTTTGATTGGTGTAATGGTTCCATCACTGTTTTCAGGACTCAGAGAATATATATGAAATCCTCATGAGGTATTTATTCCCTTTGGATTGTTACCAGGTTCAAAATTCCTACTAGTTTTATTAAGTCTTCTGAGTTTGTTTCCCAGAACCTACCGTCTTCCTATCATCTGTACAATAACATCTGGTTGAAAAAGGATTTTTCTCTCCAGAATAAAAGTAACATGTCTGAGATAACAGCAAAGGCATGGTAGCCTATTATAGTCACTTAGGTTGTCCCAGTTGTCTACCATTGTCTTACAAACCACCCCAAAATGCAATGGTGCAAAACACCAACTTGATTATTCTCATGGATTCTCGGGCTCAGTGGGGGTGCTCGGTCTCTGCTCTGTGACATTTAAGGCTCGGTACTGGTTCATTGAGAACAGATTCTTGGAAATGTTGGGTTCAACCACTGCCTCTTTGTTTGACAATATTTCTGGCACCTGAGGAAGTTGGAAAACTGTTTTACCTAACTTGGATTTCCTGTGTGCCGTTTCAGTGTCTCGCTGCCAGCCGAAAGAGCTCATTATATTGTTCACGTGATTAAAAAATTAAAATGGTGATTTCTATATACAGACGTTGATGAAAGATGTGTTTTTAAAGCAGCAAATTAAAATCTCATTAATATTTCAGCGAGGATATTGTGTGCTTCTCTGTTTCATCTCTAGTTTTGACCTATGGCTTAGAGTTCACAGCATGAAGGGGACGGTGAAATCTGTTCACCATAAAATGTTAATTATAAGTAAATTACAGCACAAACGTTCAATCAGCCACATTAATCCTACATAAAGTGAATTGTTGTAGCAGAAAATTTTGAAATGTGACTAAATTTTGTAATCTTCAGTTTGCTTTTTCTACCACTCACACCAACCTTGATTCCCATCTGTTTATCCCAGAAACTCTGAGCTCCTAGGGAAGGGTTGAGCTCACTCTGCTCACTGTGTTTTGAAAGTTAAATACAGTGTGCATACCCCATCTCTCCAAATGCTTCTGACTTGTACGTAACTCTGTGTGCCCCGTGGCAACTTAAATGAAAGCTTTGATATTTTTCAAGCAGACAGTCAGGCTTTTAAAATGAAGGAGTTGGGTTCAGCAATTGAAATGATTCTCTCCTAAAATATAAGATGTCCTCCCATAGAAGATATATATCAGTGTTATAATTGTCATTTTATATATTATAATTTATATAGAAAATGCTTAAAATATACAGAGTGCGTGTGGCTCAATCTGTCAACTAAGTTAATAGTTCATTAATAGCAAAAATAGTGATGTTTCCTTGAATAAGAATGCCTGTATATATTCATTTTGTAATTAGACATGGATATGCTACTTATGATTAACAGACTACTGAGTGCAGTGACTAGATGCCATTAGGTACTGGATACAGGCGAACCCACAGATTTTTCTGGTTTGGGGAGGTATTTTTACTGGGTGCAAGTAATAAGTAGTCTAAAAGAATTATATAATAGGGGTTACCTAGCTGGCCCTTCGGTCTAAAGTGTTATCAGATTGTTCTGGTCTGTCTCCTCCCACTTATCGAGGTCTGAGAATTCTGCGACTTAGTGGAACATGAAGCATAGCACATATGTTGGTGCCGCCCAGTGTCTGGCTCCTGTATTAAGGATCCGTCTTCCCATTTGCAGAAGGTAGAGTCTTTGCTTTGTTCCCGCAGAGAAGCCATTCCATTTAATACTCATGAAACTCAACAGACGGCTGAAGCAGCCAAGACAGATAGAAATGCTTTTTAGACTGCGTTAATCAGGAAGATGCAGAAATGGGAATCACAGTACTATTAAGAGAAAGAGACTCCCACTATAAGAAAGAATTTCCAATTTGCTAATGGCAGAAGCTGTTAATCTGCAAATGTATGCAGCCATTGGTCAGTCCTCCTCTGACATGCTCAGAAGACTTTGAGAATTAAAATATCTGAGGGAGCCAGAATTAGGGATCTGGTACCATTTAGAGAAAAGGAGCATCAGCTCCTGAGAAGCTAGTTCTTCTAACGAAAATAGAATAAACATTGTAGTAAAGTTAAAAGACAGCTACTTTCCTTTGAAACTTAGGCAAAGAATCACCCCCCCTCCTTTTTAAATACAGATGATGTGATGCTTCTATTATAATTTTCTCCCTTATTCTTCATGCCTCAAGTTTCCGTTCTGGCCTCTTAGCATCTTCCAGCTTCCACTTTCCCATTCTATTATCAAAAATCTATTGTCAAAAATCACAAACATATTCACAAAAAGATGTTACAAGCCTATATTTTTCTTTTTTAGAATGACTATAATTTTTATAAAAATTATACATGTTAACTTTATAAAATTAAGAATAGTCAAGTATGAAGAAGAAAGCAGAATTTCATTAACTATTTCACCACTCAAAACTAGTCACCTTTCAGATTTGGTGACTGTGCTCACAAGCACTTGTTTACTATGTATAGATAAAAGAGAAGAGGGAAGGGTGAGAGAGAGAGAGTCAGAGCTGAAGAAAGAGAATGAAAGGCTCAAAGAGACTGAGAAAGATGAAGATTTAATGAAAGAGATTATGTGTGACAAAGATAGGAAGTATTAAATGTCATATTTGTTATAAAAATTTAACAGAAACAGTTATATAGGTGAAGCTGAAGGAATTTCTGATCTTTAGAAAATAATATATATTTTTAAAATTTGATTTATTTTTAAATTTTTTATTTATTGATTAAAGAAAAGAGAGAGAGAGATTGATTTGTTGTTCCACTTACTTATGCATTTATTGGTTGATTCTTGTATGTGCTCTTACCAGGGATTGAACCCACAACCTAGGCATGTCCAGATGATGCTCTAACCAACTAAACTACCAGACCAGGGCTTAAAAATAATATTTTTATTAGAATATGGCTCTTAAATTTATCTATATCTGATAAGGAAAAAAGATTAGGTAAAAACTTTGTTTAGATCCATTATTCTTTTTTAACTTCATATTTCTCTATTGTACTGTTTGACTACCTGCTTAAAAAAATGAGAAAATTAACACACAGTTACCCAATTTCCTTCCCCTACCTCCTGATATTTACTGGTTATTGCTTTGCTTTGTCATAATTTGTAACATTTGTCATCTTGTTCTAAAAACATGAATACTGCATTTATTTTGTCATATGTTTATACTTCTATATTTGAATAACAATTCAGTGCTCAACTCAAGTTTTTTAGAATAATATTCCCCATTCTTGTGTTTTCTTTATTTCGATTTCCTTTAGTTGAATAAATTTTATTTTAAGGTAGACTTATAAAAGGTTTTTAGATGTTTTAGTCTATACATTCTTGCATTCTTGAGGTTATCTCTTTCCTTTTTACTCAAGGTGCATTGTGAGGGCACAAAAAAAATGAAACAAGAAAAAGTGAATAATTGAAAGGATGCTTTAGCTGGCTATAAAATTTTCAGGTTATACTTTTTTCCTTAGAAATTTGTAGACCTTTGTTCATTGTCCCTTGGCATTGAGTACTGTCCTTTGAACACAAGTTGTCATTTGTATTTTGATGGATTGGTAGATAGGCTCATGGATTCCATATTCCAAGTCCCTTCATATTTCATACTCTCTCGCTGTTGTGATTGTATATGAACATCGACCTGACTGAATATGATATTCTACAGAACATACTCTTTTTCTTTAGAACTTTATTAATATTGCTTTCTTGTCTTCTGGAATTAAATGCTTTGGAGAAGATTAAGGCTTCACCTAAATTTTCTATTTATAGAAAACTTAATTTTTCAACTTGAACAACAAAAGAATTTTTTCTTTATTCTTTCAACTCAGCAGCTAAATCAAGATATGCTCAATATCAACTAATGTGTATCTTTTTCCTAAAATATACTGTGCCCTTAGACTGAACATATCTATTTCTTCCTCTTTTAAGGCACATATTTTCTTATATACTTGATTTTTACTTTCATTTGTTGCAGTCTCTGTGCCAGGGACATTGATTCTTCTTCTTTTATTATCTTACTTTTTTCTATTTTCCTTTTCATTCACTAAGATTGTCTTAAGTCTTTCCCCTAGGCCAGTGTTTTTCAACCAGTGTGCCGTGAGACATGGTCAGGTGTGAATATAAATACATTTAGAAACTATATTATTAACTATATGTATAATATGTACTGTGTTAGAGTGTCATTTTGTGTCATTTTGGTAGGCGGTGTGCCCCAGGATTTTGTAAATGTAAAAAATGTGCCGCGGCTCAAAAAAGGTTGAAAATCACTGCCTAGGCCACTAATTCTATTTTCAGTCATGTCTGTTGTAGTCTACCTGTGCTGAATTATTTATTAGCAATATAATGTTTTGATCCTCAATTTGGCTCCTAAGCACCATGGTCCTTTTTTTTTTTATCTCATTGTTATTTTAATAGCTTACCATTTAGCAACTACTTTAGTTAATTTGTGCCTGTTAAACTATTCTATAGCATGAAGTACTCAAAAAGAAATTTTGTTTTTCCTTCAGTTGTATTTTCTTCCAAATGGGTGTTTTGCCTCTCTTTTGCATGTCTTACTCCCTTTTTTTATTGTACTTTTTCTCTTTCTTAACATGTAATCTTTTGAGATCCTGGCTTAATGTGGGGAGGTCTCTTTTTAGATTCATCACCCTGGTTGGGTTCTAAGCATATTAATATTTGTCCCACCTCACATTACAGCAAGGCTGTCACACCTAAAACCCACATTTACAGGTTTGGCAAGTATCCTCGTTAACAGATGCCTGTGGATAAGGGGTGTCTCTTCGCTCCACTTTCCCTTCACACCTCAAGCAGTCCCTTTGTTAACCAGCTCCTTAACCTCTCACTAGGTCCGCAATGCTTCTAAAGTGTTTTTACTATTTTATCCAGCAGACGAAGTTGTTTTCAGCAGGGGAATTAGTGTGTCATTACTGAAAGTGGAAGTCCCTTCATACATTTCAAAAATGTGTTCATTAATCGCTCCTTTGTCTTCTCCCTGTGAAGCCCTATGGAGGTCTTATCTTTGCCTTGGTAGATGTTGGATAAATTCTTCTTGAACTTCTTCTACTTCATCTGAGGCCCATATTTCCTCTTACCAATGGCTGAATGTGTTCTCTCTTGTTGTGTACATCCTGAGTGTGTGGAAGGAGGGAGTATTCTGATGGGCTTTGTCCCGGAGAGCTAGGCTTCTGCCTCTTCTCCTGAGATTTTTGTCAAGTGTCCTTCATTAGGGTTCACTTCACCTATTTGGTATTATATCTTATCCTGTAGCCCAGTGGTTTTCTGCTATAGTCCTCCTTCTAAAATGTTAAGCCCAAACAGATTTTCCTGTCGCTAATAAGACTCTGGGGATTTATAGCGATAGGTAAAGGGCTTCTATTCTTGAAGTCGCTTTTCTGACTCAAGCCACCTTCAGTTTGTGTCTCACCAAGGTGTGAGGTATTCATAGAAATTCTAAATATTTTCTTTACTTCTTTCTACCCATTCTACTGTTCAGGGTACAGTTGAAGGCAGCATTTAGACACATCACAACAATTTCCCTCCTTTTCCCTGGAGGATTGTTTTGAAGTTTATGGCTTGATGTCATACCGTTTTCTTTGATTGGCTATTACTGGTGAGCGTCTTGCTGATTTTTCACTGCTTCTTGTTCCTTTTATTAGAGATTCTATGTTCCAAATTCATTTAATTATCTTCCCCTCAAATATAAAATTCTTTATATTAATAGATAATACCAGATGACCACATGTCTTCATTTGGGTCTCTCGGAAAATATGTATAGATGCCAAGACAAGTTAAGGTCATGTATTTCTATGGTGATCCCAGGAACTGGGAGAAATGTGGTGAAGGGAAGCAGGGAAGAAAACGATGCTAATAAAGACTATATTAGCAAGCAAGTTACCATTGTGGGCAACTGGAGCTTAATTTCACTAGTAAAACTTAGGGAAGAGTTTAGAACACACACTTCATAGTTATTCCACTCAAGGGAAAAGGGAGCTCATGTGTTTTCATCCTAACTCCTGTTATCCACTGATTGAGACCTGCTCCCAAGGGTGATAATTCCCTTTCATGTCCTACCTACCTCACACACACGTGACGTAGCAGGCTTAGGTGATCAAAGAAAGATCTCAATAGAATGCAGGTTCTAGACTTTAGAAGTTGGGCTGTCATGCCCCCAAATGGTAAAATACAAAGGAAGATGGCCAGAGCATACTGTGACTGTGAATGTCAGCCATCTTGGGACTTGGGTAGAGCAAGACTAGGAGGAAGGAAGTTCATCCCAGAGCTGTTCCAATGGGCCACTTAGGTGGTCGCTACTTGATACCAGGTATAGATCTCGGGCAATGGTTATAACCCAAGCGTTATAACATCTCTTCAAATTTAATGGATGCACCAACAGAAACGAAATCATGAAATAGCTTGAAAGACCTGAAAACAGTTGAAGGGAAGCTATTCAAGTTGATAAAGTTAAATAAACTATGAGCCCTTTTTAGAGTTTTATACACACACACACACACACACACACATTTAAATTGTATTCATTATATATGAAAAGACTTTCATCAGAAGGGAGCATAGGGTGAGGTGACACACACAAATTGAATGTGTATGATATCGTTGGGTGCCATGTGGTCACATCCCTGAGAGCATCCAGAGTGTCACTGAGTCACATGCCCATCAGTTCCTATCTCACAGGGAAGGGATCACAGAGTTCTTATGGAGGCCACCACACAAATCCACTAACCTGCAATTCTACTTTCAAATAATCCCTTTTATAAAGATATCCCACTGATTTCAGTTTTAGAAGGGGCATGACTTTTGACTGCTGTACGTGTCATATGTTGGACCAGAGCCCCCACAAATCCATCCCTTTTCCTCTGTGTGAACTGTTTAACCTAGTGGTTAAAAAGTGGTCAGTTACATTACATCTAACATGAAAAAAACTAAAAAGACTTCCAAGATCATCAATTATGATAGAGAGAAAATGGTCATATGAAATACAAGTTAGGGAACTCTAATCAGCTATTTTGATTTAAAGTATATTTGCAGAATATTGCATTTTGAAGGCAAGTGTACTTCAGAAATCCCACCCAAGGTATTGAAAATGTGTATATATTCATGTTATAAAGAATACCAACTTGCTTACTTTGTAGTACTTGTCAAAATTATTCATACTAGAAATCCTTATTCAAAAATTCCTGGGTGTTCTAGCTTTTGTTTTATTGAGGAAAAGCTCAAGCTAGGATCTCAGGTGGGGGAAGGGGGAATGTTTGATGTTTCTTGTTGGTTTGTTTTGGCTAAAATGAGAGAAAGCCAAGGAGTAACTTAACTACTCAAATATATGGTAGACTTTTTTGTGGGTATTTCTGAATAATTATTTTCCACCTACATAGAGGGGAAAAAGAGAGAGAAGGATGGAAAAATTTAGATAAACTAAAACTCCTCAAAGTTATGAGGCCTTTCAATGCTAAACTATGACTTCCTTTACCAAGAGATTTGGGTCAAACATAAGAAATAATTCCTTGTTAGGCTGAGTAGATGTCATCAGAGCAGATCTCTAAGCGAGCTTGTGAAGTGCCTACTTTTGAAGTCTTTTTAGAGAAAAAACTACCGTCACTTATGAAAGATTTATATGAATGGTTCAAGCCAGAAATTGAACATTATTATAATGTCCAGAATCCTGATTATTCTTTGAAAGGGGTTTGTATATTGTTTTAGGAAAATGTACACACACAAGCTAACTTCATCCACAAAACCATTTGCTTCCCCAAACTTCTTAGTCCCTAAATCTCTACAATTATGTCACTAAACATTTGGACTGCTCCATGTGCTTGCAAATTTGTTACTGTCACTCTTTATGTTTTATTGTCATATTGACTCTTTGAGTAGTATGGACGTTCATGTATGTCCTCGTGCCTCCTGACCATCCAGAGTACGGTTGTACAAGTACATCTTTAAACTTTGAGCTGGAGCAGTAAAGGAACTAATTTCAATTAGTATTTCTTCTTGTTTCCATAAATCGGTTATCAAGCAAACATGATTTTAAGTTAATAAAACTGTAACTGTAACTCATTTCATTTTTTGAAAAAAAAAAACTCACTCCCGAGGGTCAGTGAGCGTGAAAAAAAACAAAACTCACCACTCAAAGGTTTAAGTAAAGCTCCAAATTCACCTATGAATTTAGAGGTTTCCTGGAATGAACTGTGCCATCCAAGTCATATGTTGAAGTCCTACCCCCCAGGACCTCAAAATGTGACGGTGTTTGGAGACTGTAGTCATTAAGTTAAAGTGAGGTCATTAGAATGGGCCCTAATCAAGATGACTGGTGTCTTCATAAGTAGAGGAATTTGGACACAGACATGTATAGAGGGAAGAGAAGACAGCTACCTACAAGTTGAGGGGAGAGGCCTCAGGAGAAACCAACTTGCTGATGCCTTGATTTCAGACTTCTAGCCTTCAGAACTATCAAACAATATATTTCCGTTGTTTGAGCCACTCAGCCCGTGGTCCTTTGTTACGGCAACCCTAGCAACCTAACACAGTTGTCCTCCTCCATTCATAATCCCCCCTTCCCCTGTGCCTTCTCTGAGATGACCTGTCTAGGCTCACTAACATTTCTTTTCCTCATAGTCATATTTAGAACACATCCCACCCTTCCTTCTTCAGTGATGTATCTTCACGGAGAACGGTCATTGTCTGCACTACCCAGGCCCCCATCAGTGAGAATTAGACCTGGGGTCCTGCTAGGAAGAGAAAACAGTGAGAATCCCAAGACTGTTGTTGGGCAAGTTTTTATGCAGACGAGATGTCACCTTCCATCATTTCCATTTTTTAAAAAGTACATCATCGAGAGAAACTTGGTATTTGACTTTGTATGGCCCATCACCATTTATATTTTTGCAGTTCTAACTTTGCTTACTTCTCCCCACATTTCAAGTCAATAGCTTTTAAAATCAAGACCCTAAAACTTAACGAGTTTAAGTAAAACTTGATCAAAATTATATAGCTCGTCAAGGGCAGAGCCTGCGTTTGAACCGAGGTGGAAACGGGCGTTGCCCCTGACTCCCAATGCGCACGGCCAGTGATGGCTACCCTGTGGTGTGGCTGGTGACTGTCTCCTCTCTACTGGACTTTACAATCTTTCTGGTGGCAGATAGTGTCCCCTCTGGCTAGGCGTGTGCTCATGAATCATTTTTACCCCAACAAAATCAGAAACTCGGGGGATGTGTGCTTTCTGTTTCGTTATGGTGTTTGGGAAATATTTGTTGACTGATTGGTTAAATGGACTATTTCACCAGAGAATCTGGCACTTCTCTTTGATTTCCGGTTTTCCAAAGATAATACCCAAAAGCAACAGGGCTCTCACAAGGTGGATTGGGTCTTTCTAGCTAAATGTTAGGAAAGGGTACATATAAAAATAATACTGTGGATTGACATTATATTACAATAATTATAATTATTATACCTTGTATTTATATAGCTCTCTCACTCTCTTACCCCCACCCCCACCCCCAAGGGGCTCGTAGTCATTTGTAAGCAGTGGGCCTTATCCTGCTGCTAAATAGGAAATAAATTGCGTATGTCTTGGAAGAGAATTAACTCTTTCAGGGCACTGGGGTATCATTTAGTAAATTAGTAATCCTCTAAATGGTACTCTAGATACGTAAGATTCCCCCATAGAAACTGGAAAATGGATGTGTTCCCAGTGCTTAAAAGAAATCAGGGCATGCCTAACAGAAATCAGACAGCAAGCTGAAAATGTATGTAAGGTACTTCCCTCTCCCCCCTAATGTCTTTGTGCTCCTGCTCCTAGAAATCTGTTTGTGACGAAAGACAGTCTGGTTGCTGAAAGCTGGCACTTCGGCTCTTTTGATCTACTAAGATGAGAGCAGGAAAGGGGAAGGGGGCAGACGCTGGGGACAGGTGGGTGGTGGTATTTAGACACATGGGATCAGGGCCAGTTTGTTCAACTAAACAGATTTTGAGAAACTGATGAATTTTTTTCAGACTCATGCCAAAGGCCAGCCTTGATAGTTCCCTCAGGTCCTGAAAATGTTTGTCTGTTACCAAAATAGCGGTTAGTGAATTGGAATTAGCCTCATGGATCTCTTTGGGACCATGGGTGAGGTAGGTAGGGGCCCAAGCATGAATCAACAATAACTTTAGAAATTCAGGTCTCCATCAGTCAGTAACAACACTGAGGAAATTTATGCAAACTTCAAGGTGATACAGATCTTTCCTGGCGGGCGTAGAGAAACAGGACCATGTTTTAAAAAGCATCTTGACTGTGGTCTCTCTCTCTCTCTCTGTGTTTTCACTTAATTTCTCCATGCTGCCTTTAAGATGGTGCTCCCCCAAATGATGACCTGATCACCTCATCCCATTTAAAAATTTTAGAGTTCACTCATTGGCTCAAACGCCTCTTAGATACACTTTCTCGTTGAGGTGTCGCTACAACTGAATTCTGATTGTAATTCAGTAACACGTTATTGATTGATTGCCCAGACTTTCGGTTTATGTGCAACGAGATGGAATTTGGAAACTGGTGGTGTCGTATCGACTTTCTGATTTGCGCTGCTGGGAAACTCATTGGACGGTCGGGTGGGCTGCTGCCAGGCAGTTTGGCAGTTCAGTATAAACACTCTGTGATTCTTCCACCAAACTGTAGGGCATTCCCATCCACATCCTCTCACTCAGTTCTCACGCACCGAGGAACAACACGTTTGACTGCTAACCGCCATCCTTTTTTCCTCTGCATCCACGTCTCTCCGAAGTCGTCCTCTCTCCGAAGCCTCATGCCTCTTGTCTGGGTTTTGGATTTTCCTCTTCTTGCCCCACTGACAGCCGGCTGCCAGGGGCCTCTTTACACAAGCCTCATCTTTTCCAGGTTAATACACCATCTAAGTTCAGTTTCAGCAATCCACACACCTCTGAGGCCCTCGGATTCCAAGGAGCATCCTTAAAGGGAAGAATCAGCAGGCTGCTGCAAAAGAAATCAAAGCAGGTCAGCGAAATGTCTCGAGAGGGGGGAAGGAAGGATGAGCCGCATAGACACACGGGCATCGTTTTCCAGTAAGCAACGTGTCTGGTGACAGAAACAAACCCGAATGGGGAAAGTGTGCGTTCAGTCTCATTGTATATATAATCACAAGCCGCTTCTGTGCATCAGAGGATCGAAGGGACGCTGCCCCGGGAAGTAGCCCACTGGGTTCCCTCTTGCATGCGCACGCATTTTGCATTCCGTGGTGGTCTGGCATGAGTCAAAGTCCGAATGCACCAGGTTGGAAGATTCTATCACCATAAATTCCTAATGCTCGTCATCAGGAGATGAAGGTCAGCAGCAATAGCGCTCTGAGCTCACAGGTAGCCAAGTGAGATGAACAAAGCTGGCGTGAGAAGCAGAGCCACTAATTCATCTCCCGGGTGACCCTTTTAATATTCCACACCGCCTTTAATCATCAAGCCGTGTGTTGAACCAAGGAGCCTGGTCAGCAGCGCCCTTCTGCTGACTGACTCCTCAAACTTTCCAGCAGGTGAGGAGGCTGACGGATTTCTTCCCCTGCCTCTGCTGCAGAGAGCGGACCCTTTGCCAAGGACGGAGGGAGCCGGATCCTATCTATTTCCTCCCGTTGGGAGAGGAGGGCGGAACCCCCAGAGGGTGTATGGATTACAGTTTGAGACAACCTGCTTTTCTTTTCCAAACCTCACCCCCTTGGGGCATTCTATTGCTCACAGGTTTGTACATTCCTCAGCTAACACCACCGTGGGCTCCTCTGCTCTGAGCCTGTCACCTTGGTCTCTGGTCCTGCCTGCCCCTTCCTTTGCCCTTTGTGACTCTGATTTCCTCTCCAGAGGAAAATGCCATCACATTCAGAGCCGGTAGTACATTTCCGTGACCAGGACGTTGGTGCCGCTGTCCTCAAAGTCACCGCCACACCTTGTATTCTCAAAACTTTTCAGAGCAAGCTGGAAATATGGAAAGGGTCTGAGGTTCCAACAGTTGTAACTGAACACCAATGTAAGAAGGGTTATCATCACTACCTTCTTATTTGTCTGCTTTCGAACCAAGGAATGTCTTCAATGCCTGGATTTTGTGTGACCCAGAGGCAATGCATAGATAAGTAATCTGATTTGCGTTGTATTTTTTCTTGTCAACGCAGAAAGCACCAGTCCACTAGAACTTAAAATACATTGGGAGGATGATTTCTTTCATCTAGTTTATGTGCAGTTTGTCATTTGCTTCACACCCTCTTCTTTGATGATTTTTATGGCTTTGTTCAAATGGCCAACTCTGCTTTGAGCCATTATGATTGATGGACTTATTCCAGGGACCACATTATCAGCATCTACCCTTCTGCGGGGAAGCATCTTCAGCAGGGAAGATCCAATTTTTGTTTCTCCTGTTTGTTGTTAATCTGACTCTGTGATAATGTCATCAGGCCTTACTCTCTACTTTTTCTTGATGAACTGGAATTCTCTGGAGCTGAGAGTTACAGGCATGGGAGAGAGTGATAAACAGGGACCACAGAATTAGGAAAATACACTTTGAACATGACATTGATGGACTCACATTTGTCATATTTTTTTTAAGGTTTAGGGCAATCTCAAAACCACTTGTTTAAATCAAGCTCTTGTTAGAACGTTCACCTCAAGAAAGGGAGCCCAAATTAAAAAGTTCAACATTTATGTTGAAAGAGAATATTGCTCTGACTTTTGGTTTTCTTCAGTGCCGATTTGGTTTAAGAAAGAAATGTTGAAAAAAGACTATCGAAGAATTGGCAAGGACCACTTTGGTCTGCAAATATTTTGGAAAATTCATAGGCATTAATGCTTAGTGGGTAAAAATTGCAAATAGGCCAGTCCTAGGAAAGAGTGAGAGCCGACTTTCTTTTGATGAATATTTTCTACTTGGAAATAGTTTTATCATCCAAAAGCTGGGGAGCCTAGACTTGTTGGTGAAAATACTAATAATAGACTATCCCATTTATTCAGAAATTGCATACAGTGATATTCACTATTTGGGACAAAATGAGACCTTCAAAGTAACGGTTGGGGGTAAGCATTCTATGAGAGGGGGTGACACAAAATACATATACTGATATCGCTTAGGTTAAAGGTTTTTGCACATTCTTATTTAATATATTTTAGAAGTTTTTTATTACAATCTTTAAAATGCAAGCAATGCTCTGGTGCTTGGAGGCATCGGCTTCAATTTCCCACCATGTTCATACATGGAAGTCCCTTATTCCAATAGTGGATAAAAAGGCATCATTGTGCAAAACCCTTTTTCTAACATTAATGTAATAACTTCTACAATGCTCTTTGTAGTTTTGCAAGTTAAAGCCAGTCACCAGGAAGGGACTGAGCTTCTCATCCTTGCCTCTGTTACCTGTTAGTTGCGTGATCTTGAACCAGTCATTTAATCTCTCCAGCCCTAAGTTTTCCCACCTACAGGATAAGGTATTACTCCAAAATTAAGTTTCTATTATTTGTACAAAGCCATGAGATTCCAGTTCATCCTATCAGGCAACTGGTGGACTCCAGACATCCTCAGAGGCTATTTGGCCAGGAGACTGAGGAAGCTTCTGTCTAAGAGAAGCCAGAGCAGCTCAGTGCGTGATAAGGCATCTATGGAGGGAGGCACTCAGGAGAGCGTGGGCCACTTGGATGATGTGTGCGTTGGGCTAGCCTCCTGGAGGCTCTTGCATGAATCCAAATATCTGTCTTCAGTACAGTCTCTGTGAAAACTGGAGAACAGGTTGGCTTGCTTTGCCCTTCATCTACTGGGGCATGGACATACTTAGGGATAGACCACTCCCCACACTTCAGCCAGGACATCACCTGCGAGCCAGGCATGAGGAGCCCCGGCAGCCGCGGTAGCCGCAGCATTGGGCCATCACCCAGCGCTCTAGACCAGTGGTCCCCAGTCTTTTTTGGGCCACGGACCGGTTTAATGTCAGAAAATATTTTCACAGACTGGCCTTTAGAGTGGGACGGATAAATGTATCACGTGACCGAGACAAGCGTCAAGAGTGAGTCTTAGACGGATGTAACAGAGGGAATCTGGTCATTTTTTAAAAATAAAACATCGTTTAGACTTAAATATAAATAAAACAAAAATAATGTAAGTTATTTATTCTTTCTCTGCGGACCGGTACCAAATGGTCCATGGACCAGTACCGGTCCGTGGCCCGGGGGTTGAGGACCACTGCTCTAGACTGTGGGAGGACTCACTACCCACTGAGGGAGCAACCCCAGCTATGTCTGCCGTGCTTACCAGTGCTGTGACAGTGCCCAGGGGATCTGCAGGGGTGGCCCAGACTTCAGCAGCAGATGTCACTGATGGGCCACAACAGCCCAAGAGGCAAGTGGCAGATGTCTAAGGTAGCTGCGTTAACTCACACCTGGGTACCTAGGAGAACAACCTAGCCGCAGGGGAGAACTGGGCAGGGGCAGAGTTCCTGTGACAGCATGTGACGGCACAAGCCTGGGAGATAAACCCAGGACTGGGACTTGATCTTGGTAGTTCTCATCTAGGACTGTTTGCCCTTTGGGGACATTTGACAACACCTGGAGGCATTTTAAGTTGTCACAGCCGTGGGGAAGGGAGGGCTACCGGCATCTAACAGAGGACACAAATGCTCTAGTATAGAGGACACCCCCAACCCCCAACAAAAATAACCCGGACTGAAATATCAATAGTACGAGACCGTGCAGCCCCGCACCCCTTCACGAAGGGGTGACGAAGGAAAACACGGATTCCAATTCAACGAGGAGGATGTTCTGTGACCACAGTAACATAAATAATACCTCTCACAACAGATCACACGAATTGAGTCCTGCCTCCTCCTTGCAGGGCTGTTTTAAGCATTTCACAGATATTCACCCATTGAATCCACATCAAAACTCTAGGAAGGAAGGAAGGTTCTTACCCACAGCTTACAATTTCAATAGTCGTGTTGGCGATTTACTAGAATGTGTCAGTCAAACTGCTTGTTTGGCCCCTTTGAGTGGTTGGTCAGTCACCTCGGGCAGATGTTCCACGCAGGAGTGACTGCCGAAGTCACCGGCCTCACGCATCTTCGCCGCGGTCCCAGCAACTGGAGGACAGAGGTTGGACCTGACCTGCTACGCGCCTGCTCTGTGTCTGGAGCTCGGCCCCGACCATGTGACCTGACCACCTCCAAAAGCACATTAGTGTTTTCTGTGGGGAGTAGGGGGAAGAAATTACAAAACCACAGACAAACCAACATAAGGTTGTGTGCAAAGGCATTGGCAAAAAATCTAGTGACTCCATGTGTCTATTGAAAGCCCCCCCCAAGTTTGCTTTTGTCTCAGTTAGTCAAACACAGGCCGATTGTTTTTAAATTACCTAGATAACTGGGGCCAGGTAGCCCTGCCTATTTCCAAAGGGTTTTAGTAGATAAACTTAATGAGATGGACTAATTAGTCCTCTGGCCTGTGGTTCCCTGCCGTTGGTTTCTTTAGAGGAACAGCACAGCCCTCGGTTCACCTTTTATCTCAATCAATCGTCTTGTATTTGCTAAGGGCCCCAGGAGTGGGGCACGGAGGTGTAGATCATTCAATTTGTCGCAGCACATATTTTCAATATTATGATAAGAAGACAGGGGACTCTGCATTTTGTCAACTTGCAAGGCTGAGATCGATCAGCAAATAGATGGGCCGCCTTCCTGTATTCTGAATTAAAAGTGTGTGTTTTGGCGGTTTATTGACAGTTGATAACTACTGACCACTAGTCCTGATAGAGTTACAAAGGTCAGGTCAAGGCAGGTCAGAGCCACAAAGAACACCTCCTCCTCCTGGAGCCGGCTCCCTCCCAGAAGGGATGTGCAGGTCAATAACCAAGCCACCTGTAGGGTCTGAAGGCTTTTCCAGTCTTTCTCCTGGCTGTGCTGTGACCTAACTCTGACCTAACCCCCATGGAGCCCCTTCCTCTTCTGCTCTTACCCTCAACACTGCTGCCCTGGGAGTCCCCTGAGTGCCCGTGAAGCCAGGATTCAACCAGCAAGGGACGGAAGACTAGGCCACCGCCTCACGGGCTCAGCTCTGTGTCCCACTGCAGATGCTCTTTCCCGACAGGGCTGCCCGCGCAGGCCCTGCCTCTGCCCCGGGAGCCCGGAGAGTTCAGGACACTGGAGGCAAAGGCAGCGGCTGTCTCTCCGGCTTCCCCAGGAGCGCTGTCCCTCCTGTGCCTATGCAAACCACTCCTGCAAGCAGAAGTTTAATTAAAAGCCTCTCAGAGTGCCTCTCCAGCTGGGGTGGGCCTCCTGGGCCAGGAAGGGCCTTATCAAGTGGATGTGAAATACACAAACGGCGGCAGGCCTTGTTCCCAGGAAATGTCATCCGGTCTGCCTCACTTGATGCCTTGTGAGGAGCAGGGGGGCAGGGCAGGGCTGTGCCTGTGTGTTTGATGCCATCTCCATTGTCTACCTGGAAGATGCAAATGATATTCAAATTTGGTTCCAGTGTACAGGCTGCTTGCATATACCCCACAGCAACCCTGAAGCAAGTGACTAATGGGAACATGTGTTCTTTCTATTTTTATAAGGCTGGGAGAACAAGGGGACGGAGGGGCTGAGCTTGTGAGGTTTGAAATCTCTCTTTTCAGGGGGCGCGCTGCTGTCTGGAATGACAGTAACACTCAGTGGCAGCTCCGCGGCAGGGGCCCCGACCTGCCTCGTGAATGGCCCTGCCTGTCGCTTCCATCCAGCCGGAGGGAGAGGGACCAGGGGATGAGACAGGGCTCTTCCGACAGCGGCAGAGCCGCCAGCCTGTCCGTCCCGAGGGCGTGCCCTGGTTGGAGGCTCAGCAGGACTCGAGCTCAGTGGGCACTAGAGGGGTGACCCTCCCCAACATCGGTATGGTTGGTACCACATGGTCGACATCGAATTAGATGAGGCAGGACTGTCCTTTTGTAAGGTCAGCTTAGGGAGGTGGGGGAGGGGGAGGCGCTTGTCTGTCCAAAGCCTCTTGTAGCCTCTTCCAGTCCAAATTGGGAAAAATGAGAAGAAGGACCCCATTGAAGACAATATTAGTATCAACACTCCGTTTCGGCTCCTCAGCCCTGATTCCGCTGTGAAGGCGGCGGGGGGGTGGGGAGTGGGGGGGGGGCTCCCCCATCGCAGCTATTCTGTTCACACCTCGGTCCCGGGGACAGAGTCCCGTGGCGAAGACGGCCACCACGGTGCCAAATGAGACCTCCTATATAAAAATGATCTCTTACGGGAATAGCAGGGCACAAGAATCCTGAAATGTTAGGGTCTGGAGGAATCGGAACCGAGCGACTGGATCCGCGGCCATTGGTCAGGAGTCCCCTCAGGTCTCTTCTGAGGGGGCGGAAGCAGTTGGGGCTCCGAACGCCTCATCTCTTCATAAAACAGTCTAGTGTCAGCTGATTGGTTTGGTAGCGTGTGCTTCTATATCGAGAGGGTAAAATGGAGTTATGTGCTAACTCCAGTCAATGAAAATGGGCTACCTAAATTGCCATGATGAGGACCCAAAGGCCAAACCCAGGCTCTTTGAAAACAGGGGGCCGCCATCAACAGGCTCAGGACGGACGAGAATGGCATATAAACCTGGCGCGTGCTCTCTCTAGTGTCCGTGTTTTTGAAAGAAAGGATTCTGGGATTTTTAGGAGTTTAAAGACCATCAGACCTTCTTCTCTTGCATTTAGATAGGAACCTTCATCGAAACCTAGGCAAATAGACATTCTGATCTTAATAATGAACTTCATAAATGCTCAAGATAATCCATTATCAGCTCGGCAGTTCTTAACATCCTCTTGTGGTAAGGAAACCAGCCAGCTGCCTTCATAAAAACCAAGCCTCAAGCTTCCCTTTGCCAAATGGCAGAGAACCGTAGAGACGAGTGTAGGGTCCTAGGGTGTAGTTGCCTCTCCCCTGTGCCAAGACCCCTATCTGATGACACTGTTGGAGGTCTCAGCTTGTCAAGGCTGTAGGGCAGGGGTCTCAAACTCAACTCAGCATGTGGGCCGCAGAGCAAGATCATAGCCGTTCGGCGGACCGCACTAGGTCTAAAAAAGGCAACTGTTATGCAACACTTTTCTCACTGCAGTTGAAAACAAAAAAAAATCAGCACAACAAGCACAATCATACAAGCAGTTTACTCAGTGTCACAAAACAACCAGAAACTGTAGTTCGCATCACAACTGCTGTTAACTAAGCTAATATCTAGCTAGGATGCTAGAGAAATGAAAAATACAAGTAGGCCCCTAGGCTTACTTAATTTTATCCAAAATATTTTGAACTTCATGGATTAGTCTGCGGGCCACACAAAATTGTTCGGCGGGCCACATGCAGCCCGTGGGCCACGAGTTTGAGACCCCTGCTGTAGGGTGTCTCTTTATCCTTGGTTATAATGATTCTTAGAGGCCAGGTGCTTTATACATATCAAAGATCTTACCAAAGTGTAAGTCCCTTCACCAAACTTCTAGGGTTTTCTCTCCCAAGAAAATAAATCACACAATTGTAAATAAAAGATGCTCATCACATCATTATTCTAAATAATGAAAAAAAAGGGGGGGGGGAAATCCACTAAATGTCTTACAATAAATAATTGGTTTTATAAATAATGGAACATTTATGGATTTTATACATATATATGTGTATACATATGGAATGTTATAAGGCTTGTAAAGATCTAATTTTTTTTTAAGAATATGACTATTTTGGAAGACTATGAGGTGAAGAAACAAGATTCAAAAATTACCTAAAATAGGATACCAAACCATGATATATACTTAAAGGGGAGAAATACACACACATACCAGAAAGGGATAGAAGAATATATCAGATGTTGACAGGGGCTATCCCTGAATGGTGAGATTATGGGGAGTTTGGAGGCCTTCTGTAACTTTGCTATACAAATGGCTTTTATAATCAGAAAGCATGTTTTCAAAAAGTCGAGGCTCCCATAAACATTAGGATGCTCTATTTTTAAGGGAATCTCTGTAGTAAAGTCCCTAGCAAAAAGCTGCCTTATATCATATATAAAGGGAAAATAAAGTGAATTTTCTGATGGTATCCACTCGGGGTTAATATGCAAATTGCACAATTCAGGCTAAAAAGAGACCCACTGTGTCTCTGCAGTTAAGTATTTGGTCTTCTTTATTGGGAGACTTCCTTCAAATTTCCATTTCTCTTGGCTTGTATGGAGACAAGCAGAGCCCATGCCTTATCACGTACAAAAGCAGCCAGAGCTGCGTTCCACTCAGCTGGCTCACTGAGTCCCTACCATGTGCTGACACTGTGCGAGGCACTGGACATACCAAGATGAATAGGATGTCATCCCTTCCTTGGAAGGATGTTTTGGACTAAGGGGGGGCGGCACAGAAATGTAGAGAGTTAAAGGTTAGTACAAAGTGTCACCTGTTGCAACGCATTGCTGCCTGCTTCCTGTTTGTATCAGCCTGCACCATAGGCATCAGCTCCCCGTCTGTGAGATTTGGACGGTGATACCTCTGAGGATCTTTGGCGGGTGCTCAAGCCAGGACTCAAACGCCGGTCTGTCTGTGCCTCTGGCAGAACTCTGGGGCCAGACTGACGTGGCGCTAGAAGAGGAATCAGAACGTTAGCTCCATGTGGAAATGGGTTTCGTTTTTGCTTGGATGGTTTTGTTCTGTTTTGGTCCATTTTATTTCCTGCTGTTGCTGTGTCCTTGGCTCCTAGAACAGTGCCCGGCAAGAACGCAGAGTGGGTGTGCTGCAGCCAAAGCGGGGTTGCCACATTTAGAGAAAAAAAATAAGACACTGGGTTAAATTTAAATTCAGGTAAACAGTGAATAATTTTTAGTTGACATATGACCCATGCAGCACTTAGAACATAATCAAACATTATTTTGTGTGAGCTAAAACTCAGACTGTGCTGGACACCGCGGTGCAGCGACGGCCCCAAACCTGGCACCGGGGGCGGGTTGGTCCTGAGAGTGATAGCAGGTGACAAGGCCTTCACTAATAATTCCACAGAGGAGAGAAGGAGAGTCAGAACCGGCATGGAGGGGGAGGATGCCTGGACTATTCAGGGAACTGCGAGCAGCCGTCCTCTGAGTAGCACGGGGAGCGAAGGGGAGTAAATCCCCAGCTGGGGGTGTTGACTAATATGTTTATTTGGCCTTCTAACTTTAATTATCAGCATTTAAAATCTGGCCAATTTCATACACACACACACACACATACATACACACACACGCATGCAGCACACACGTGCTTTTTGTGAGGAGGCACGTGAGTAGAATTCCAAAGGTTTTATTGATATTTCCAACAGGAAGTGAGCAGAGCTCCCCTTCGTCCCTCTTGTGGGCTGAGGAGAGAGGGGCTGGCTCTCCCGTTAGCTGCGCCCTCCTGGCACGGGCTTTGAACGTCCAGTCCCTCCTCCTGGGCCCTGCGAGCCTTTGGGTCCGCCACCGGTCAGCGTGATCGGGACGACGGCTAGCTCGTGTGGGGTGGCTGGGAGGGCGGCTACCCCTGGCGTACGGTGGTCAGCGAGAGACGAGAAAGCCAGGCCCTGCCCGGGTTGTCAAGGGCCTGCAAACCATGACAAGGAGTTTTCTTCTGCAGACAGAGGGGTCAAGTGGGTGTTTTGTAAACCAGACAAGTGGCGTCCCCGCATGTCCTTAGAATGTAGCTGTGGTGACCTCATGGAGATGGATTAGAGCAGCCAGTGACTGGAGCCGTGTGCAGGCCGAGGCGGTAGGTCAGGGCCGTGAGGATGACAGGGGACGCAGTGGAGAGGACAGCGTAGATCATTCCTGCCTGTCTTCAGGTCCTGGAGAAGGACCTGCACGCTTCTAGGCACTGGACTCCGCTCAGGAGCCAGTTAGAGCCTGGTGGGTTTAAGCGGAGAGCGTGGTAGATTTAGGGGATGTGACATATAGTGAGGCCACATTTACTCAGTCTGTCTGTTCATTTATTTACGGTGGTTGAAAGAGGAAGAAGGCAACAGATGGAGTCAGAAATGGGTATGACCCCCTGTTTGCTCTGCTAACTCCCCCCAGCTTAAGGAAACATAGCTATTTCCCTGCCCCGCGTGTCTGGCTGACCCGGCTGTCCTTGCCGGTCACTGGTCGCTGGGGCAGATGCATCCGTAATGGAGGAGAACTCACCATCGGGGGTTGGAGGGAGGGCACTGCAGGCTCACCCGATCGGGCAGGAGCAGAGGGAGGTGTTTTCTTCTCCGGTAATAAGATTGTCAGGGCCCCTTCCTGGCCTGAACCGGCCGATGGAGGCTGCCAGGATGGCGAGCTCACTCTTCTTAATTAGCACTAATGCAGTCGAGGCCGTTCTCCTAGCCTGACCAAAGGGAATAGTAATTAATATGGTGGAGGAGACAGACGGAGAGTTCAAGGCCGGCATGTGTGCCCCCGACCCTGGGGTCACTGGGGAAGGGGAGCCTGGAAGACAATAGCCCAGCTCCTGCAGGCCTGGACAAAGGCTGCCCTCGTTCTCCGGCCTCCACGCACTGCAGCCTTCCCGTTAATGAGAAATGCTGCCCTTCCACTTCTGGAAAAGGGGCTGGCTTATCAGGCTTCCTAGCTGAGGCGTGCGTGCACACGTGTGTGTGTCTGTGTGTCTGTGTGCATGTGTGCGTGTGTCTACATGTGCGTGAGTATGTGTGTTTCGGGGGATAATTGTTCTCCCACTTAAAGGGCTAACTAGCATCACAAAGCCTTGGGAGGTCCTTTGTTTGCAGTGCTGGTACATGGTACCTGTTGTTGGTGGTGCAGGGCTGGATTTACGCTCCCAGCAAATGGAACACAGATTCCACGGCGTGCATTTCACCCTGAAGCCTGCACAGCACCCTGGGCCTGGGAGCTTAGAACTGAGACTCATCTTCTGTAAGCTGGGCATCTGAGGGGAGCCGGTAGCAGGAGCCCAGTGTGTCTGCGGTCCGTGGGCAGCAGAGCACTGAGCTGACCTCCACGTGGCACGGGCTGAGAGTGATGGCTTTCCCTTCCAGAGACGGAATGGGAGCCAATCTGATGATGGTGAGTGGGATCTAAGCAACTGTCCCCCTCATTAACAGTGACCTGTCCCCTCCGAGTGACAGGTGGACGTGCAGCCCCACAAAGACATTCAAACGCATTGGACTCCCGGTGCCTCTTCCGTGTTCTGAGGTGCTGATCTCCCCAGAGATGAATTTGCTTCTTTTTGATTTGCCCTCAACTTTCCTTAGGCTGGTTCTTCTTCTTCTTCTTCTTTTTTTTTTTTCTTTTTAATTAAATATTGCTGCCTAACTCTTTCAGGTCAGCAGCAATGTCACTAGCATCAGCCATGAATCATGGCCAAGCTGACATTTTAAAAATGGCATCGTCAGGGCAGCGAGTGCAGGCCAGACACCCGGGCACAAAGGCTGGACCCCATAAATTACACTAAAAGTCTAATCAGAATAATCAACACGCTGACATCTTTATGCATGTGGGCAGATCGCGGGGAAGGGAGCCGCTCGGCCTGGCTTTCTCTGTGGTTTCGCTAGCAGCAGACCCTCTTTGAGGATGCACAGAGCATCTTCAAGGTGTATCTTTTGAGTTTTCTGTGACCTCTTTCCTCACGCTTACATTTTGCGATAGAAACAGATATATAATGAGGGCTTCTCAACAGTGTGTTGGTTTTTATATGCAGCTCAGGCAGCACCCCCGTGTGTAATGTTTTCCTGCAAACATCGCATGCACACATATTTCTTCATCAATACAGGCACACGTGAGTGGCTCTCACTCTCTTGCACACATGCTTGTGCACGCACTCACACACACACACACACACACACTGTGAATACGATTTGGAGACATTTGTGGGTACTTCTGGCTGCAGAAATGTATTCAAATTCTTTGTGTATAAGAATGTTCCTCATGGCCCTGGCCGGTTGGCTCAGCGGTAGAGCGTTGGCCTGGCGTGCAGGGGACCCGGGTTCGATTCCCGGCCAGGGCACATAGGAGAAGCGCCCATTTGCTTCTCCACCCCGCCCCCCTCTTTCCTCTCTGTCTCTCTCTTCCCCTCCCGCAGCCAAGGCTCCATTGGGGCAAAGATGGCCCGGGTGCTGGGGATGGCTCCTCGGCCTCTGCCCCAGGCGCTAGAGTGACTCTGATCGCAGCAGAGCAACGCCCCGGAGGGGCAGAGCATCGCCCCTTGGTGGGCAGAGCGTCGCCCTTGGTGGGCGTGCCGGGTGGATCCCGGTCGGGCGCATGCGGGAGTCTGTCTGACTGTCTCTCCCTGTTTCCAGCTTCGGAAAAATACAAAAAAAAAAAAAAAAAAAAAAGAAAAGAATGTTCCTCATAATTCTGACCCAGACTCTTTGCTGATCCCCATTAATGTGGTTTCCTAAGGCCAGACAGGACAGCCACCGTCTGGTTGGGACCATTCATCACCTCCATGCCCCATCTTAGTTTTTTGACCTTTCCCTTTCTCTCCTTGGGTTCTTTCTCTGCCTCTCTCTCTCTCTAACTTCCTCTACCACCCACTTCTTGTCTCTCTAGTTAAAAAAAAAAAAATTCTCCCAAAGCTTTGGGCTTCCTGCCTGTAATGGATGGTCAGGGGTGCTCTGGGCCATACATATGTGGAGAGAGTATCTCCACGTGATTAATTGGCCCCACCAGGTCACAGGCGCCAAGAGCCCATTTGTCACTGGCCCAGCTCTGGCCATCACAGCCGGACTGCCCAGGGTTGGGCTGGTGGGTGGCCCAGTGCACTCCAGCTGGGACTAGCCAGTTAGTACCCAGTGAGGTGTGACCAGCCGGGTCCTAGGGTGAATGCTTCAGGCTGGTTGGTATCAAGGAGGGGATGGAAAACAAAAGAAAGAAGGAAAATTGAAGGAATAAAAGGATCACGATTGAAAGATGAGAAACAGAAAGATTTTTTTAAAAGCTACAGAAGTTGATTCTGTTTGGCTTCAATTGATTTCTCAAACATTTATTGGCTACCTACCATGCGCTGGACATATAAACAGGACATGGTTCCCTAACCTGGTGCTAGAGACTGTTGGTGCTATTTGAGATGTCTTGATAGATTGTTGCCCATGATCATTTGTCAATGATCTCAAGAAAAATACATGGCAGATATGTATGTGCTGATTTTTCAGATAGGTAGATTGAGTCAGGGTTTCCATCATTGGCCCAGAGCCATTGCTGGAAGTGACGATTAGACCTCTTGCTGTAGTGCTGCTGTTGTTGAATCACACACAGGAGGGCATCCAGGATAACGTGAACTCACCATGTCCTTGGTCCCCCAGCATATCCTGACCACGGACAGTTCTCAACCCCTCTGACTCCTGGAAGTAACAACATGGGCTCTGGTTTGAGTTGTGGTTTTTAACTTATCACCCATAAGATCTTGGGCACTTTACCTTTTGCATCCTCAGTGTCTCCATCTGTAAAATGGGCTTCATACCCTTAGAATGGTGGTGATTAAGTAAGATCATAACACTTGGGTCATTGTGCTTGAGATAGATTGAGTAATTAGTAAATTGCTAGATGTGTAAGGTACATGTGTATTTATATATACATAAGCATTCTGTCCTGGCTGGACTGTCTGGGCCCCCCCAAGTGGCCCCAGCGTAGACATGCACCCTGAGGCACAATCTGGATAGGGAGTTGAGCACAAGGACAAATGCCCCACAATGCAAATTACAAAAACATGCTCCTCTGTCTCTTCCTGGTCCTTCTTCCTATCGCCATTCCCTCCCCAACCTTTGCTATAGTGATCCCTACAACCAAGCATTTGTTCGGTTTGTAATTACCAGTAATTATCAATGGAAAGTACTGTATTAGGTGTTGTGGGGCAGGGCAGGTGAGGTAGGTGGAGGGACAGCAGTGAAAGAAACCTAGTACAGGAGAGGGTGGGGATACAGGAAGCAGTCATGACTCCCCAGTTGGGAGACCACCCAGTGGCTGCATCCTGCTCAAAAAAGCACCACATAGGCCCCTGGCCAGTTGGCTCGGTGGAAAGACTGTCAGCCCCGTGTGCAGACATCCCAAGTTCTATTATTCCTGGTCAGGGCACACATGAGAAGGGACCATCTGCTTCTCTCCCTCTACCTCTCCCCCTTCACTTTCTCTTCCTCTCTTATAGCTAGTGGCTCAATTGGTGCAAGTGTCGGCCCTGGGTGCTGAGACTAGCTCCATTGGTCCCAGCCTCAGACTCAGGCACTGAGGATAGCTCAGTCCGTTCAAGCATCAGCCCCAGACAGGGGTTGCTGGGTGGATCCTGGTCAGGGTGTATGTGGGAGTCTATCTCTTTATTTTCCCTCCTCTAGCTTTAAAAAAAAGGACCAGATAAGAAAGTTCAATGAACAGTTTTAGGAAAGGGAGACTTCTTCAGAATAGCATACACATTTTTGCTAAAGAAAAAAAAATGATGGACATTTGGGTCAATAGTTCACACTACTTGACAAACGAGCCAGTCACAGAGTTCCTTGAAATGGAAAGTCGCCTTGGTGAATTTGATTATAATCCTGTGTACAAAAGTATTGGTATCCTGAATTTTTGGGCCATTCTGTATGTTGGGAAAGACAGGAAGAACAATTTCCAAGATACCAGAGGCCCCCAAGAATCGAAAGCTAGTAATGGCCCTGTTTATTGAGCACTTACTAGATGCAAGGCAATGCGTTGAATACTTGACATCACTGGTCTCACTTAAGTTATACAATAATGCTAGGCATAAGCGTTGTTATCTCTATTTTACAAATAAGGAAACGGAGGCACTAAGAGTGACTAGTGAGGGATTGGTAAGTGGCTTGAAGTCATTCCATTGGTTTGGATGCTTTTGGCTGAAAGTGGTAAAAATCTGTTTCAGACTGGCACAAATAATAAGAAAAAGTATCATTTCACTGAACAAGTTTACTAGAAGGGCAGACTCTCTGATAGATGGATTTTGTGGCTCTTTTATATCATTGAAGATCTGGACTTTTTTTTTTTTTTAAATCTGGACTTTTTTGATCTCTCCCAAACAATGCTGTTCTTATTTAGCTTGGCCTAATTTCAGGTCCCCTTGAAGTTGCAGTATAAGCACAGAAATTTTAGGTATCATCCTCAGACCCAGTATGGCCCAGAGGTGAAAAGGAATCAATAATTTCTAGGTCTCTTCATAACAAACCTCTTCCCAGATTCCCCAGCACACATTCCTTTCCCTCACTTAGCCAGGTTTGGGTCACATGACCAGGCCTAAACCAATCATTGATGAGTGAATAGCATCACCAGGACAACCGAGAATGGTCAGCATCAGCACCACAGTATATGGAGAAGGATGAAAACTAGGGCAAATCTGAAAGGGGTAGGGGGGACTGGAAATTGGGAGGCAGCATTCCACCATTTCCTGACAGTAAAAGAGGAAAAGTTAGTCTTATATCTATAAAATGGTGTCTCTCTGGTCCTTACCAAAGTTGCAGGACTTTTATTTTTTCCGGACAGCTCTCAAATAACAACAAGAGGTGTTACAGACTGTTTCTTCCTCCCCCAAAGTCATATGTTGAAGCTCCATCCCCAGTCCCTCAGAATGGGACTGTATTGGGAGATGGGGTTATGAAAGCAGTCATGAACTTAAAACAGGTTTGTGAAAATGGGCGCTGCTACGAGATGACTGGGGTCCTTCTAAGAGGAGGAGATTGGGACCCAGACGCCTGCCCAGAGGGAAGACCACATGGAACACTGGGAGAAGGTGTCCATCCACAAGCCAGGGGGAGAGAGGCCTGGGAAGAAACAATCCTTCTGACGCCTTGATCTCTAGAAACGTGAGAAAAGAAATGTCTTCTGTTTTCCAGTCTGTGCTCCGTGGTTACGGCCCCACTGGGAAACTGTGTAGTAGAGGAGGAATGTCAGTTATCTTGGTAGGCCTTCACACCAGTTGTATCCATTGGCTACTGTGATGGTAGAGGGGGTGTAGGAGGATGACTGCTGAGAAGTGGGGGGAAGACGCAGAGGACGGACCACCTGTGAATATTAGGTCGGAAACGAGCGTGTGCTCTGGCAAGGTGACCCGTCAATCACTGAGCCGAAACCGGAGCCTGGGTGCCTGCACTCTCACGGCACCACTGAGCTCCTGGGAAGTGGGAAGGGAAAGTTGTTTTGGGTGGAAGGATGAATTTGATTTGGGGAATGGTCTCTTTACTTTTTGGTAACTCTGAAGTAAATGACTCATGCATTTCGCCTGCATTGGGCACTGTGCCAGGGCAGTGAAGAAGGGTAGACAGTGTGAGCCCTGGTTTAGGGAACTGGTTACTTGGAGAGAAGGAGTTTCGCCTGCGTGGTGAGGGAAGATTAGCATCAGAAATCTGATCGCCAACTTCCAAAACGCTGTTGTCAGAAAGTGTAGGCTGCGTGGGAGTCATCGCTATTTGTCAAGATAAATGTCCCCATCCAGAGGTTGAGCACAGGACGTGTGGAGAGTTCACCTCCCAAGTAGGCAAAAGAAAAAAGAAAGAAAAAGTCATCTTCTTCAAACATTCGGCATTCTCTTTTGTTCCTGTCGATTATCTCCTTGTGATGCCTAAATGGAGGGGAAAGGATACTTGGGCTTGAAGTTGAAATGGCTAGAAAGAAGGGCTTCCAGGAGACAAAGTATACGCCCTGTTTGCCCCCAAATGTATCAATACTTCTACTGATTGGAAACCACAGACTGGTGGCAGGTGTCACCGGGTCTCTGTGATTTGTCCTGAGATGGCGCAGTTTCCCCTGGTGAACTTCAGGAGCTGGTTCCTGAATTAGGGTTGGTTTCACCTAAGGCCTGTCTGAATTCTCCCAAACCTGGGCCTTTCTTTACTTAACCAGAATTAGGTGAGGCACAGGCTTGCCTTGAGCAGGTGTGCTCCAGGAGAGAAGCCCACACCCTGCCCACCTGCCCACCTGAGGTCCTGGAGAGGCGCACCTTGGGCGGCCGGCCTGTGAGCCAGCCTCGGGCCTCCGGAGTCCGCCCTGATACAGGTGCCGCATCAGCCAAGCCCAAAGTGGAGAGGGGGGAGACGTTATGGCAGATCCATGAAGATGATGATTTATTTAGGCTTTCCTTCCTAGAATTTCTTGTCTTTTTTTTTCCCCCTGTTGATTTTTATTGGCATAAAATGTTTTACATTTACTTTCGCCTATTTATCACTCTGACAGGGATGTTTAGGTGATGACGGTAAATGAAATATGTATGCAGCCGAAAGATATTTATGTAATTTAGCAAAATTATTTTTCAGGTTTGTTCAAAAGAATCCTCTCTGTTCGTGTCTTGTGAGCACTGCAGAGCATTTTACTAATCGTACTCTAATGTGGGAATGAACAGACAGGACTTAGACATACCAAATATGTGAACATATAAATAGTGTTTAAAATATCTCTTACACAATAAATTATGATTACTATGTTAAAATACCAATTTCTAGAGAAAATTGATTTAAGAGAAATAGCTAATCACAGTACCCTGTGAAACCAGCATTTTTTTTTTATTTTTTTTTTTTAGTATCATTTTATTTTCGAGCCAAGAGACTTGGACTGTTGTTTCATTTTGTGTTTCATTATTTTTTTTTCCATTCATCTGCTGAACAATCATCTTCTAAATCATCCCACTTCTGCAGTGGTATGAACTGGCGTGATACCAAGAAGATGTAAATGATTTAATTGAATTAGCTTAATTAGATAAATTAACAGTTAAGCATATCACACACAAGCTCGCTCTGTTTATACGATGTTAAGGAGATAATTTGGTATGGAAGGGCCATGGGCATGACCAAAATTCCAATGCAGCAAGCCAGATTCGCTGGCCAAGGGAAAAAAATACAAAGATAATAGTTGCTGGAATTAAATCTGGGTAAATAATTTATGTGCTGAATTCATTATGTCGTTTGAGTTGTGGACGACGACCAGTTGATAGTCAACAAGTGCGCAAAAACATTGCTGAGGAACAAAATGTGTTTCTGACCTTTGCAGAAGCTTAACCCCGGGAACATCTCAGCACTCCTCAGTGTGACAGATTCGGGCAAAGAAAGCCAGCCTGGCTGACCAAACATCTGAATTAAAGCAGAAATAAAACCACCAAACAAGCCATAAGTTGACTACTTTCAAACATATGTCACTACATTAAATAAAACAGGGTTTCCTAAGCTGGGCACTATGGACCTTCTTTGTTGGGTTGGGGAGATTGTCCTGGGCCTTGTAGGATGTTTAGCAGCATCCCTGAACTCTACCCACTAGATACCCATAGCACCCCTCTGCCCTCAGCTGTAACTACCAAATACCCCCCACCCAGTAGAGGGAACAAAATCACCCTGGTTTAGAACCACTGAAATGAAACCACCGAATCATATCTTAACACGGATCTTCAGGAATTCTACTTCGGTGAATTCTTCACAAAGAGTTTTAACATGCATAGCACTCAACGTAGGATAATGTAGGATGCTATATAAACTTTGAGGAATATTTAGAAGTATTTGAAACATGCTGTTCTTTCTCATCCATTCATTCATTTCTTCATTCATTTGGCAAGTGAGTATTAAGCACAGAGAATAGAGTCTCAGCAGATACAGAGTATCAGCACCTTCCTGGGCCGGGAACAGGGCAGACCTGTGAGTGAAGAATCTCAGAGCATCCCCTACATGCTGGCTGATGTGGAGAGGCTCAGAAAACCATCAGAGCCTCAGCCTTGGGTGACCTGCTTTTCATTCTGTGTGTCAGAATCCAAGGCCAGAAAGAGGGTAAATGCTACCACAAGACATCGGAAGTTAGCTAAGAAATTAGCTGATGTAGTAGCAATCTAAGAAACTGGAAGGTGTTAAGCAAGGGATTGTTATAGATGGTCAGTGTTGACTTTTGGAAAGAGCAGAGACTTTAAAGTCATACCCACATGGATAAAATCCTGACTTTGCCAATCACCAGTTGGGCCACCTAGGCACACTGTGGATTCTGAACCGCTTATGCTTACCAATAAGATGGAAGTTATAGTTACCTCATCGCAAATCTTAAACGAAATAGTATATAAAGCACCTGGTATAATATCTGCCCATTAAAGTCATCCAGTAATTATTAGTTCTTCCTTTCTTCATTAGTCTGTCGCTCCCGCTTACATTTTTCTCCTGACGAATGCAACGGAAAGCATACATTGTGGGGTCTGCATTCCCTGACATCTGGGTTGCATTGCTGAACATCGCTGAAGTTGTCTAAACCTTGCCACTGGACGTTGTTTACTCTAAAGCTGAGTGTTTAAATCCCTTAAATTGGTACCGTCAGTTTGACGTCCATGTTAATCTTCCATGAGATTTAAGGATCTGGAATCTGGAGGTGGCTTTCTCTACCACATTCACGGATCTGGAGCTAACTGTGACCATTATTACCGCAGTAATCAGGGAGAATGAATGTGGAAAAGCACCCATTGGAAGAAATGCTTATTTTCTACACAAAGGAGTGGCAATGTTTTGCCAAGCAAGTTTCTGGCAGCATGTCTTGAATGCAGGCATCTTCATTCTGTTGGAAAACAGCGGCAACCAAACAGAGGGGAAGGGAGATCTGTTTTGCATTTGGAAATACCAACAAAACCACATCTCCACCCCTTCTGCAAATTGATCACTAACATGTTCTGAGCTTTGTATATATAATGGAATGCACGGCTAAGCTGTTTTCTTTGGGATTCTGACATGCCTGTTTCTCTCTCACACACACACTCCTCAGTGATACATCTATAAATTTCCAGGAACACATTTCATTGTCAGAAACATGTACACATATTGTACACACTGTGGGCAGAAATGTCCTCTTCCCCCCCCCCCCCCCACTCTTGGCTGACTACTCCCTTTCGGTCTTGTCCTGTAATGATGGGATCCCCCTTCCTGGTGACTAAGCCAAGCGAGCCCCTTAGAGTACAGCCTTTAGGGCTGGCTGCCCGTAGTCCCCAGCCAGTTCTTAAAGACACTTGACATCACTCCCTGCTCTGCTGGCCACCAACTCAGCTGATGAGGAAATCAGAAACTTATTTAATTCCTTCCATACCCAGGACTTGGTCTCAGAAGTTTATTTAACTTATGTTACAGCTATAATAACATACAAGTTCAGATTAACCCAAGAGGGGAATGGCAAATTCCCAGTGGCTTCAACTTCCAGAAGATTCCAGAAGGAAGAGTCAGCTGTCATGCCACATCTCTATCCCATCACCCACCCTCTTTCTTTTCCCTGCCTCCCACGCTCTTTATTACTCTCTCTCTCTTTAAAATCCTCATTTTTAGATTTAATAGAAAAGTTGCAAAAATCACTCAGAGAGTTACCCTGGCACTCCCTCCTGTTAACATCATATATAACCGTGGTATTATTATCAACACTAAGATGTTAATACTGGTGCAATGTTATTAACTAAACTACAGTCTTTTTCAGCTTTCACCCGTTATGCCACTAATGTTCTTTTTCTATTTCAGGATCCAAGCCAGGATTCCATATTGCTCTTAATTGCCGTGTCTCTTTAGTCTCTTTTCATTTACAACAGTTCCTCAGTCTTCCCTTGTGTTTCAAGATCTGGACACTTTTGAAAAGTATCGCCCGTTGTTGTATGGCATGTCCCTCTTTCACAGTGTGTCTGATGTCTTCTCATGATCAGAATGTGGAAAAGCATTTTGTATGAGAATGCCCCAAAGGGGATGTGCTTTCTCTGAGTGTCATATCAGGGGTCCACGATGTCCGTCTGTTTTATTATTGACATTAACTTTGGTCACTCGGTGGAGATGGTATCTGCTGAGTGTTCTCACCATAAAGTTACTATTTTTCCCATTGTAATTAATAAATATCTTGGGGGAAAATAACTGAGACTATGCTAATATCCTGTTTCTCCTCATGCATTTGCCTGCCAGTTTTCACATCTGTCGTAGCACTCTGCCTGTCACAATTAGCACTGTGGCGTTCTCATGGTGATTTTCCATGTCTCCGTTCCTTCCATGTTTATTCATTGGAACTTCTAAGAACTTTTGTCTAACAATCCACAGAATGTGTCTCCTCACTTTGTAGGATTTTTTCCCAGCCTTAATCTAAAAAGGGCTCTACAGATACAAACATACATATATTTTTTTTTCTTCTTTTTTTTTTTAATGGAAAGGAAGAGGAGGAAAAAAGTGACACAGGAGCCAGACCAGGCGGTGGCGCAGTGGATACAGCGTCAGACTGGGATGCGGAGGACCCAGGTTCGAGACCCTGAGGTCGCCAGCTTGAGCGCAGGCTCATCTGGTTTGAGCAAAAGCTCACCAGCTTGGACCCAAGGTCGCTGGCTTGAGCAAGGGGTCACTCGATCTGCTGAAAGTCCGTGGTCAAGGCACATATGAGAAAGCAATCAATGAACAACTAAGGTGTTGCAACGAAAAACTGATGATTGATGTTTCTCATCTCTCTCCGTTCCTGTCTGTCTGTCTATCCCTATCTATCCCTCTCTCTGACTCTCTCTCTGTCTCTGTAAAAAAAAAAAAAAAGAAAGAAAAAAAAATGTGACACAGGAATGAAAGCACCTAGCAGGATTTCAGTCTGGTCTCCCCATATGACTTGAAGCAAGTAACTATCCTTTTCTGAGCTTCAGTGTTTCTCTTTTAAAATGCCACCTCGGAGACCCGTGCAGCTCTGAAACCGTGTGCTTCCACGCCAGTAGGTGGGGTGGGGACAGACTACTCTGCAGCTGGTGTCCCCAACCTGCCCAACAGGACAAGGAGACAGGGGAGCGGCAGCCAGACAGGGGAATGCAAGGAGAAGGCTTTGAGGAAATGGTCCATGAATCTTTTACAAGCGCTAGTGATACTGACATTAATAATACTTTCCACGCTGAGAAACACTGGAGGGGCACGTTAAGGTTTGGAGAGGAGGCAGCCCCATCTGGGATGAGATCTTTTATCTTTGCCTGGCCCTTGAAACAAATGAATCAGCCCTTTCTCCCCAGGTGGAAGAAGGCATGGTGTGTGTTTCCGCTCTCGGTTTCATTACTTTGCATCAGTCTTAACACCCATTTAAGGCTTAATGGTTGCAGAATTACGCTGGATGTAAAATAAAGTTTTTAACAGGATTTTTTTAAAGGGCTGATGTTTCACTCTTATCCTCTCTATAAAGCTCACAGAACATCCAGGTCTCAAGACTAAAAAATTCTCCTAATCTCTTACAAGTGAAGTCTGTTTCTACTGCTTTTCAACCCAGAGCCAATCGTATTGTTATTTTAAATATACAGTTAGAGATTACAGTTTATTTTTGCCTATCATTTAGATACATCAGACATCAGACATTGTTTAAAATTGTTAGAACATCAGACATTGTTAAAAAAAAAAAAAAAAAGACTGCGGGAGAAACATTTGTGACTATAAAAGGGTCGGCTCCCAGAGTTAACTGTGAATCCGGAACAAGGAGGACTCCCTGGAGGGGACCAGGGGTGGCAGCTCTCTCTGTTAGAGGGAGCTAGGGAAGGTTCCAAGGAGAAGCAAAATCAAAATTAGTCCCCAACTTTTCTGACTTGGGCCAGTACTTGTTAAACTCTTTTTCCCAACTAGTCTATTCTCAGATCTGCTAACAAGTAGAGGAAGGCACTGGATGGGGACCCTACCTCTTAATTCCCCATTTTTAATATGGGAATTGAGAAATTTCACTACAAAATTGCTTCCTGTAAATACAGTTTGGGAGATGACGGGAAAGTGAGTTTGGAAGAAGGGTAGCCAGTGTGTCACAAATTGTCATGAAGATTCTGTGCCATTGATGAAACTGTGAGCTTATTTTCTCATAGACAGGGACACATCTCTCAGTCACTGGGGTAGATCTAATGCCAGGCACAGTGCCTGGCACATAGTAGGTGCTCAATAAATCTCTGATTCATGAACAAATGGTGGATTATAGAAATGATCTCTGTATGCATCCCACTAGGGGCTATAACCTCTTTCATGTAGCTTTGATGTGGGTGTTGTAGGTGGAAAGTGATCTAACACAAATAATTGCCTATGTAGGTCTATACCTAGAATTTATATAATGCTTTGTAATGATATTTTTCACAATGCATTTTTAAAGTTAGTAGATATTATTCAGTAAAAAGGTTCTGTGGTCAAAGTTTAAACTGTGAAGGTTAAAAGTTTGTTTTGTCTTGTTTGGCATGGCAGGACTTACCAGGGTCTTTAATACTTTGAATGGGTGTTGGGGCCAACAAGAAAGCCATTGAGCATTTGATTTCTGAATCTCTTATTCTTTTTTTTTTTTCTTGGAGCATCTTTCTGATCAAATGAGCAATTGGAGAAACACTGATAAAATACAGAGCATTTTACGGTATTTGGGTAAATCATCCTAGAACATTTGATTTCTCCTATTTGACTTTGGACTAATTACTTCGGTATGAATCAAATGTAGCACATGAAAAAAAAATGCCCCTAGGCATTAAAATACTTGTTCAGTGAGTGAATGGATGGATTTGGCTCTATAAGAATAATATTGTTAGATAAATAATATAAGGATAACATCATCATTACCAATATCTGAGCAAGTTGTTGAGATTTCCCCAAACCACAAACATTCTCACATATAAACTTTCTTGCCATTCCCATCTCCTCCCTTCCTGCCCCCACTATAGCTATTTATTCTCTTTTGCTAATTACAGCAGCTTTTTACCAGTCTTTGCACATCTTGCTGCCCTCCAATCCATCACACTTGGCATGCCTGTGTCGGTCAGTCAGCCACATGGCAGTCTTTAGCTTGGTGCCCAGGGCCTCTGACAACTCGACCTGCCCACCAGCCTCATCTTCCCTTGCCCCTTCTATGCGGGCCACATTCCACCCAGCCTACCTCCCCCAGTTCCCTGAAGGCACTTGGAAATTTTTCACTCCCACGCTTTATCTGTGCCGTTTCCTCTGTCTGGAATGCTCGGGGAATCCCACGTCATTTGTGGAAAGGGCCTCTGGAAATATTACCTATTTTTCATTTTTATTTCCAGCCACCTCCTTCAGGAGACTAGCTCAAGTCCTGCTCTTTTCTGAATGTCCGTGGCAGCCCTTCCTGTCACTCACGGGACCCTGGCAGTTAGCGTGCTCGGTTTGCCTCTCTCCCACCCAATCACCCCCGCCACACACCCTGCCCTGTAAACTCCTAAACGGGCAGAGTCTCACTCGTCTTTGTTCTCAGCACCTAGCTCCATCCCTTGCACGCTGTAGGCCTTCAGCTAATATTGGGTGAGTTGAGCTCTCCTCTTCAGATCTACAAGCGTACCTGAATCATTGCTTTTCAGGAGAGGAGCACAGAGGGACACAGGTTTACCCTGAAAAAAAGCTTAAGTTCCAAATGGGAAGGCCAATTATCTCCTTGAATTTAGAAGCGTTAAATTTACTAATGGGCTTTGTTGCCGTGGTCCATTGGTGAGTCTGTTGTCGGGAACCTCGGATAAATTCTGTCTTAGAAACAAGGATTCTGCGGGGTGGTTGTACCTCCCAGCCAGCCCACAAAAGCCTATTTAACTTGTAATGTGTCTAAAGTCTGATACTAATAGCAGCCCCAGGGGCTCATCGGCCTCTTCTCTCAGGCCAACGCCAGTCTTAACACCACAGACCTTGCCCCGAGGCAAAGTGCGAGGCGGGGAGGCAGTGGGATCAGGGCCCCACCGCCCGCAGCTGTGTGATGGAGGGAACGAGGGCGGTGGGAGGGTGGACTGAGCAGGGCGGAGGGAAGCGGAGGGAAGCGGAGGGAACGGGGCCAGGAGAGACTGAGGGAGGGTGCCCGGTCTGCGTGGCCACTCCTGTGCAGCCGCTACCGTGGGAGCCCAGGGCGTGAGGCCTTAGGGGATAAATTCTTTGTGACATTTGTTTCTGTTCGTCTTTGGGAAGCTGCCCACCTATGTCTGCCTTGGAGGTTTTAGTTGTTCTTTCTGTAGTTTTGACCACAGTAGAAATTAAGTACATCAACAAAGAAACCAAGGAAAGAGTTACATCAACCTGTGGAGGCACCTGCTATGATACGGGCCGGAGGCCACAAACTGAAATGCCTCCGGGGCCCGGTGGGCCACGGACATCTGCGTGATGCAGACAGGAGTGAGGGCCGGGGACCCTCGCAGCCTGCAGAGCGCAAGCCCCATCAGAAGATAGAAGCTTCTACTAGCTTCAGACATGCACCCAGCATTCAAAATATTCAACTTCTGCAACAGAAGCTGTCAACTTGAATTTATGTACTATCCCCAGGATTTTATGTTGACAGTTAATTTAAAATTTTTTAGACATTATATAAGACAAACACTTACATACACACACAAACACATGCATGCATTTATGGGCACCACCCATGAAATCTTTGCCGTGCGCCGTCATATTTCACTTCATGTAGTCCTGAGGAAAAAAATGAAGAATTATACACAGAATTTTTGCAGATAGAATCATATATTTCATCTGATGGACATTAAAATTTCAGAGACATATTTCCACGGGAAAAGATTTCTGTTCAACAACACACTTGAAAAATCACTTCAGGAAATAGGTTGTGTACATATTTCAAGGGGCAAGTGCCAATTTCTGATAAAATTTTAACAATAACACACCAATCTCTATTAAATTTAATTGCTAACACCTCTAAAACCTAGAGTGAAGTAACTCAGAAAACCGAGGAAGTGTTCAACCAAGGACTGAGGTACATTTAGACGGAAACTCACGTCAGCATTTCTGAAGTCACCTCTAGCAGGTGGCCGCTCCCGTCCTCCGCAGGTTCACAGGACGTGGTCTTGGAAATGCTGTGTTTCTGCGGGAGCCACTAGGGTTACTCACCCAGAGTCCAGGGGCCTGAACGTCCCTGGCTGTGATCTGTTCACCCTTTGGGTGCATCCACCAGCATGAAACCCATTCTGTTGGTGGCCATCAAAGAGGTATTATGAAGCCACCAGCAGCTATACAAACAAACCCAAAACCCACAGCTCTGTCTCACTTGTCAGAGCTCTCTGCTCTCTCTGCGAGCAAATAGAAATCAGAAATGTGGCATCTTGCCTGAATGTAAGTGCTGGATTCTAGTTCTAGAGCTCCCACTGTACTGGGCAAATCACTTAAACTCTTTGCACTTTAGCGGCCACATTACCAAAAAGATACCTACCCCGGGGGTTGTTATGGGAATGATGAAGTTCTGTTCGTGCATAGCACATAATTTTGTCCTCAGCGGACGCTAACCACCGCGACCATTCATTCTTAGTAATATCCGTAGCATCCCCAAAGGAGGCGGCCTCTCCTGTTAGAGCCTTCCTCCACCCACTAGCTGTTGTCCCTAAAGATCAACCAGGTCAAAGTGCAGGAAATGGGTCAGCACCCACCTGTGCTCTGGTACAAAATGGAGACCCTTCTTTAAAAAGAGAGATGCAAATGCGTTCTGTAAGGCAAGATTCCTTCCTACCTTACCTAGGGCATAGCTGCCTTCAGATCAAGTGTCACTATGTTTTTCCTTGTCCCCGGGCGTGCTCGGAGTTGATGATTCAGCCACACCGTGTCTCCTCCGTGCTCAAACTCAGCACCGGGTCCCAGGGAATAAGAAGCTGTTAGAGGATGTAGCGTATTTCTCCGTCCTGCTGTCTGCAATGCTTAGTTTGGCTCTATAAACAAAAAGGTTCTTATTAAGGTGCTTTTAAAGGAAAGACACTACTCATTTGGGGTGAAACACTCATCTAGGGGCTGAATTAGCATTTCCATTTCACCATTGTTAGGCTTTGGCCAAATGAATGAACCTCTGTCCTGAAGGCAGGGAGAGAACTGTTTTAAACGAACAGTGGGAATCCCTTGCACAAAGCCATGTTGAAATGAAAGGGAAGAGAGCCAGACTTTGGGGGGATCCACGGAGCTTTGTAAGAATTGACCCCGTCTGGCAGATGAGGACAACTCTGGCTGTCTCGCTGGCTCTGATGTAGCTCGTGATCCTCTCCCGGGGGATAGATTGGGTGACACAGTAACTCCTTGGGAGGCCATCCCTGTCTCTCTGCTGAGCAGAGGCTGAGCCATTTTTCAGACACTGACACACAGTAGCGTTCTAGGCCAATGGCCTGGCCCACTGGTCCACCCAACGGGACCGTCAAGGTCACTGCTGCCCTGGCTTCGAGTCTAGAGGGCCGCGAGGTCAGCTCGTTGGAAACCGGATTTCCAAAGCTCTGCTCTGTTTGCACTCCTCTCATTCCCAAAGGGCTGAGTATTTCCAGTCCCGAGGCTTCCAGACACCACACATCGAACCGCTGCCCTCCCAGCTGCTGGGATTCTGACTCGCCTTTGCTTCTTGGCCGGACTGCACTGGGGATGAAAAGGAAGGGCAGATGTGTCAAAGAGGAGCCACCGGCAGCTGTGCCCGCTGCTGCTTAGAGTTATTGAAGTCCAAATCCCTTTGTCTGATGCCCCATTGGCTTTATGCCTCAAGACCCAACTGGGGACTCAGGCTTGTCCTCTTCTTCTTCCCCCACTTCATCCTCTCTAGTCAGTTATGCTCCTAGACCATTGTCTCTGCACATCTCATTTTTGTGATCGATACAATAGTCTTCTCTTTCCTCTGTATCTGCGCTGATATAACTTCATGCAGAAATGCCTACGGGGGCCTGGAATGAATGACGTTCTCATAGGTCCCAGGCCCAATCCCTCCACCCAGCAGAAAAGGCAGCTCCACGAGCTTCTGCAATCAGAGCTTTTCCCCGCCCCCCACCCACCTCACCCCCACCAACCCTCCCACTCCCATCCTGGGCCACCTCCCCAGGGGCCCGGTCTCCCCTTTCCATCAGAGGAAAGGGTAGGTGCACTTGCCTCAACTGCTGTTTGCTTTCCCCCGCCTATGGGAATCAGGGGTTGGTGTAGAAGTTGATAAAAGCAAGCATTTTGCCATAAAAAGAATCTGAGAGGGCAATGGAAGGCCATCCGTGCGGATTCCCCAGGCTGTCTGTCTTTGAAAAGGAAGATCTGGCCAAACCTACAGAACTTGCTGCCTCTGGAGTTTACTCTTTATATCACTCTGTGCAGCACGTCCTTGTGTATGAATTAAAGATTAAAGGCAACTTAACCTGCATTTTGCTATATCCCTCTATACAGGCGAAGAAGGGAGGGAGGGAGGGAGGGAGGGAGGGAGTGTGTGTCTTCCACAAGATCTCCTGGTTCTCGTGCCAGACTAGGACACGGGGGACTCACGAGGGACAGGCTGGGGGTCTCTTCCTGACCCTGCCGCTCCTTCATGTGGTGACCTCTGGCAAGTCACCGCACCAACCGGGGCCCCCATGTCATTGACCATAGGATGAGGGTAATGACCCCCCGCCTGGACAGGTCTCAGGGAGGTGGGGACATCGTTATAGCACTGGCCACCCCTTCCCCCTCAACACAAGGTGTGAATCACCTCTCAGTGGGAAATCAGCACGTGGGCCCCTCCCTCATTTTGGAATGCAGTCAATTTTGGATGGTACGCAGCTGAACTTCCGGTCACCGGGCCTAGTAGCTGGCTCTGCAAGTCTCTTAGGACAGGTTTCTAACCTCAGCGTACTTGGAGTTTGGGGGTTGGGTTATTCTTTGTGATGGAGGGGCTGTTCTGGGCGTGTTGGGCTGTTTAACAGCATCCGGCTTCCATTGACCAGATACCAATAACACCCCTCAGCTGTGACCATCAAAAATGTCCCTAAAACATTGTCAGACAGCCACTGCAGGACAAAATCTCCCTCTGCTGAGGACCACCGCCTCAGAATCAGCCACCTTGGAAGAGGCATCGCCAAAACCCCTGATCCGGGTCCATCGTCACTCTAAGAAGCGGCGACACAAATACACAGGCTGCTTCACAGCCTCGTTCGGGAACTGGAGCGTCCTCGGAGAATGTGGACCAGTTCCAACAGAAGTTCCAGACGATAAGGCTGCAGGGAGAAAGTACACTCACTCCCACGCCGTTCTCGGTCCCTCTGGCGGGGCTCCTCCTGCCTCTCGTGCCCCCGCTCGTGCACCTCGGGGGCCGCTGACCCGAGGAGAGCACCCGACAGGCCCGGAGCGTAGCGCCGTCTGTCTGCTGGCACGCAGCGGTTCTCAGGCACAGGCAGGGAAGTGTTTTACAGACTCATCTGGGCCTGGTGTGCCCATTTGGCTCGGGATCTGTAGTTAAGCGTCTGTGTAACAAGTGTTCAGCAGAATTTATTGCATTCCATACGAATGTATGAGCCGGGAGCAGCTCCATTAAAACCATCAGGATCTGCCAACGAGGGTATGTCTTGAGGACGAGACTTTTTAAACATCAAATGGGGGGGGGGGGGGGGGCAGGCCCTACAGGTGGACGGTATTTTTATCTGTGGTCATGTGGAATTGTCTCCAGGTCCAGCGAGGTGCCAACTGGTCCCGCCTTGACTGTCATCCTGTGCGAGGCCCTCTGGCTGCCAAACCCCGAGGAAGGGTTGAGTAGACACGTACATTGGGGCCCCCATTGTTTCCCAAGAACCCCTCTGGTCAGTAAGTTCTGTGTCCCACACCGGAACCACCAGCAGCGGGTCGTTGGTACAGAAAGAAACAGCTCTCGGTGCCTACACGGGGTTCACTCTGAGACGGAGAAACCAATTCGGGGCGTGCTTTGCAGCTGACACTCAACAAGGCATCTGGCGGTGCCTCCCGGAGCCGGCGTTCCAGTCCAGATGTTCTCGGGCTTCTGCCTCCTGCTGGAGAAAACAGAATGCGTCCCCGCTGCCGCGCCCTCCCAGGATGCTCCCCATGGCCGCTCCCTCTGGGGGGGAGCCACATTCCAGGGAGGAACTGTTTGTGTGGCACTTTCCAGCCTCCCTGGGAGCCAAGAAAAGATTTACATTTTGCTGTCAGTGTTCAACAGGTCCCAGCCATTTCCTCTCCTTTCGAGAAGATTCCAAATGAACATAAATCTCACCCTAGCTCTGACAGCCTCCAGTCATCGGTTTACCAAAATAAACTTTAAGCATACATGGAAAAATAATTCCTAGTGAAATATGCATCCCCATGGCATTCAAGTCCCGTATTTAATGCTTTTTTTTTTTTTATGGTTAATAATGCATCAAAAGCATCCCCGGCCTGAAGCTGCCATTACCTCACGTACATGATGTGCAGGGCCCATCTCAGCGACTAAAAAAAACTTGGAATCCATTTTTATTTTACCAAATACAAGAAATAAAAACGAACGTGTAAGTACCGTGGCCTGTTTCCCTTTATCTGTATTTCTTTTTAATGAATACTAATTGATGAGCTCTATCCACTGAAAATATCTAGAGAGGCTCTTTGCTTTATCCAGATAAAGAGACATGCTGTACAAACCACTTCAAAATTCCCTCACCGGACTGGGTTCTACTGGGAGGGCACCCTAGTTTTCTGTTTTATTTTACATTGCTTTATGTCTTCTTTTTTAAGTTTTTATTTATTTATTTTAGAGAGAAGAGAGAGGAGAGAGAAGGGGGAGGAGCGGGAAGCATCAACTCCCATATGTGCCTTGACCGGGCAAGCCAGGGTTTCGAACCGGCGACCTCAGGCATTATGTCTTATTTAATCATCAGACAGCATGCAGTGTTTTTCAGCTGCCAGTTGAGAACCAGTGCCGGTCCGAACTCTTTCATGACTGGCACAGAATTTCTGGTGGATTGGCGCCCGTCCGCACGGGTAGAAGGGACGTAGCTAAGCCTCACACTTCCTGGTAGACATAGAAAAAGAGGGTATTCATATCAGAGCATCGGCATTTATTTAAATTCTGGCTCCCTGGAGTTTAAAAAAAAAAAGCCCATTTGCCTTCTGTTAATTGCAAAGTGAACATCACTCTGAAAGTCATTTCATATTTCTCAGCTCTTTGGTCACTGAGGCTGAGAATAGCATGGATGGGAGGAATAATGAGAGCTGGAAGTTTACTTTCCAGGTTCTCTAGAGGCTCCTATCACCCTCGCTGTGCAAGGAGACCCGGGTCTCAAGATGGCCATCTGTAACGACCACGTGCGTGCCCACGAGTGGTTTCTTTGCTGCCCTGGACCGTTTCAGGTGGCCTGAGGGGGGTGCCACTCTGTGGGAGCGGCCAGCTTATAGATGCTTGAGGGTTGCAGAGGGTGTCTGCTTACCTTGATTTGTGGCTTTGAGGACCCAGTGAGACAATTAGACAATGTATGCACAGTGCTTAGGAAAGCCGTGCACCTGGGAGACACTGAGAAAAAGGCAACAGTTAGGAACTGGGGGGGGGGGGGGGGGGAGGGGGAACATTGGAGCGAGTGACTAAAAGCATGGCATAGCTCAGAGGCTCTGGGGCCAGGAGGAACATCCAGGACTCAGAAACCGTTTCCTCCTCGCGTGTGAAACGGGGTAAGCATTACGGAGAGAGGAGCTCTTCACTGTTCTCACCACAAAAAATGAAATGGCAGTTATGTAACGTGACGGAGGAGTTAGCTAGCACTATGACAGTCATCGTTTTGCAGTCCGTAAGCGAATCGAGTCAACACAATGTACACCTTAAAGTTACACAGCGTTATCTCTCAATTATATCTCAACGAAGCTGGAGAAAGGTGGGGGCAATAATAGTAATATCTTACTCTTTCACACAGTTATTATGATGATGACAATGAGACAGTATTATGAAGTATAAAGTATTCAGAAGATGACAGCTATTAACAGCACCAACAGGGTTACCTGAAATCAGCTCGGAAATTCGCCAACACTTAGGTCGTGTGATTCATAGTGTTGTGACTCCCCCTACTTACGGCTGGCTAATGACGGAGGGTTAGGCCCCACAGTCCTAAGTTTGAGCCAAGGTTCATCCCAGGACATGGAGGAGTTTTCTCTCTTTTGCAGATGTGATAAACACATGCTTTAGGAAGTAGAGCAAGAGCAAAAGGAGGCTGCTTTCATGCCTGGTAGAGCTTACATGGTTGTAGTTAGTACCAGGAAACGATGACAGACCACAGAATGTATTGTAGGTGGAAATCGAGCCTGCTTTTCTGCCTGCTGGAGGACCCTCTGTCCAGAGACTAAAAGGCTGACTTCACCCAAAGTCAAGCTGACAGAGCTGGGGGGCAGGAAGGGTGGGGCTCCCCTCCGATGGCCTTAGCTTCTCCCCCGCCCTGACTGACACCAGCCAGCTTCTTGGCCGCTCCCAACAGGCAGAGCGCTTCTGAGACCGAATCCTGAGAGTTCCCGCCGGTGCAGGAAGCATTTTTTCCCCCCCGTAGTACTTTTCTGAAATCTGAATTGTGGGATCCCCAAAGGGACTCCTGCTCCTTTAAAATTCCTCACGTGAGTTTTTCTTCCTCCTTCTCCTGGAAGGGACCATCCTGAGATCCAAAGTGGCAGTGACTCTGTGAGCCACCAGCACGCAGACACTCGGACCCTCTGCTCGTTTGGCTGGTCCACCCTTCCTCCCTTCCTCGCTCTCCTCTGTAACCCTGTCACTCCAGCTCCTGCTGCCCCCCCCCGGCCCCCCAGGGCTGACAGGCCTCACAATCTAGAGATAAATGCTGCGAGCACAGCCTTTCAGAGGGAGTTTAAGAAGTTACCCCTTGGATGTGTTCTTCCTCTCGGTTCCCCAGCGGCCCCACCCGCCCAGCTCAGATCTTTTCTTGGTCGCCCCATTGTTCAGCTCCACGGTGCTTTTTAAAGTGTCAAAGCAAATTTGTGTTTCCAGCAAGAAAGCACCTTTTGCTTTTTGCCGTTTTTTTTTTTTCCTTTCCAAATTGTATGTGGCCTTCATGATTCTAATTCCCGTGGAAAACTTAACTGTATCCCTAAGAAAAGGCATATGCACACACACGCATGTGCACGCGCGCGCGCGCGCGCACACACACACACACACACACACGCAGCCAGCAGACACTCCCATGCCTTCACACACCCTCGCACACCACACAATTGCATACTGCAGAGCTGGCTAATGTTGATGCGTCCAGGTTGGAAATGACAGGATATTGTGGAGGGCCAGTCACTTAATGAACCCCTGCGGGACCGTCTTGGTTACTAACAATTTCTCTCCAACTCATCAGGTACGGGAGTCGCGGCCCTCAGTGTCTCACTCCATCACCCCCCCACCCCGCCCCATCTTCCTGCTCTACACAAACAAACCAATTACAGTGCGGATATAAATTGGACCCCTTTTCTGAAAATGCTCCCTCAACCTTTTTTCTCTTTTCTTTTTTTTTTTTTTTTGCCCTTCCTTACTCAGCTCCAATCCTCCTGCCCACCAGGCGGACTGTGTACACACATGTGCACACACACTCACACACGTGTATGGGCCTATGCATACTCTTGGCTATACTCTCTGTCTCATGGCCTTCGCAAACTTCCTAGTTTTTAGTCCTGGTTTTATCTGTATTTTTATCCCCTTAATCTATTATCATGTAAAATACATATTTTAAAAATCACTTCATTTTTTTTTTTGGGGGGGGGGGGACATTCCCCTTCCTCTGCCATACCTTGGGACAACTTCCAATTTATTCCTGGACAGTGCTTTGTGTAACTCACATTGGTATTAACTGTGTCGTCTATCTTAGTTACCAATTGATTACTTAGCTGAGAGTCTTTGTATAAAGACATATCCCTGTGATTACTTTAGCTGAGAGTCTTTGTGTAAAGACCCATCCCAGCTTAAATAAAACTATTATTAAAACATCAGATTTACAAACTCTTATAAGGAGTGAGAAGTTGCATGATGGGAATTTGAGCCATTTTTAAGTAAGAGAGCAAAGCGGTTAATTGTCAGTGCTACTCAGGGTACGGTCCACAGACTTCCCCAGGCTGCGGACCCACTGTGAGAGGTCCTCACCAGCTTGAGTACAGAAATTCAGAGTGCGAGTTTGAAACTTTGGTAGCAATCTGACTTTTTCTAGCTGTAAATTCAAGCAACATTTTATTTTTCTGGTAATCTATGTTTATGTATTTTATAGTATATCCATTTATGAAGGCTTGAACGTTCACAGCGGTAACAAGTTGTCCCTCACCACAAATAATTTAAGAAGCATGTTCTCCATCAGCAGGGAGATGTTCAAATTTACCTAGGGAAACAAGGGGGCTCTTTGAATAATTAGATTATTAGGTACCTTTAAGTGTTTGTTTGCAGCCCTTGCCGGTTGGCTCAGCGGTAGAGCGTCGGCCTAGCGTGCGGAGGACCCGGGTTCGATTCCCGGCCAGGGCACACAGGAGAAGCGCCCATTTGCTTCTCCACCCCTCCGCTGCGCTTTCCTCTCTGTCTCTCTCTTCCCCTCCCGCAGCCAAGGCTCCATTGGAGCAAAGATGGCCCGGGCGCTGGGGATGGCTCTGTGGCCTCTGCCTCAGGCGCTAGAGTGGCTCTGGCCCCAGGATGGGCAGAGCATCGCCCCCTGGTGGGCAGAGCGTCGCCCCTGGTGGGCGTGCCGGGTGGATCCCGGTCGGGCGCATGCGGAAGTCTGTCTGACTGTCTCTCCCTGTTTCAAGCTTCAGAAAAATGAAAGAAAAAAAAAAGAAAAGAAGTGTTTGTTTGCAGATATTGCCGTCTGAGCTGAGTGGCTGGTGTGATTAAGAAAAGATGGGAAAAAGTGTAAACTTAACAGGTAGCTAAAGAAAGATCTCAAGGAAGAGAATCCAGTTTTGAGTAAAGGTAGCTATATGGGAAATAACCACCTTATACCAAACTTCTGTTTTGAAATAACTTTGGGACAAAAAATTTGTCATATAAAGCCACTTTGGATCCTACAGTGTTGACCCTCTATTCCTATTCTAAAGGGTGACTTTTATATCGCTGGAATCAGGTTATCCTAGTAATGTTTCCCTGAAAAGTTCAATGCATTTGTTTTCTGGAAGATACTGCTAGTCCTTTGGCATCTACAAATCTCCATGGAGTCAAAACTTTAGTATATTAGTATATGGAACAGGGTTCTCTGGGCTTAAGCCTCTACTACACAGACATCCAAACATTTCAAGGAGACACTTGTCCCCTGTGCCATGAGGAACCATTTACCCAGTCATCTGAGTAGAATAATTAGTGTCCATGACAAATCATAGGCTGGAGACATTTTTAGAAATAAGAACTTGCAGTTTTAGTGCACTTTCCATTTACACAGAGTGTCCACCTCTGTTGATTCCCTGGATGCTCAAAGCCGGCCGCCTACGGAGATCGGGCAGGGTTTGCTGCATACCCCCATTTTAAGTCAGGCATGTGTTATCTACACACATCCACTCCACTGTTTCTGTGTGTCCATCCACATGCTGCCCAAGGCTCGAGAAGATTCTGAGGGAACAGAAAGAACCTTTCTTTGTGGTCATTTTTTGCGTTGGGTAACTCCAGGAGAACCTGCAAGGGGACACTGGTGGGTTCCAACCATCCTCTGGCTCTCGGGGCATATATTTTTTTGAAGCCAAATATCTGTGGGTTTTATTGGCTGGATTGTGGCTGGACACCATAGGAAGGAGAGGAACACCGGGCATTAAAAATGACAGAGCACTTTCATTTGTGAGAGCCATCTGAGGAAGGTGGAAATGAACGTATTTTTCTGAGGGAAAGCAATTTCACAAGCCTTTTCCGTGTCCTGCCGAGCAGGACGGAGGGCCGGCTTGGGATGGCCTCTGACATTCCAGGGAAAGACAGATGATTGATGTTTTCTCATCATGTGGACTGGGAGGGAGTTTTATGCAAAATTCAAAGGAAAGAAGTCCCAGTTTCTGCCCTTCTTCCTTTCATGGGGCCTTCCTGAACTGGAGACAGACCGATGCGGCGATCGAGCTGACCCAGAGTTATGCAGGGGTGATAGGATCGTTTCTGGGCAGTTAGATGAGCCAGACAGAGCCAGGCCTGGCTGCTGCAAAGGATCATGTTCCCCCAGGGGAAGAGCACAGGGTACTAAATGGCTTTTGCAGCAATTAAACACAAGAGTAAAAGGTGAGCTTCCAACTCCACGGTGTCATCCCTTTTTTTTTTTAAGAACAGGAATGAAAATGACCACAAGCCACCAGCTCGGAAAGACCCTTTTCCCTGCGCAGGGGGGGCAGCTGTCTGTGTTTTCTCTCCATGAACTTTCCGCCGCGACTCCTTATGGGCTTTGCAGATCAGACGTTCGGGAGGAGCGGAGAGAGTCCCATTCCGTCTTGCACTTGCTAAAATGCATTCAGATCACATTATTATAGATTACGCAAGATTGGAACAGGGTAGAGATGAAAAAGCGGCCCTGATGCTTCTGAGAGGAAATCTGCCTGACCCCGTGGAGACCAAGCTACTGACTCTTTGTTTTTCCACACATCTACTTGCCTGAGGGAGCGGTTCAGCCCTTCCCTCCTTTTAATTCCTGTCTTGTGGGAGACGTGAAAACACGAAGCAGGGAGAAACTATCCCTGCAAACTCCCAGCACACACCAGCAGTGCTGCACACGAGCACACACACACACACACACACACACACACACAATTGCGTGCACAATGTGGTTGAGGTTTTAGATTTTTAGATTCAGCCGCTTTTTTATGGGGGAAAGGGTGAAAGAGTTGGAGGTAAAAAGGACAGGGACTCCCGTTCATTCTAATTAGCTGTATGTCCTCAGGGAAATCACTTAACCTCTCTGGGCCTCGGTTTCCTCATCTGAAAATAATGAAGCTTTGAATTTGATGATCTTTGTGGTTTCTTACAGACTCAACATTACCTGATTCAATTAATTCATTTCTAAGTGGAAGTCTCCACTCAAGAAGAGGCATGGGTTTTGCGTTTATATGTGTTGGGGGCAAGGGGGTGGGGTGGGGGTGGGCGTATGACCCAGCTGTGCACAGCAGACAATGCAAGGGTTCCATTTAGTTCTCCCCGGAGCCCAGCCCCCACAGGTGTGCTCTCCGCTCTCCTACCCCTGTAACCTTCCCTGCACTTTTGATCACCCTGTTATATCTAGACAGCTCTGTATGTTCTGAAAAATCATAATTAGTGATGCCGCCATGACATGTCTCTCAAGCCCCGAGCACCAGCGTGGGCAAGCACTCGATTCCTGTTGGAGGCAGTCAAGGCGACCACAGCCCGCTCAAGCGTGCACGGAGACCGTCTGCATGCTCCGGTGCACTGTAGCATGTCAATACCCCTGAATAAACTAATCCACCCATTTGCACCTTGGTGGAAACACATCTTGGAGCCAGTGAAATAGGTGTGTAGGGACAATGCCAACATGGAGCGGAGGAAAGAGAGGGAAGAGAAGGAAGAGACGGGTTACAAAGAACAGACTTGCAGCCTTTCCAGAGGGAAGAGGGATGCTGTGCGTCTTGGGGTGACAGAGATGTCCCAGACATCGAGAGACTGCAGTTCCCCCGGTCTTCTTGCTCACGGCCGTATATCTATGAAATGTTTCCCCCAACACCCCAGAGGGAAGAAACTCCCCAAGTCCCCAGCTCCTTTGAAACTACTGTTCAGTAGGAGCAATACTGTCTCACCTCTCTAAGGACTCGTTCCACAAAGAGCTGGATGCTCGGATTCCAGACCTCCCCTTTGACTTCTTTGCAGGGCTGCTTAAGACCTGCTGCCGCTCGCCATCCATCTTGTGATGGCAAAGGAGCAAGGCTGGATTACGGGTGAAGTGTTACAGGGGCTCCTAACTAATGGGCCCCTGCCGCTGTGGGCTGTAAACCACACGCCGTGTGGCTCAGCTGTTGTAGAAAGTAGGTCCGGTGAGTGTGCACAGGTGGAGCCGGGGACCCCGTGCCACTCCTCTGACCAGGTGGAGTCCTCTGCCCCAGCCCCAGAGTGGGAAGGGGTCAGCGATGTGCTGGCAGACTGGCTCCCACATTTTACAGAAAGGCCCTGATTTGGACTGTTTACTGATTTCTGGGGTATAAATGCGTCCACCGTGACTCCCACGAAACAATGGCCGTGGTTAACCACTGGCTCACACGATCCCCGGGCATTTAGCAGTCAGCTCTCAGGAGCCGACAGGCCAGCCTCTGAACCCCGACTGCACGGGATTCCCACAGGCTAACGAGCTGCTGGCAGTGGCGTGACCTTCCTCCTCCTCCTAGAAATCTAATGGGATGTTGATCCCAGAGATTGGTGGGAAAATGCTAAATGCCTGCTACGCCAATTCTATTATACTTTTTCCTGGACCCCTGCTCCTCTCTCTCCATTCCCACGTCCCAGGAGGACACATGTAGGTCCCTGACTTTAAATTTCATCTCTTTGCTGAAGACTCTCTGATTCATCTTCCTTGAACCCCATACTCTTCACTTCAACCTCTAATGGGCATCTCAGACTTAACACTTCCACATCGGGCCTCATAGTCCTCATGCCCACCAAAGAGAATTTTCGTCCCCAGTCTCGCCCATTTCAATAAATGGCACCACTGCCCAGGTGCTCAAGGTAAGAGCCACCCTCCACTCTCCACCATCCACCTCCAGTCTCTCAGCAGGACTGTCACTTGGACCTCCAGCACTCATCCTGAACGCACCCCTTCTCCCGTCCCCACACCAATGTCCTGTCCCAGCTGCCATCCTCGCTCTCTGAACCACTGCAGTCAGGGGCTCACTGCTCTTCTCTGTTCTATTCATGACCCCTGCAGCCTGTTTTCTAAGCTGTACCCAAAGGAACCTCCCATGTTCAGATCAAATGATGTCGCTTTCTCTGTTTCCCTCTCTGTATACATAGGCATGCACCTCTCCCCGGTTTAAGGTCCTCTGATGGGTTCATATCACACTTAGAATTGCCTCCAGACTCCTTATTCTTCCTCTTCCTTCTCTCCAACCGAACCCAGTACTGTCGCCCTAATCACTGAACGTCAGACACGTCCCCTTCCCAGTCCGCGGACACCAGTTAGCTTCTGCCTGTGCGCTCGCTTTTCCATCTGCCTGACCACCCTTATCATCCAGGCCTCATCGTCAAAGACCTCCCCTGATGGCCTTGGGTCTGTATCGTCTGTCTAGAACGTAAGGTATCATGCAGGCACACATAGTGAAGGCTATGGCAAAGACAGAGCAGCTAAAAGAACAGAGAAGTTCATTTCTTGCTCACAAGAGAACTTTTTCTTCATGTCACTCCACTATTGTTCAGGTCATTGTTGCCATCTGCAGGATCAAAGCTGGGCCCCAACAGGCTGCGCACGGTGGGAAGGGATCGAGGAGGAGGTGGCCTGACCACTCTCTAAAGGTCTAGGCACAGACGTGGCTCATAGCTCTGCACTCCCCTGCCACGGCTGAGACTCACCCACGTGGCTGCTCCTAACGTCCACAAGGCTGGGAAATGTCGCCTAACCATGAACCCAGTGGATGCCCGGGCACTTCCTACTTGTTCAATGCATGAAAGAAAAATAAATCTTCTAGGTTAGCAAGTAAACATTTCACTTCTCCTTTGGAAAACATCAAAACTGCAAAAGGAAGTTAAGAAGGTAAAATACAGCCTCCCTGGGTTCGATCCCACACGGCGCACTCGCACCATGAAAGAAACTCATAAACAAGGCGATCCTCAGTTGCCATGACATTGACCAGAGGTCTCCGTCCGCTCCTCCCCATAAGCTCATATCCATCCTAACGAGGAAGGCACGAAGACAGATGCTTACTCAGAGGCTAACAGAGATGATGTGTCTTTTCTGTAACTCTCTGTTTTCTTCTCAGACCCTCGGCTGCTTTTCCTCAATTTCAACAGAATATTGCATTCCTTTACGGCCCTGTCTACTTATTCCAGGTAGGGTGACGAGTAGGAAAGAACCAAGGAGGGAAAAAAAAACCCACAAGAATTTTATAGTAAGCTATTGTTTTCTCCTCAGCCTTATTAAAAGTCTCACTCCACCTAAGTTTTACATGGGAGCGTATTTAACAAAGTCCTGTGGGACAGCTGGTGGGTGCGGGAACAACTCTGTGGCTGTCTTATACAGCTGCACTGACTGTGGGAACCTGGCTGTGTTAGTGGGATTTCTGTACTCTGTTGTAGTCAGTTTTGTACATCAGGGCCCCTATCCTGAGCACCTTCAGTGACGTCCGATCTGTAGACCTTTTTTATAGTCACATAGCAAAAGAAAAAACAATTGGTGTCGTCGTTTATGTCGCAGTATAGGGACTTTAATAATTTCAGGAAAATAATCTGGTGATAGTTATAAGACCATGAATAGCAAGTGTGTGACAGACACTATTCTAGATGCTGGGGAGAAGGCAATGGGCAATGAATTCAGAATTTCTTACAGAAGAACAAGAATAGCCTAGCACAGGGCTTCTTACCCCCGACCCTGTCGGCCTGTGGGGACAGATGACTCTTCGCTGTGGGGGCAGTCCTGTGCACTGTAGAATGTTTAGCAGAATCCCTGGACTCTACCCACTAGATATCAGGAGTACCCCCCCTCCCAGGGGTGACAGGTAAAACTGTCCTCAGACATTGCCAAATCCCCCGGCTGGGCTGGGGTGGTAAATGGCCATCACTGAGAACCACTGCTCTAGTGAGGAAGTGCGGAGTTCTTGGAATCAGATCTGGGTGGTCCAATCCTGGCTTGGCCAAACACTCCCTTTCAAACCCCAGGGGAATTTCTTTCCCTTCCTGGGCCTTGGTTTCCCGATCTGTTAACCGGGTTAGTGAGAGGCTGGTATGAGAGAATGCACCTGAGATGTTTAGGACAGTGTTCGGTATCTACAAAAGCTCTGGGAATATTATCTAAAGGGTATGGTGGTTGACATGCTCTGGGGCCATGAAAAAGCTTCAGTTGATGTAAAATCTAGATAGTTGTTATTTATCATGCCAATTTTTAAAATGATTTCAACAGGGTTTTGTGCACCATTATGAGCATATCTGTACCCTTCTGTCCCCCGGGATGAAGAGGGCAGCAGTGGTGTTGGTGACAGAGGGAGGGAAACTACTAAAGAGTTCTTGTTCTTAATGAACAATTCACTGTTTTCTAGCACTTTCCTTTGCAGCAGTTCTTTGAGCTACTGGCGATCCTGGTGGCTCCCCAGAGAATGGGTTTTCCTGCAGGTATCACTGTCCTCTCTTTCCGAAAATCGAGTCCCGGCTTCCCTTAGTCAATTCATTGTAATCGGGGCTGGGACAGAGCGCACAGTATCAGAAAGAAGCCTCGTGGGAATAAATGTGAGCCTCCAGAAGAAACTGGATTGCCTCTCCGGTGGCTTTACACTTGTGAATAGCACCAGTTACTTTAGGTATGTGTTCATCTCTGTTTCCAATACCAGATCATAACTTTGGTAACGGAGGGACGGGCGTGGCAGCAGCTGGCCAGTGAGTAGTGCTGAATGCAAAGTTTCTGGAGGGGCAGGAGGACCAGGCTTTGCAGCGTGGTGATGGTCAAGCGCTGTTAACAGTCAGTCGCGAGGGAGAATATTAGAACCAATCATCAGACTGTTGCTACTGACAACAGTGTGTGGTTAAGTTTAAATTCGAGAGATGGTAGGAAAAAATATGCAGCAAACTATATTCTTAATTACATATGGTGGAAGAGGATGAAAAGACATTAAACAAATAGTGGAAGTCTTCTGATATTTTAAAGAAAAAAAAATACAGGAATGGTAATTAGATAGCCTTTATGCCCCCCAATTCTCTGTATCCCCCAATGTACCTCAGGTGACCCAGAAACAAAGTGAACTTAAAAGTTGAATGCAGGTATGAGGAATGTAAGATCTCAAAAATGGAATGGCACCGTGGGGGTCCCGAGCCAGCGAGTTGAAACGTGGTGGAGACTGTGTCCATCTGGATAAACAGAGAAAGAAATGGAAGTGCCGTCCTTAGGAGAATATATATAGTTCAGACCGCCCACCCAGTCACATGGGTCACTTGGCTCAGGGTTGTTACCAGTGGTTATGAACTTCACATAAGCAAAATGCACTACTCTCAGGGATTGTCAGCTCTCTCCAGATTTGCTTCTGCTAAAGATACTCTTCCCGAAACTTTCCTGACCTCCCTTGTTCAACATTCCATCTGTCGGAAGAGGGAGGAAGACCAGAGTGACTGACTGCTCATTCCGGACTTAATTCTAATCTAGAAGAACTAGTGAGGAAAGAAATCACTTGGCGGGACATATTTCAATATGAATTTTAATTTAATTTTACTCTTACGAAAATTATTCATACACCTAGCATTTAGATGCCTATAGTTAAAAAAAAGAAAACCACACAATCTCCCCTGAAAATCTCCTATTTAGTGCCGACTGACCACAGGCCGTCTTTCGGTTCTTTGAACTGCTTCCTTCGGCCTTTATCTCCACATCTCTAAATATCATTTTTAAAATGTCTATTCCTAATTATTATTTCTAGGCATCATCTTTTGACTTCCTACTATGGAAAATGAGGATCCAGCTCTCTTTTAAATCTCCTTTAAAACACACACACACACACACACACATACACACACACGTAAAATTCCCATCCTCCCAATAGTGTGATATTATAATTTTCATTAGCTCAAAAGTCAACCTGCTGAGCCATGTAGTATATACCAGATGTCTCTTCCTTTCCTACATAACTCTGTTTTCAGTGGGCCAATTTTTCCTTTTCTATATTCATTAGGCACATGTCTACAAACTCACCCCCAGTTGTGTACATTTTCTCTCAATATAGTCAAATATATTGGGTGTTATATCAGCTTTATCTTCTTATAAAAATCCTCCTAGAGCTTCCTGATCTGCTCCCATCAAGACTGGTTGATCTGTAAGCCTGGAGCCCATCTGTCGCCTTAGGATGTCCCTCTCCATCATCCTGGGGACTCCCTTCTCCTCTGTGGTACAGTGGAGACCCTGTTTTCTGTATCCCATTTCATTCCATCCACACCCAGTTGTAGCTACTATTATTAGTTCCATTTTGCAGACGAACCAAACCAAATTTCCCAAAGACATATGGTTTGAGCACAAATGACACAGCCACCCCTCAAATCTAGAATCCCTTGGACACCAAACCCGTGCCCTTAATTACTCACCAAACAGGGGCAGCGCCTCCTTTGGCCGTCCTGGCTGAGAGATCAGCTCTGGTGGCAGAGCAGGGGTCACCCACAGGTGACTCAGAGCCTGTGTAGACTGTACCCCCAAGGTCAAGGCAGTCTGTGGCCCGTTCCTATTTTAAAACACTTTGAGAGCCCCTGACTCGCTGTCCCTAATGGCAGCTTCTTATTTCTGGGATTAGTGGGTTAAAAGAAAAAATAGCTTCTGGGCAGGTGACACTATTCTCAAGCCTTTAGTGTCAGAAATTATGATCATGTTCAGTTGGAGCTCATTACCATGGAATGAGACCTCATTGAGCCCTCTTTTGGGGGGTTTGTTTAATAATTTTTCAAACTTTTTTTTTTTTTTTTACCTCCTCCTCAATAGCTCTGGCATGGTTCACCAGGGAAGGTGAGTGTTTGGAGTGGCCGATGTTTAAATAATAAGAAAGTTCTCCTTTCATCCATGGAAGGGAAAGGGTCCATCCTCCATTGTTCTCACCAAATGCAGGCTGTTTCTTTGTTATGGTCTCACGGAAATTTTCTGAGCCCCTTAAGCCACTAATACCGGTTGTATCCCCAGCAGCCACCACACATACTTAAGGCATTATATGCAGTACAGCCTTTTCCATAATGAGTCTGACAATCCCGTTTTATGATTTGTTGAGTGGTTAATTCAAAATATACCGTTCTTTTGAGCCCGCGCTCAGACGGAATCCCTGCCAGGCCCCCCACACAAGCGAAGAGGCTGGCGTGACTGTTCCCAGAGGGCGCCGTGGGCCTGGCCAGGCCGGGGCGCTACCCTGGGCCTGAGGCTCCGGAAGACGAGCGGCCAGTCTCAGCCTCAGCCTCCCGCCCTCCGGCAGGCTCTTCCGGTGAATCCGGGAGGCTCTTCCGGTGAATCCGGAAGACGAGCGGCAGCCTCAGCCTCAGCCTCCCGCCCTCCGGGAGGCTCTTCCGGTGAATCCGGAAGACGAGCGGCAGCCTCAGCCTCAGCCTCCCGCCCTCCGGGAGGCTCTTCCGGTGAATCCGGGAGGCGAGTGGCCAGCCTCAGCCTCAGCCTCAGCCTCCCGCCCTCCGGGAGGTTCCTCCGGTGAACCGTCAGCACGACGGCCACAAGTAAACACCCCACCTGAGGAGGGACCTGATGTCCTCACAATCTCCATGTGAAAAAGGACACAGGCATCTAGGAACAGTGACCAAGAAAGGCAGAGAGCTCATGTCACACCCCACGGGAACAGTAAGGGGACTGGGGACATTTAATCTGGGGAAGCAAAATGCAAAGGGTAAGGCTTGTGTCAGTCGACCCCGAATACTTGATGTATTATTTAAAAGGGATTGTCCCCTCTCATTCTGAGCAGTCGCAAAAGACAGAATGAGAACCTATGTGTAGAACTTCTAGGAAATTAGAATTTCACTTAAGAAGAACCTTCCCACAGGGTTGTTGGGGAGCATCACAGGCTTCCCTGTGAGCAGCAGCCATGTGTTTCCTTTTATTGGAAGAGGGAGAGAGATGGGATATCCACAGATATTCCACACAACAGGCTTTAGGTAGGACTAGTGGTCTAAAATATTAGCTGCCTTATTATAAGGTTCTATGAGCCTAAGAGGTGAATGTTCATGAATCACATTTTTTTTGTATTTTTCTGAAGTGAGAAGTGGGGAGACAGACTCCCACATGTGCCCAACCAGGATCCTCCCAGCATGCCCACCAGGGGGCGATGCTTCTGCCCATCTGGGCCATTGCTCTGATGCAACTGGAGCCATTCTAGCACCTGAGGTGGAGGCCATGGAGCCATCCTCAGTGCCTGGGCCAATTTTGCTCCAGTGGAGCCTTGGCTGCAGGAGGGGAAGAGAGACACAGAGAGAAAGGAGAAGGGGAAAGGTGGACAAGCAGATGGGCACTTCCCCTGTGTGCTCTGGCCAGGAATTGAACCTGGGACTTCCACACGCCAGGTTGATGCTCTACCACTGAGCCAACTGGCCAGGGCTCATGAATCATTTTTAAATGAGGGGAAGATCTTTTGGAAATTAAAAAACGCATGTTTTCTAAATAGCAGTGCTACTTTAAAGGTCAGCAAACATTTTCTTAAAGGTCCAGTCAATACTTTAGACTTTGTGGACCATATAATCTCTGTTGTGACTGACTACTCAACCTTGTTAGAGTGCACAAGACACTACATAGACAATACACAAACGGATGAGTATGTCTGTGTTCTAATAAAACTTTACTGATTAAAAAAAACAGTGGGCTAGATTTGGCCCATGAGCAATACTTTGCCTAATCCCACTTCAGGCAATCCTGAGAAGCTCAAGGAATAAAAAGGTTTTGCCAAGTGCCACAAATGTGCTCGTGAGTGTCACACTGGTATAGAGCACACATATGGGCATGCTTGTATGTGGGGATGCATATTTGTTGGAGTAGTTTCATATTTATTGAGCATATTAGTTTGAGGAGTGGCGGGTGGAAAGATACAGAACACACATCTGCACGGGAAGATAAAGTCTATGCGACATGCTGGTCATGGTCTGTCTGCACAGACCAGTTCTCTGTCACAGTGATATAAAGACTCCAGCCCCAGAGGTACCCCAAGGGGAGTGACACACAGTGTCTGAAATTCCTACAGCTTTACTGGCTTTTGCTTTGGGCATCTCTCTTGTAAAGGAAAAGGCCTGACTAAATGGAACTCTGCTCTGAAGAAGAAAAAACACCGTTACCCAGATGGGTCTATCGGATTGGCTGGTTGTCACACAGCCCTTCCAATAGGGTGGTCAAGCCTGACTGGAGCCCAGTACACCCAAGAATGGCAAGAAAGCCCTCAGCTCCTGGAAGGCTGGCAGCCAGGGAGCAATCAGACAGAGGAGGCAGGGGACGGCACAGATCTGTGCTGCCAGCTTGGCCAGGTTGCCCTGTGGCTGTGCCTCCAATCTCCTGCCCATTTACCTGGAGTAGTGTTGGAGTCATTTTAAAGATATTTTTAAGCCGCTGATGAGCATTTACAGAGCTGGGATGTTTTCGCATCCTTGGTCATCTGGCATGGTTATAGTTCAAGGAGTTAAACTACTGCAAATTCTAAGTTTCTTGGAGTCAACATACTTTCCTGGAGAGTTGCTCCTCCCAGATCATTGTCCTTTGCTATTTGTTCTCTCTTCCTTGTCAACCCCCCACCCTTTCCTTCTGCATCCATTTTCTCCACCTGAGCTTTATAAGGCTCCTAGCCCGTGGGACAGCGCCCCCTGCCCGCATGGGCTCACACACTTCCTCCTGGCCCAGCACTTGCTTCCAGTTCCCACTGCAACCATTTTGTCACTTCTGAAGAGTCCAAAACAACAGCCTCCTCCATTCCTACTGAAGTCAATGTGCAGCACTGATTCTCCCCCCCCCCCCCCCCCGGCATCTCTCAGTAGAGGTTTCTCTCCCCGCTCTCACCAGC